>NC_080043.1:3118901-3718901 GCF_012489685.1 Lotus japonicus
TTTGCAATCAGACTGTTGATCTCCTTCTCAGTAAATCACAACATAGTTCTACATCAGATGGACGTAAAGAGTGCCTTCCTAAATGGTTATATCTCAGAGGAAGTCTATGTTCATCAACCCCCAGGTTTTGAAGATGAAAAGAAACCAGACCATGTGTTCAAATTGAAGAAATCACTCTACGGTCTGAAGCAAGCTCCCAGAGCATGGTATGAGAGACTTAGCTCATTCCTTCTGGAGAATGAGTTTGTAAGGGGTAAAGTAGATACAACTCTTTTTTGCAAGACTTATAAAGATGATATCTTAATTGTGCAAATTTATGTTGATGATATTATATTTGGTTCTGCTAATCAATCTCTATGCAAAGAATTTTCTGAGATGATGCAGGCTGAATTTGAGATGAGTATGGTGGGAGAATTAAAGTACTTTATGGGAATACAAGTTGATCAAACACCAGAAGGAACATATATCCATCAGAGCAAGTACACTAAAGAACTTCTGAAGAAGTTCAATATGCTGGAATCTACAGTGGCCAAGACTCCAATGCATCCTACATGCATTTTGGAGAAAGAAGATAAAAGTGGTAAAGTATGTCAGAAGCTCTATCGTGGAATGATAGGTTCACTTCTATACTTAACTGCATCTAGGCCAGACATATTATTTAGTGTTCACTTATGTGCTCGTTTCCAATCAGATCCAAGGGAAACCCACTTAACTGCTGTTAAGAGGATCCTAAGGTATCTGAAAGGCACCACTAACCTTGGCTTGATGTATAAGAAAACATCATAGTATAAGCTTTCAGGTTATTGTGATGCTGATTATGCTGGAGATAGAACAGAAAGAAAAAGTACTTCTGGAAATTGTCAATTTCTGGGAAGCAATCTAGTCTCATGGGCAAGCAAGAGGCAATCAACCATTGCACTATCAACTGCAGAGGCAGAATATATCTCAGCAGCAATATGCAGCACACAGATGCTCTGGATGAAACATCAGCTGGAGGATTATCAGATCCTTGAGAGCAATATCCCAATTTATTGTGATAACACTGCTGCAATCTCGTTGAGCAAGAATCTTATCTTGCATTCAAGGGCAAAGCACATTGAGGTAAAGTATCACTTCATTAGAGATTATGTGCAGAAGGGCGTACTTCTTCTGAAGTTTGTTGATACTGACCATCAATGGGCAGATATCTTTACAAAGCCCTTAGCAGAGGATAGATTTAATTTTATTCTGAAAAATCTAAACATGGACTTTTGTCCAGAGTGAAGATGGATCAGAACCTCTGACTATGATACTTCTTGATCAGAAGATGTCTAGTCCAGAAGGTAACTCAATCAGAGTGTGTGTGCCCACTGGTACTGACTCTGAAGCTGAGACAACAACACGTGTGTCAGAATTTCTGATACATAATTCCTTGTGCCCGTGTGACAGTCTGTTATGATTGCGTGTAGATATGCTTATCTCCTGTGTGTGGTTGTGTATTTTACTGTTACTATCTATCTTTAATTTTCAACCGTTGATCTTAAAGTGCTTTTTGAATCAACAACGGTTATTTGATAAAACCCACTATACACACACGTTCTCGTTCACTTCCGGTTTTTTACTCTCGCACTCTCTGCTTTTCAAAACCGCCTCTTTCTTGATTTCTCTCTCGATCTCTCTTCATCCTTCAAACTTCATCTTCTACCTCAAACCTTCAACCTCTTCAAAATGGTGAGACAAACCAGAAGATCTACTGCAGATGCACCTCAGTTCCCTCACATGGAAGTTGGTTTGGCAACGGGTCAAAGGGGCTCTGAGAACCCGGCACAAGAACAAGTTCAAGTTCAAGAGCAGATTGTTCCAATTGCAGAACGGGGCTGTGCCGTTCACTGCGTATTTGCGCCTGAGGAACTCCAAGTCCTAGCAGAATGGAGATTCGACCTCGACAACCTGGCTGCAAATGGGTTTGATCTTCGTCCTGAAGTCCAAGCTCAAGGTTGGGGAAACTACTTCAATCGACTTCGAGGACCGGTGTATGAGAAGTTGGTAAAGGAATTCTGGAAGCACGCAGACTGCGATGATACTCAAGTGGTCTCTCACATTCTTGGCAGGAAGATCATCATCACTGAGAAGTCATTCGTGAATCTGCTAGGAGCAGAAACTGCTTATGGGTATCGGTTCCAACTGACGGAATCCAAGCTGAAACCCAGCACAAAAGACAAAGTCAACAAGGCCTTGTACACCACCTTCAAACCGGGCAAGACAAGTTACAAGGTGATGGACCTTCACCCCAAACTCAGGATCTGGCACAAGATCCTGCTCAACTGCATTAATCAGAGACCGAAGGGCAGTTCTCCAGACTACATCAACTTCAACCAGAAGGCGATGTTGTTCTTCATCCAAGATCAGGAGAAGATCTGCCTTCCCTACTTCCTGTTCTCCTACTTGAAGGAATGCATCAGGAAGTCTCGCACCACCGCCTCCATCAAGTCTGCAATCAAATATATCCCTTTTGGGAGGCTGCTCTCAGACTTTCTCATTGAAAGCAACTTGGTGCAAGATTTGATCAATGCTGGTTGCACAGAGGATCTGAGCACAATTGTCAGTGATGTCTTCACTGCAAACTCCTTGAAGAAGATGGGCTTAATCCAGAAGAAGATTGCTCCTGCTCGTGAAGACACATCCTCTGAGATCAGAAGCAGAAGGATGCCTCTGAATGACTACCCTCTGTGGACACAAGCAGACCATCCTGAAGCCATCAGATGCTATGTTGAAGACCTCAGGGCTCAAGGTTTCGAAATTGACCTTGATGATTTCGTCAGCAGGCTACCACCAGCTCCAGAGTTTCCTTCTCCTCCAAAGAGGAAAGCTCAGAGGAAGATGGTTCTGGACGAATCCTCTGAAGAATCTGATGTCCCTCTGGTCAAGAAGACGAAGAGAAAGCCTGATGATGGTGATGATGATGATAGTGAGGATGGTCCTCCCCAGAAGAAGAAGAAGAAAGTCAGAATCGTGGTGAAGCCTACTCGGGTGGAACCAGCTGCTGCAGTGGTCAGAAGGACTGAACCTCCTGCCAGAGTGACTCGATCATCAGCACATTCAAGTAAGCCTGCACTTGCTTCTGATGATGATTTGAATTTATTTGATGCACTTCCTATTTCTGCCTTGCTCCAACACTCCTCAAATCCCCTCACTCCTATTCCTGAATCCCAGCCAGCCGAACAAACCACCTCTCCACCACATTCCCCAAGATCCTCCTTCTTTCAACCTTCTCCTACTGAAGCACCCCTCTGGAATTTGCTTCAGAACCCAACCTCTAGGTCAGAAGATCCAACCTCTCTCCTTACCATTCCATACGACCCATTATCTTCTGAACCAATCGTCCAAGACCAACCTGAGCCCATCCAAACAGAACCACAACCCAGAACGTCTGATCACTCTGCTCCCAGAGCATCAGCACGTCCTGCTGCCAGAACCACGGATACAGACTCTTCAACAGCCTTCACACCTGTATCCTTCCCAATCAATGTTATTGACTCTCCTCCCTCCAATACCTCTGAATCAATTAGAAAATTCATGGAGGTTAGAAAAGAAAAGGTATCTGCCCTGGAAGAGTATTACCTTACCTGTCCAAGCCCTAGGAGATATCCTGGCCCTAGACCTGAACGTCTAGTTGACCCAGATGAACCTATCTTGGCTAATCCTATCCAAGAGGCAGACCCCTTAGTTCAACAAGCTCACCCTGTCCCTGACCAACATGAGCCTATTCAACCAGACCCTGAACCTGCACAATCAGTGTCTAACCAATCCTCGGTTAGATCACCTCACCCTCTGGTTGAAACTTCAGACCCTCACCTTGGAACCTCTGAACCCAATGCTCCCATGATTAACATTGGTTCTCCACAAGGTGCCTCTGAAGCTCATAACAGCAATCATCCAGCCTCTCCTGAACCCAACCTCTCCATAATTCCCTATACTCACCTTCAACCCACATCTCTCTCTGAGTGCATCAATATCTTCTATCATGAAGCCTCTTTGAGGCTCCGCAATGTGCACGGTCAGACTGATCTCAGTGAGAATGCTGAAAATGTGGCTGATGAGTGGAACAATCTGAGCACTTGGCTAGTGGCTCAAGTTCCGATTATGATGCAGCTCCTGCATGCAGAGGGCAGTCAGAGCATTGAGGCTGCAAAGCAAAGGCTTGCTAGAAGGGTGGCTCTTCACGAACTAGAACAGAGAAATAAGCTTCTTGAAGCAATTGAAGAAGCCAAGAGAAAGAAAAAACAGGCAGAAGAAGCTGCACGTCAAGCAGCAGCTCAAGCTGAACAAGCCAGACTTGAGGCAGCGCGTCTTGAAGCTGAGGCTGAGGCAGAACGACTTGCACCAGTTGTATTTACTCCTGCTGCTTCTGCTTCCATTCCAGATCCTCAAGCTGCTCAGAATGTTCCTTCCAGCTCTACTCAGACAAGCTCATCCAGACTCGACATCATGGAACAACGTCTTGACACTCATGAATCCATGCTGATTGAGATGAAGCAAATGATGATGGAACTTCTGCGACGCACTGACAAACCTTAGTTTAGGATCTCTTCTTTCTCCTTCTTTTTATTTAACGTTATTTTATTCAAACTCTGTTTCTTTTTATTTACTTATTCTCTTCTATTCGTTTGTGATTATATATGCATATCCTTATATATATTTGTGTCACATATGTTTGCTAAACTCGTTTTATTCATAATTGTTTTGTGTTTACATCATATTTCTTTACATCATATAATCTAGAATGGAGGATCCCTCCTCATTCTTCTGCACTCCTGGCGCTGCTCTGACCTATCCTTCTCCAGACGCTCCAGTACATGCTGGATGTTGCTGAGCCTGATCTTTAGCTCATCCCTCTCCAGAATCTCTTCTGAAGTCTTGAGCTTCTCTTCCAAACTCTCTTTCTCTTCCAGCAGCTTGAGTTCAAGCCGGCTGAGTTCTTGCACCTCCTCCACGAAGGCAAGAAATTCCTTCAGGTCTCTCTCCAACTCTGGACGCAGGTCCTCTTCCAACAGTGTCCTTGTCAGCTCCGCGATGGTAGTTGCACCCTCTGGATGCCTGATGTTCAGGAACAAGTCCTCTTCAAAGGCCTTCTTCCTCAGCTCTTCTAGTGCTACGTTGTATGATGCCATTTTCTTTTACTGATAATTATTCGAGGTGTGAAGCTTACCTTTCTCTCCAACGCTTTTTATAGGCTTCACTTTCTCTCTGAAAGTTAATGCTCTTACAGTTTCTCGAGGTTAAGTTCTTGGTAACTGACCCTTCTATTTACTCACTTGACCGGTGGTAAACGTTCATCCCTTGCATTAACTCTTCTATTTATGTTCGCCTAACTCTGATTCTTACATCGTTTTCATTTTCTTTAAACTTAGACCTTCTCTAAGGGGGAGTACCTTGTACTTCAAGCTAAGTTTTTCACACCCCAAGCTTTTTGCTTATGACAAAAAGGGGGAGTAAACCCAGTTTTTGATGTGTAAGATGTGTTAGTGTGATTTATTTTTCTTTTGGAGATTTTAAGAGTTCCACCTTCATGACCATAGATGTGTCACTGGGCAAATACAAGGAATACATTTCACTTCTTCTGAAGTGACTCTAAGTTGACTCTGATACCCAAGACTCTGATACCTTGTCCATGACTCTGATCACTTATGCGCTCTGATTATTCGTTTTTCATCTATGTCATAAGCTTTTCACTCTGAACTCTTATATTTTTTAGCTCAGAATCTAGACTTTACTAACGTTTTCATCAAGTATTAGATTCAGGGGGAGCTAAGCTCAGAATCAAGCAGTGACTTGAATTCAGAATGAGCAAGATAAACTATTCACATCAGGATAAGTCTTATTCTATATCTCTAAACTCTGAGTGAATTCAGTTTAATGTTTAAGAATTGTTCATCAAAAATCTTAGTTTTGTCATCATCAAAAAGGGGGAGATTGTAAGATCAAGTTTTGATCTAGTAGTACAACTCTATGTTTTGATGATTACAAGTTAACCTTTTGATATGAACAATTGTGGTACTCTAACGTGTTTTTCTGAGTGTGCTATTTACAGGCTCTGACCTCAACTCAATCTCACACAAATCAGAAGCACTGTGTATAAAGGGTAACCCAAGCAACGCTTTCGCATTCACCATGTTCAGTATGAACAGTGGAAAAGCTTCAGAAGTTCTGAAGCTATACAAACTCTGATGTGGACTCAGTCGCCAGAAGCTCTGAAGATCCAGAAGTTCTGATAACCAAGAAACACTGAAGGTTCAGATGTTCTGATGGTGTAGAAGACTCTGAAGATCCAGAAGCTGAATAGTGGAAACTCTGAAGTCCAGAAGCAAGAAACTCTTAAGGCCATGTTCTTCCCTCTGAGTTCAGAATCAGAAGATACAATGGTCAGAGGATCTGTGCTTTCCCTCTGACTCTGATCAACCGGCTTCACAAGTTCCAATATGAAGTATTCCTCTGATCAGAAGTCTCCTAGGTTAAAAGGTCAAGTCGCTATCCAAGTACAAAAGCAAGTGTACCTTCCTGACGACCTACCTAACGTTCTCAGCCACAGCAGAAGCTGGATTTTCCAGAACTGCCCTCCAACGGTAGCATTTCCCATGCAACGCTCAACCCTAATCCTTGGAGTATATATAGAGGCTGAAGATTGAAAGAAGCGGCTAGAAGAAACTAAGAAGCAATACACACGCGCAAGACATATTCAAAATATTCTAAGCTTTCTTTCATCTGAAATTCATTTAGTTTACACTCAGCTTATTTAGAAGCAAAACCTTTGTAAACACCAACCTCAAACAATTGTTTGATTTTCCTTAAGGGACCGGGTAGGTCAGTATCCTTAAGAAGACTAAGAGAGTGAATCTTAGTGGTGATTCCTTTAGGAGATCAAGGTTGATCGGATCCTAGAGAAGACTAAGAGAGTGAATCTTAGTGATAGCTAAGTCAGTGTAATTGTTAGTCACTTGTAGGTTTCAAGTGCAGTTGTAACTCTTACCTGATTAGTGGATTGCCTTCATTCTAAGAAGGAAGAAATCACCTTAACGGGTGGACTGGAGTAGCTTGAGTGATTTATCAAGTGAACCAGGATAAAATCCTTGTGTGCTTTTCTATCTCTTATCTTTAGCACTTAAGTTCTCGAAAGATTTGCCAAAATCTTTAAGGTGGAAGTTTTGTACTGAAAACGTTATTCAAACCCCCCCTTTCTACCGTTTTTCATACCTTCAATAACAACTTGAGAAACATCCTTTCTCAAGTAGGATAAAGTTCAATAACAATAACACCCACCAATAATACCCAACCAAAACATATCGCATAAAGAACAAATAAAAGATAACAGGAAAATGGTCGAAATTGCGTTGCCATTGTAGGACTTCAGCACCAAGGTCTTTATGTTCTACAATATCTTCACGTTCTCCACTGCCACCAAAAATGGTTGAAACTCCACCACCGTCTTCACACCGGTAGCTACCCTCTTTCTTTTCTTGTTTGCAAAGCACGCGACTTTTGCAGTCCATCCTCCGAATGGTCACACTCATGGCGGAGATAATCCAGCTTTATTTGTA
Source organism: Lotus japonicus (assembly GCF_012489685.1). NCBI lineage: Eukaryota > Viridiplantae > Streptophyta > Magnoliopsida > Fabales > Fabaceae > Lotus > Lotus japonicus. The sequence goes on from NC_080043.1 coordinate 3,126,476, forward strand.
GATGCTCGTTGTGGCGCTGAATATCATCAATATTGTTCATCATCCTCATCTAGTCCTCCTAAGTCACCACCACAGGTAGTGGTGGGGGGCGGAGGAGGTCGGGGAGGGGGTGAACTAGGTGGGGAAGATAGAAGTGGTGGTGGAGGGGCTTGTGCCTTAAGCGCAGCCAGATATGGTCCATGATGACCCAGATCTATCTAAACCGGACCTCGCTGCACCGACCAAAATTAACTTATTTTAATAATATATCTATACGTACATAAATATTGGGTTAATGGTCAAATTAGTCTCACAGAACGTCATTTTTCGTCAGAGGGACTAAAATCAAACTCGCTTACAAATTCATGGACTAATTTGACTACTAACCCTAAAATATTTTTCTCAAGTTGTACTTACTTATTAATGTTTTTGTAAATTAACTTTAATATTCATTATTTAACTAACAATTAATATATTTCTTTTCCGATGTATGAAAAAAAACAATTACTAATATATTTAATTATATAAAATATTGTTAAAGAAACTTTCGATTTTAAAACTTAACTCTTTTTTTTTTAAATGATTTTAAAACTTTTTTTTTGAAACTAATTTTAAAAACTTAACTTTATATCACTTGTTTAGTTAATTATTTCTCATCATTTTATCATGAATTTTGTACCAAAAGAATCACTTGTCTTAGTACTAATTTCATAAGATAGCATCTAATGTTTTTTTTTTGAAATAGATAGCACCTAATTTTGATGATTATAATATTTAGCGTTTAATTTACTAGTGTGATGACCCGTGCGTTGCACGGAAATTTTAGGTTGTTCATTTTTATATATGAATGAATTAACTTAAATTCATTTAAATTGTGATAGTATGTATCTTTTGTTGTTGTTGAAGAATACATGATAGCATGTATCTTACATATTATTGTTCAATATAACAAACATTAATTTTCCTATGCACAAAAAAAATACAACAAACATTAGCAAAAACTTCCTTATACACTACATTCAAGGTAGAAGTCCGTATGTTTCTTTCATCATCCAGTATACAAATTTTAAGACCCCTTTTTGATCATACTCTAGAGCGTGCTACGTACAACTGACCGTGAAAAAGATAAAGAGGAAAGTATACAAATTTTAAGACCCCTCTCTTCTTTTATCGTATTCTATAGAGTGCTACGTACAACTGACCGTGAAGAAGAGAAAGATGAGAGTGATACGTACACTTTCTAAATTGCTTTACTAATGAATTTATTAAAATAACTTACTATAGATTTGTTTAACTACTTCCACCAACAATGAAAAAAGGCAATGATATGTGATCCAACTATAATCCATCAATTTGGCGTGACATACTTAAATTCGAACTTAAAAATACTTCATTAATGTGCTCATCATATTCATTATCATTGTTGTTTCTTACATCAGATTCATAGGTGTAATTTTCTTGCTTTGGCAAGACAATCACTCTCTCGACTTGTATAAGGCTCATAGACTCAAAAGGCTCATAGATTCTATCCAAGCATTTGCCTCGTCTCATTTATCCCTTTGAAATCCTATGCTAACAGAATAAGCATGATGGGATGCAAGTATTTTGGAGTCAAGCTCATTGATATCATCTACGTCCATCAATCTAAAAAATCCAGCCACATGCTGCCATCAACAACATCAGTGATGTCTAATATCCAATGACTGCAAACCAACAACTCCTTCTAGAACATTGATGTGCTAGTATCAAGCCCTTGCCCTCGAGAGCTGACATATCCCCAATGAATTGTGCAACGATGATTGATGATAGATCTTTCACCGGCACCCTACATTATAGTCTCAAACCCTCAATTGAGAGTCCTTCAAATTTAATCATAGTCAGTATTATCTATGGTCTCTCTAAGGCAACCATAGCTTCTGATGCTATATGAATGCACAACTCCACATTTAAAACATAGACAGTTAAAAAATCTAAATAAACCTCAATCTAATGCATAATATTTTTAATTCATAAATGTGGTGTATTAAATCAATAAGTAGAAAAAAAAATTATTGATACATGAGATAAAAATGGTCTTGGTTCATTTCCTATGTACTTAGTTTTGACTTCCAAATCTTCTTCTTGGTGCCCACCAGCACTTGCAACTTCTTTGCACCTGAATGTTCATATCAAATAGGGTTTCCTTTGTCAACACCATGATTCTCGTGGCTGTCTACATTGTTGAGTAGTCAATGAGGTTAGCTATATGTATCACTAAAGTATGTTATGAAATTGAATCCTTAATCAGGAGCAAGCTTGGAATAAATTTAGCAAGAAAACCATCAGAAGCAATTCAAGTACTCGTCAAAAAACTTGGATAACTATACAAATAAGAGAAAAAATGCTTAAATAAAGAAAAGTGCATGAATATTAATGGTTTAACTTCATCTTGTCTATCATGCTCAATGATGCCTTGACTAAAGGCAAGTTGAAGATTTCTTCAAATGCATTGTTAGTGTCTGTGCATATCAGAATGAGTGTTAGAACAATTTTAAAATTGGAGGGCCCCTAGGATACATTTTTCAGTAGATGTCTAATGGGTTAAAGCACAATTATAATTCTCACTTGAATAGTGCCACCAAAAGGATCAATTATGTACCGATGTTCGTTAATAAACTCCCAAACCCAAAATAATAGAATTCTCCCTAGTCAGAATAGTTTGCAATCCATTTTAAGGGAAACTATAATTTACCAAATTCCAGTTTTAAAGGCTGGAAACATGGTTCTCAAATAGAATTTGAAAGCAAAACAAAGGGAATAGTCACACAAGGGAGCAAAATTATGGTAATCATGTTTTGACATCTCCATCATCTATAAAATAACAAAACTACGGAACAAACATCTAAGAGTTACACTCAGGGAAACCCCTGCTATCCGACCAGAGTAAAAACATGAAAAATATTACCTTATTATAATGCCAATAACCATAAACTCGAATTAGCTTTTAATAGCAAATGTCATAAACAACATTTATATAGATCTTCAATATAAGTTCCCTACAAGAAAGATGATAAAAACTAAATAATTAGAAAAGCATTAGTCTAGATAAGAAGGACGATCTTGGGCAGGCAGGGAGAGTCTCCCGCCTAAGAGTTTGATTTGTGCTTATTTAACTTCTTATATCAGGAATTGGGCCTTAGATATGTGAGGCCCAATTCCCTATGTTCGTTAGGGTTACGGATCCACCCATTATAAAAGGGGGGTTTCTAATTGTATTCAACAGCTTTTTACTCATTTATGACATAATACACATTTATTTTATGATCTTTCTTTATTTGTGCTGTGATAGGGCTTTCTAAAATATTCTCTTAAATTTGGTAGGTCTCTAATACAAAACAGAATGATTGAGAGTTAATATCACTGAATAATACAAAACATTAAAAATGTACATTTTATAATTGAATCACAAAATTGATTGTGTTAGTTAAATTATTTGAATTTAAAAAATTTGCTAATTTAAATGATTGAAGTTGAAATTCTGGTTCGTGCACAGGACAGATGTCGAACGCGATGTTGGGACAATCAGTTCGACAATTGCACAACAGTACAGAAATTAAGCCACAATGTTTAATACAGTAGAAACAGCACAGTAGCAACAATATAACAATAAAGAACACAGAGGATTGGTAACCCAGTTCGGTGCAACATCACCTACATCTGGAGGGCTTCCACCCAAGAGAAAGATAATCCACTATTATAGAGAATCAAGTACAAAAAGGTCTTAACAGTTTTGCCCCAGTTCCCAGCCTTTCTACCTATTCCTACCCGTGGTTTATTACTTAGGTCTCCCCCTAAGTATGAGAACCCCCTCTCACTTTCTCTCACAATCACTGCCACAGTGATTGGTCTCTTACACACAAGAGTATAAACGATCTCAAGATCAAACACATATTTGAAGAGATTACAACTCAACTAAACAAACCAACTCTAAGCCATATGATTATCAATGGAGGCAGTAGAGTGGTGTACAAAATAACAGAACAAGGACTCACAAAACAAAACCCTAAAAACCCAATCCTTGGGTGCCCAAGGCACACTTTGCAACTAGGGTTAAGCCTCCTTAAATAGGCTTTCTTCTGGTCTTGATCTTCAATGGGCTTGCACGAAAATAGAGTCCATAAAACAGATCTGGAACAAATCTTTTAAACCAGTAACAAATCTTATCAAATAAGATTTGAACAAAAGATAACATCTTTCACAATTTAAACCAAATCAAATCTTCTTCAACAGATTTGATTCCACTATATTATATTCCAGATAAAAATAGAAGCTTCTTCAATAACCTTAACTTGATTATCACGAAATCCATCCAAAGCTTCTAGAAAAATCAGCCAAACACACAGCAGATCCGCAGGACAAATGTCACAGCACGATGTTACAACATCTGCTTCGACATCAGGTTGTTTTTGAAAAAATGCAGACAACCAAAAGTAACAACAGAAGTATTTATGAAGTTAACTAAATATTTAAAATAAGTAATGGAGAGAATTTGAATACGGGGCATTGCCATTGACAAAGGTTGTAAAACCTTGACTTTATATAAATTTTAATAAATATAATAATTGAGAAACTACATTTTTTATAATATTTAATTTTTTATTTTTCTAAAAAATACAGAAAATACTTTTATTTTAAATTCAAAGTATTTATAAAAATATACATAAACAATTTAATCTTTGAATTTGAACTCCCTATTTATTTTTTTCGTATGAATTTAGTGCCTCATTGTCTATTTCTTATTTTGTAAGAATTTATTTAAATCACAATTAATATTTCACATTTACTCTTTAATATGAATATTCTCTTAGATCTGGTAGGCATCTAGATCAAAATGATTGAGAGTTTCTCTTTTTCTTTTTGATTGAGAGTTAATATCAATGAATAATGGAAAACATTAAAAATGTACATTTTATTATTGAATCACGAAATTGATCGTGTTAATTAAATTATTTGTATTAGTATTTATAAAAATATACATAAACAAAATTTAATCTTTGAATTTGAACTCCCTATCTATTTTTTCGTATGAATTTAGTGCTTCGTTGTCTATTTCTTATTTTTTAAGAATTTATTTTAATCATGATTAATATTTCAAATTTACTCTTTAATATGTTTCAAATTTGAATTTCATACTGTTGAAAAAGTATTGTCAGGATGATGCATGTTATTCTATTTATCTGTTAAAAAAATTGAAAAAAAAAAACATTAGTGGGATTTTAAATTATTATTTCATTTTTTCTCATTAATATATTTAAAATTTGAATTTTATTTATTTTTTGTCATTATTATTGATTAGTTATTAATTTTTTTGAAAGTAGATTAGTTATTAAAATTAAAATTAAATAAGCAATTTCTTCACCAAAATAAGCAAAATATCATCTTTGTACGATTAAGAGTCATGAATGTAGAGTTCAAAAAAAAAAAAGAGTCTAATTACTTGGTATTGATTGCTCTAAATATTCCTTAATTAACTAATTTGAATTAAATGTAGATATTTTTAACTAACTTGATTTATGTATTTACTTATTTATTGATTAATGTTGTAATTAATGTCGACTAATAAAAAATTAAGGATTTGGACCAATGAAAAATGGACATGTGGAAAATCAAGTAAAACAACCAATAAAAACATGACATGTGAAAATTATAAAGCATCATGGCCCAATTTGGTGGATGGGCTTTATATATTATTAAGATACATGAGCAAAATATACAATTAAATAATTAATAAATTTAAAATATTACATTAATTTTTTATTAATAATTAAGGTCAACCTTATTTTATTTTATATATATATATATATATATATTAACATTATGTGGATTGACTTTGACCGTCAAAAAAACATTATGTGGATTGACTCAATATGTTCAAAAACCTAAATCACTAAAATATTTGGATTTCCTGCCGTTGAATTTCGCTAAATTCAATCATGACTTCATAAATTATTTTTTTCTGGACTTCATAATTTATACACCTGAAATCAGATTTTAAATTTGAACCATTTTAATCTGAATTACATGGGCTACGAAATCGTGACAATAGTGAATTAATGAATTGAAAATCCGACTGCAATTTAGAGGGAGTGAATTGTCTGTGAAACAACCAAATGGTTAGAAAAATACCAAACATGCATACATACAAGAAAATTATTTCACCATTGATTTTCCAAACCCAAGGCACTTACATAGAAGAAAAACACACATTTCAAGCTTCATTATTGGTTTTTGTATTAGCAACCAATCAGAAACCATTTAATTATTATTTTAAAGCAAAAAGAGATAATGATATTCAAGAGATCATAACAACTTGTGAAACATGTCCCTTCTCAATTAGGATAAAATTCAATTAACAATAAAGCCCACCAATGATACCCAACAAAAACATAATGCCCAAAGAACAAATAAAAAAGATAGCACTTTTACTATAGAACCCCCAAGTTGAAGCAATTATCCTTTGGAGAGTGAAGAACATTTGGACCTGCCGGTGCTTAGGACCTGAAATTGTATCAACCCATCATTCAATAATTTTTTTTTTAATTTTTTCGCATCCATTTTAAAATAACATCAAATTAATTAACCCTATTGTTACCTTTTGATTTTCTTTGTCTCTGGTCCCTCAGTTAAGTCATGGGGATGATTTTCTAGATATTCTTTGAGTTGTTCGTCGTTCATGGTCTCTATCATATCAACCTACAAAATAACAAAATAATTGAGGGAAAAATTACTTTTCTTTGAGATTTATTAAATAGAGACAATTATTTTAAGGATTAAGAAGGCTTGACAAGTATCAATAGACTCAAAATGCCTATAAATTTAAAATTAAGAATGAAGGAAATTATATCTAGTTACCCATGCCCCAAGTTCTTGGATGTCTTTTCTTAAGCTTTCTTCTTCCCTCTTGCAAATTTCTAACTTCTCCTGCCACGACTTTGATACCACATTTGCTATTGCTTTTCCTTTTGCTGCTTCCTCCTGGGCAAGTTCTTTCTTCTCCTCCCATGACATTGGTACCACCTCAGTTTCTGCCTTTGCTTCCTTCTCTTTATTTGTTCCTCCAACCGTACTCATTATTTTTCAAGGGCAACAAAAAATAATATACCAATAATTGTTGGGAAATAAAACTGCCAAACAAAATAAAATAAGCACAATAAAATCTAAACTGACAATGAGAGAATACACACTATGTGAAAATTTTAACAACACATAAACTTCTCTCAATCTCAACCCTATATCCTAGTACACTCATACTCTCACAAAGAAAATATTTAAAACTAAGAAAGTTAGGTATAAGCATAAAGTGCTACTAACTGATGCGTTTACAAACAAAACATTTAGGTCCTATATATAGTTGTATCCTCTCTCTTGCTTCAACAGCCTAGACGATGTGGGACTTCCCCAATATAATAGCGGCCTTTTTTTTGACTCCATATTCATTCATCATAATGGTGATATAAGACTTGTTCCACCATTATAATCAACCCCAACAATCTCCACCTCGATTTTAAATGATACATCTTCTGTTTTCATTGTCTAGACCAACAATATTAATTCTTGTTGCCTTCACCATATTACACACCAAAACCTTGTAAAAAGTTTATGGTCCTACGTCCATGTTGGCTTTCTTCAGAAATTCTTCAGTCATCGACACGATCTCACCACACACCTTTGATCAATGTCAACCAATACTCGTATGCTATTATGATTCTGTTAGCAATAACTTATCATTTTTCATGGTAGCACAAAAATACTATAAGAATACACTTTCATTTTTCAGAGAAGATCATCATCTTCCATAACGAGAGAGACACATTGCTAGCACTTAGCACTTACTTTAAAGTAAATGCTTTCATGTTGTGTTAAAGTAGGTATTCATACAAGTTCCACATCAAGTGATGTGAAGAAAGCAGAGAAAAAATCCAGTAATCATCTAAGTCCCACCTCGAGTAGTGCGAAGAAGAAAGAAGTGAAAACTTATTATAAATATGGAGTTCAGTAGAGCTTCATCATCACAACAGCACAAATCTTTTGGGCATATTGAGCTTTGGTAGTTGTGTGCCTTTGTGAAGGTTTGCAACTCGAGCCTTGCAATTTATTCATGTAAAAAATTGCAGTTGAGAATAAAGTATTTTGCTGAAATCTTGAATTTGACAAGATGTGTCGAACCACGTTAAATATAGGAGACTTTTACTTATCTATTATTTTTTTAATTATTTATTTTTTGTTTATAATAAGTGTGCTTTTGTAAGCGTGGAGATTTAATATCCTCTGCCGATTCTCAACAAATGGTATCAGAGTTTTGATTGCTACCAAGAGAGGAAAAGAAGTCGAGGTTCCAATTAAGAAAAGAAGCAGTCTATATATATTGTCACACCAATCATTTGACGAGAGGTCAAAATTCATGGAGGATTCGTGAAGCCTATAGGAGAAGACACAAACATTGAAAAACATTCAATATTCTACAAACGTAGTCAGTTATCAGAATGACCTTTTACTTTGTGAGGATAATATTGATGACAAGGTGAAGCAATGTGAGGCTTTGGGTGAAGAGATAACATGTTGTGTCGAAGCAGGTATTCATCAAAGTCTTACATCAAGTTGTGTGAAGAAGAAAGAAGTATAGAAAGTTAGTACTCATCTATGCCCCACAACGAAAAGTGTGAAGAAAAAAGAAGTTGAGAGTTATTATAAATATGGAGAGTTAGGTTGTATTTGTAACACTACTCCTTCAAGTGTATTGGCTTTGAGTAATTGTGTCTATTTGTAAGAGTTCACAATTATGACCTTAAATTGCATTGAGAGGGTTTGCAATTTTATTTCTGTAAAAAATTGCAGTTAAGTAAAAACATATTTTGTTGAGATCATAAATTATACAAGGTGTGTCAATCTGCGTTAAATTTATAGTAAGATGATAATTAACCTATTGTTTATTTATTTTTCTACTTCTTATATGTGAGTTTTCTTCCTTGATTCCTAGCATGTCATTATGAAAAAACTTTGTTTTAATTTAATGCCTAATTATTGTTCTTATAACTTGTGAGAGAATAGCAGATCAATTAATTTAGGCTAAAAAGCATTTTTGGCCCCTGATGTTTCAAGTTTGTGCAAATTCTGCCCCTACTCTATTTTTGTCGATGTTTCTACCCCTCATGTTTTCAAACAGTGCATCGTCTACCCCTCATGTTTTCAAACAGTGCACCGTCTACCCCTCCGTGAGGGGTAGACGGTGCACTGTTTGAAAACATGAGGGGTGGAAACATCGACAAAAATAGATAGGGGCAGAATGTGCACAAACTTAAAACATCAGGGGCCAAAAATGCTTTTTAGCCATTAATTTAATAGTGTGACCTTTGTGAGCACAAGCTCCGATCTCGCTCACGTGATGTCACCACTCATCTTGTGTCAACGTAGACCAATGCTTGTGTGCACTTGAACTATCGATTATGATGCCTATATTGGGAAATCATAGATAAAATAAAATGAAAACACAATCATCACAGCCCAATAATATAACGTGAAAAACTTTAAAATCATATTAAAACCATGAATGTGGCCAAAATTAACAACCAGAGATTAAACACCGTGTAAAAATTATTTCAACACATGATCTTTACTCTCAACCTCCTCATAGTTTCAATATACCCACACTCTCTAAAAAATATATAAAGTACATCTCACCACACTCTAAAACAAGAGTGTAAAAGAAAAAGAAGATGCATAAATATAAGTTTATAGTGTTTCGAGCGGGTACATCTTCAAACAAAGAACTTAGGTAAAAAACATAGCCTTAATTTTCCTCTTCCTTTACCATCCTAGGAAGTGGGACTTTTCTAAGAGCTTCATTGACTTTCCTATCTTAACTCATTGTACTAGCCGATTTGGGACTTTCAAGTTGTAATTAACTCCAACAATCTCTACTTTGATTACGAGGGCCTTCAGCCGTCTACCCTAAGAATCAATGTCTTTATCAACAATCATAATTCTCATTGACTACGCCGACAAAGAAAATTATTACACCTCACCATAAAGAGTGATACTTGGAACTAAATTATTTCAAGAATTTCACTTCACTTAGAACTAAACCATCCAAAAAATTTCTACATGTCAAAGTCTTGCTGAATATTATGGTGCAATTTTCATGTTAACTTTATCTATAACGTTTTTTAGCCATCAACAAAATCTTCATCAATGCCAATAAATGCTCGTGCACTGTGTTATACTACCTCTGTTCTTTACTAATTGTTCACTTTGGAGAAAAGAAAAAAAATGTTCATATATATTTGTCCACTTAGTATTTCAAGAGACATTTAAATGGTGTTTTTCCTAATAGTGTCCTTAAAAGAGAAATAAATGAGGAAAGATAAAACATATTCTAAAGGGTAAAATACGAAAACAAATAATATTTTTATGAAAATTAACAAAATTAATTGCACTCCTTAGAGCATATCTAATGCTAGTTCTTAGATGTGAGTTCTAAAGCATTATTCATGTGTGCTCGTACTGCCACATATGCTTAAAGGGTCAAATGGCCCCTGAAATTATAAAGGAAATCAGTTCCATGACCTAAATTTTTTTTACATCAAATTGAGTCCCTAGAATTTTTTTTTAATTTAATTAAGGCCAAATGCTGCTAGCCTTCAATTTTGTCCTAGTCAGCAATTCCAGATGACTTTTTTATTTTTTTAATTAGAATAATTATAAAAAATTATTTTTTAATTCCAACTCAATTATTTAAGCAGAAAAAAACTTAATAAAATCCCTAATTTAAATAAAATCTCTAATCTAAACAAAAACCTAATCTAAACAAAAACCTAGTCTCCCAATAAAACAACTTTTTTATCCAACCTTCATGATTCTTCATTCTTAATTATTTCAAAACCAGGTTCATCATTCTTCACCAATTCATCATCTTTCTTCTTCAACAGCAAACCCACAACTGGATAAAAACCAAAGAACAGAACTAAAAACAACATATATGCTGGAATAAGAAGGAGCCAATCTGCCAACACATTGAACACCAGATGAATATCAATCTCCCAAAGCCACACCTGCCAGCTACCAAATCAAATGCCCCCAACCTGCATCAAAGCCGTAAGCTTGATATCATCCCTCTACCACACCACTTCATAAAAATAATAACACCGGCACCCACCCTTGCCCCCTGCCTACACCCAAAACCCCCCAAAAACATCTCATCCCTAGAGTCAGCACCACATGACACACAACCTCTCCACTCACAAGAGCCACACCCCCCCACCCCCACAACAACCCCCAACCCAGCCACACCCACCGCAACCCCCAACCACATCTAGATCGAGCGAACCCAACCTAGATCGAGAGAAGAGGAAGAAAGGTGTGAATCAGATGTGGATCAAGCTTCAAGCTTTGCCATAATATCCTCTTTAGTTCTACTCCGATCTGCCTCAATCTGCGGTGGTGTCGAAATTGGCGGCGGCGGAGGAGCCAGGAACCACGTAGGAGGAAGGGACGAAGGAGAAGATGGTATAAGTTAGTGTTTTGCTCTCCACAATCTGCAGTGTTTTGCTCAATTTGGGGATAGATGATTACTTAGGTTTTTTTTTATAAGCAGATGATTACTTAGAATAGATAAGATTATGGAGTATTAGTAATTAGTTTAGGTTTTGTATTAAGATTTTATTAAGTATTGTTTCGGGATGGAACATTGAGAGATGTGGTAGCCCCTAGAGTGTAGAGAGAATGCATTACTAGAGAGAGAGTTAGAAAGAGAATAACTGAATTTCATGTGTGTATTCATAAAATGAGCCAAAGTCCCTTACAAGTGATATCTGCTACCTATTTATAGTGTAACTGCCCCTAATGGGCTGGTTGGGCCTCGCTAGCTGAGGCCCAGTCCACAGGCCAGACACCCGCCACTCGGCCGGCAACCCTCTGGGCGTAGCCCCTCTAGTCCAAGTATTTAGGCTTTAATTTATGACTTGGAATTAAAAAGGCCCTTGAAAAAAAAATTAACAGATTTCATTTCAATAAAAAAAAATAGGGATTTTATTAAGTTTTTTATTTTTTTTCTGCTTAAATAAATGAGTTGGAATTAAAAAATAAAGTTTTATAATTTTTCAATTTAAAAAAATAAAAATGCCACGTGGAATTGCTGACTAGGATAAAATTGAAGTGTGACAACCTTTGTTCTTAATTGAATTAAAAAAAATTCTAGGGATCCAATTTGATAAATTTTTTTTAGGGATTGGAACTGATTCCCTATATAATTTCAAGGGCCTTTTGACCCTTTAAGCAAAAATAATATTAATAACTAACTAACTAATATTTTTATTAATGTGAAGGTCAAGTCAATTTTACTTTTACTTATTATTATCATTATTATTTTTATTTTTTTTCTCAAATTGTATTAAATAATTACAATTTAATTAATAATAAAATTTATTTTTAAATATGTGAAATTGAATATAATTTATTTAAAAAGTAAAAATTAATACAATTAGTAATTAATATAATGAATAATATTAAATATTATTAATAACTAACTAAATTTTTTACTAATGTGAAGGTCAAGTCAGTCTTTTTTTTTACGGGCAAAGGTCAAGTCAGTCTTACTTTTACTTATTATCATCATTATTATTTTTAATTTTTTTCTCAAAATGTCATTAATAATTACAATTTAATTAATAATAAAAATTATTTTTAAATATGTGAAATTGAATATAATTTCTTTAAAAATTAGAAATTAATATAATGAATAATATAAAATTTTATTAATAACTAATTAATTTTTTTCATTAATATACAGGTTAAATAAATTTCACTTATATATATATTGATAGATTTATATAATTGAAATTGATATTGATTTTTGAATTCAAAAGAAAAACGATAATGATTTGGATTTTCTCATTTCCTGCCGTTGATTTTTGCTAAATTCATTATAGTAATGATTTCATAATCAACTGATTAAAATCTAGATTGAATATGAAAAATTGAATTGATTATTCACTTGATATCATATTTTAAATTTAAACCATTTAATCTTAGTCACATGGGCTACCAAATCTGTTCTCAAATCATAGCTAAGTGGTAGTCCGGGATATGTGGATTGAGTGAAAAAGGTCCCGGGTGGCCGGGATCAATCCTTAAAGGTTTATCTTTTTGATATAAAAAAAAAACATGGGCTACCAAATCATGACTATAGTGAATTAAGGAATTCAAAATCCCACTGTAACTCTGTAAGTAAGCGAGAGAGTACTGTTGTCTATGAAACAACCAAATGGTAAGAACAACACCATATATGCATACATAGAAAAGTACTTGACTATTGATTATAGTCTAAACCACTTACATAGAAGAAAAACACATTCCAAGTTTCATTGTTAGGTTAAAAGTATGGGCAACCAAACAGAAAAGTTAAAAAAAAAATTAAAAAGGGATAATCATAGAGATCATAACAACTTGGGAAACATCCTTTCTCAAGTAGAATAAAGTTCAATTAACAATAACACCCACCAATAATACCCAACAAAAACATATCACATAAAGAACAAATAAAAGATATATAACAGGAAAATGGTCGAAATTGTGTCGCCATTGTAGGACTCCAGCACCCAGGTCTTTATGTTCTCCGGTGTCACCGCGTTCTCCACTGCCACCGAAAATAGTTGAAACTCCACCACCGTCTTCGCCTCTCGCAATCCATCCTCCAAATGGTCACACTCATGGAGGAGACAATCCAGCTTTGCTTGTAGATGCTCCTTATGGCGCTGAATATCATCAATATTGGTCATCATCCTCGCCTAGTCCTCCTGAGTCACCACCAAAGGTAGTGGTGGTGGTGGCGGAGGAGGTGGGCGAGGGGGTGAACGAGGTGGGAAAGATGGTTTATTTTAATAATATATCTATACATAAAATATTTTTTTCTCATGTTGTACTTTTTTTTTGAAATTTCAAGTTGTACTGATTAATGTTTTTGTAAATTAACTTTAATATTCATTATTGTTCATCATCCTCACCTAGTCTTCTGAGTCACCACCAAAGATAGTAGTGGTGGTGGTGGCGAAGGAGGTGGGGAGGGGGTGAACGAGGTGGCCGGGAAGATGGAAGTGGTGGTGGAGGTGGTGGAGGGGCTTGTGCTTTATGCGCCGCTAGATATGGTCTGTGATGACCCGATCTATCTGAACCGGACCTCCCTGCACCGACCAAAATTAACTTATTTTAATAATATATCTATACAAAAAAATGTTTTTCTCAAATTGTACTTACTGATTAATGTTTTTGTAAATTAACTTTAATATTCATTATTTAACTAACAATTAATATATTTCTTTCTGATGTGTAAAAAAATTAAAAACAATTGATATATTTAATTATAGAAAATATTGTTAAAGAAACTCTTAATTTTAAGATTTAACTCAATATCACTTGTTTAATTAATGATTTCTCATCATTTTATCATAAATTTTGTAGCAAAAGAAAATCACTTGTCTTAGTACTAGTTTCATACGAGAGCATCTAATTTTGATGATTATAATATTTAGCGTTTAATTTATACATGAGAAAAAAATATAAAGTTAAATAATTAATAAATTTAAAATATTTCATTAATTTTAATTAATTTTTTTATTAATAATTAAGGTCAACCTAATTTAATTTAATTTAATTATATATATATATATATATATTAACATTATGGGGATTGACTCAATATGTTCAAAACTCAAATCAGTTAGATTTTGCATTTGATTCCCACAAATACACCAAAATATTTGGATTTCCTGTCTTTGAATTTCGCTAAATTCAATCATGACTTCATAATTCATACACCTGAAATCAGATTTTAAATTGGAACCATTTAATCTTAATTACATGGGCTACGAAATCGTGACAATAGTGAATTAATAAATTGAAAATCCGACTACAGTTTAGAGGGAGTGGGTTGTCTGTGAAGCAACCAAATGGTAAGAAAAATAGTAAAATACCAAACATGCATACATACAAGAAAATTATTTCACCATTGATTTCCCAAACCCAAGGCACTTACATAGAAGAACAACATGTGCAAAAACAAACATAGAAGAAAAACACATTTCAAGCTTCATTATTGGTTAAAGTATTTGCAACCAATCAGAAACCATTTAATTATTATTTTAAAGCAAAAAGAGATAATCATATTCAAGAGATCTTAACAACTTGTGAAACATATCCCTTCTTAACAATAAAACCCACCAATGATACCCAACAAAAACATAATGCCCAAAGAACAAATAAAAAAGATAGCACTTTTACTATAGAACCCCCAAGTTGAAGCAATTATCCTTTGGAGAGTGAAGAACATTTGGACTTGCCGGTGCTTAGGACCTGAAATTGTATCAACCCATTATTCAATAAAAAAAAATTAATTTTTTCGTGTCCATTTTAAAATAACATCAAATTAAACCCTAATTTACCTTTTTATTTTCTTTGTCTCTGGTCCCTCAGTTAAGTCATGGGGATGATTTTCTAGATATTCTTTGAGTTGTTCGTCGTTCATGGTCTCTATCATATCAACCTACAAAATAACAAAATAATTGAGGGAAAAATTACTTTTCTTTGAGATTTATTAAATAGAGACAATTATTTTAAGGATTAAGAAGGCTTGACAAGTATCAACACACTCAAAATGCCAATAAATTTAAAATTAAGAATGAAGGAAATTATATAGTTACCCATGCCCCAAGTTCTTGGACGTCTTTTCTTAAGCTTTCTTGTTCCCTCTTGCAAAGTTCTAACTGCTCCTGCCATGACTGTGATGCCAAAATTGCTTTTGCTTTTGCTTTTGCTGCTTCCTCCAGGGAAAGTTCTTTCTTCTCCTCACATGACATTGGTACCACCTCAGTTTCTGCCTTTGCTTCCTTCTCTTTATTTGTTCCTCCAACCGTACTCATTATTTTTCAAGGACAACACAAAATAATTATACCAATAATTGTTGGGAAATAACACTGCCAAACAAATTAAAATAAGCACAATAAAATCTAAACCGACAATAAGAGAATAAATATATCCTAGTACACTTAGACTCTCACAAAGTAAATATTTAAAACTAAGAAAGCTAGGTATAAGCATAAAGTGCTAATAACTGATGCGTTTACAAACAAAACATTTAGGTCCTATATATAGTTGTATCATCTCTCTTACTTCAGCATCGTAGGCAATGTGGGACTTCCCCAATATAATAGCGGCCTTTTTTTTTACTCCATATTCATTCATCATAATGGTGATATAAGACTTGCTCCACCATTATAATCAACCCCAACAATCTCCACTTCGATTGTAAATGATACATCTTCTGCTTTCACTATCTAGACCAACAATATTAATTCTTGTTGCCTTCACCAACAAATAGTACACGCCAAAACCTTGTAGAAAATTTATGGTGCTACTTTCATGTTGGTTTTCTTCAGAAATTCTTCAACCATCGACAAGATCTCATCTCACCACACACCTTTGATCATTGTCAACCAATGCTCGTGTTCTATTATGATTCTGTTAGCAATAACATATTATTTTCCATGGTAGCGCAGAAATACTATAAGAATACACTTTCATTTCTTAGAGGAGATCATCAACTCCCATAACAAGAGACACATTGCTAGCACTTGGCACTTACTTTAAAGTAAGTGCTTTCATGTTGTGTTAAAGTAGGTATTCATACAAGTTCCACATCAAGTGATGTGAAGAAGAAAGCAGAGAATTTTTTTTTCCAGTAATCATCTAAGTCCCACCTCGAGTAGTGCGAAGAAGAAAGAAGTGAAAAGTTATTATAAATATGGAGTTAAGTTGAGTTTATTCATCACAACAACACTAATCTTTTGGTATATTGAGCTTTGGTAGTCGTGTGCCTTTGTGAGGGTTTGCAACTCTGGCCTTGCAATTTATTCATGTAAAAAATTGCAGTTGAGAATAAAGTATTTTGCTGAAATCTTGGGTTTGATAAGATGTGTCAAACCACGTTAAATATAGGAGATATTTATTTATCTATTATTTATTTAATTATTTATTTTCTGTTTATAATGAGTGTGCTTTTGTAAGTGTGGAGATTTAATATCTTCTGCCGATTCTCAACAAATGGTATCAGAGTTTTGATTGTTATCAAGAGAGGAAAAGAAGTCGAGGTTCCAATCAAGAAAAGAAAAGAAGTAGTCTATATTTTCACATCAATCATTTGACGAGATGTCAAAATTCATGGAGGATTCATGGAGCCCATAGGAGAAGACACAAACATTGAAAAGCACTCATTCTGCAAATGTAGTCAGTTATTAGAATGACCTTTTACTTTGTGAGGATAAAATTGATGACAAGGTGAAGCAATGTGAGATTGTGGGTGAAGAGAGAATATGTTGTTTTGAAGTAGGTATTCATCCAAGTCTTACACCAAGTTGTGTGAGAAGAAAGAAGTATAGAAAGTCAGTATTCATCTATGTCCCACATCGAAAAGTGTGAAGAAAAAAGAAGTTGAGAGTTATTATAAATATGGAGGGTTAGGTTGAATTTGTAACACTACTCCTTCAAGTGTATTGGGTTTGGGTAATTGTGTCAATTTGTAGGCGTTCACAATTATGGCCTTAAATTGCATTGAGAGGGTTTGCAATTTTATTTCTGTAAAAAATTGCAGTTAAGTAATAAAATATTTTGTTGACATCATAAATTATACAAGGTGTGTCAATCTGCGTTAAATTTATAAGATGATAATTAACCTTTTTTCTACTTCTTATATGTGAGTTTTCTTCCTTGATTCCCAGCATATCATTATGACAAAAGTTTGTTTTAGTTTAATGCCTAATTATTGTTCTTATAACTTGTGATAGAATAGCATATCAATTAATTTAATAGTGTGACCTTTGTGGACAAAAGCTTCGATCTCGCTCCCGGGATGTCATCACACATCTTGTATCAACGTAGACCAATGCTCGCGTACGTGCACTTGAACGATCTATTGGGAAATCAGATAAATTAAAATGAAAACATAATCACAACCCAATAATATAACGTGAAAAATTTTAAAATCATATTAAAACCATGGGTGTGGCCAAAATTAACAACCAGAAATTAAACACTGTGTGAAAATTGTTTCAACACATAAACTTCACTCTCAACCTCTTCATAGTCTCAATATACCCACACTCTCTAAAAAAATATTTAAAGTACATCTTACCACACTCTAAAACAAGAGTGTAAGAGAAAAAGAAGAAGCATAAATATAAGTTTATAGTGTTTCCAGCGGGTACATCTTCAAACAAAGAACTTATGTCAAAACGTAGCCTTAGTTTTCCTCTTCCTTTACCACGCTAGGAAGTGGGACTTCTCTAAGAGCTTCATTGACTTTCCTATCTTAATTTACTGTACTAGCCGATGTGGGACTTTCAAGTTGCAATTAACTCCAACAATCTCTACTTTGATTGTGAGGGCCTTCACCTGTCTACACTAAGAATCAATGTCTTCATCAACAATCATAATTTTCATTGACTACACCGACAAAGAAAAACCATAAAGAGTGATACTTGGAACTAAATTATCTCAAGAATTTCACTTCACTTAGAACTAAACCATCCCAAAAATTTCTACATGTTAAAGTCTTGCTGAAAATTATGGTGCAATTTTCATGTTGACTTTATCTATAATGTTTTTTAGCCATCAACATAATCTTCATCAATGCCAATAAATGCTCGTGCACTATGTTTTACTACCTCCGTTACTTATTAATTGTTCACTTTGGAGAAAAGAAAAAAAAAATGTTCCTATATATTTGTCAATTTAGCATTTCAAAAGACCTTTAAATGATGTTTTTCCTTATAGTGTCCTTAAAAGAGAAATAAATGAGGAAAGATAAAACATATTCTAAAGGGTAAAATACGAAAACAAATAATATTTTTATGAAAATTAACAAAATTAATTGCACTCCTTAGAGCATATCCAATGCTAGTTCTTAGATGTGAGTTCTTAAACATTATTCATGTGTGCTCGTACTGCAACATATGCTTAAGCAACTTTTGCATATTTCGCTCTAACCACAAGTTCTTAACTTTGAATTCTTAGCCCTATTCATTTGGTTCAATCACACCACATTATTTATACTTTTTATTTTCATAAAGTAATAAAGTAATTTAGATATTTGAGAGAAAAAATGTTTTTTATGCTAAGAACTCATAAGACAAAGTTGTTTATATAAGAACTAGTTCTTATTTTTAAAAATCAAGAACACCACGTCAACCGTCTCCAATGCTTAAGAACCTGATTCTTAGTTCTTTACTTAAGAACTCACCTCTAAGAATTAACATTGGAGAATAGAGATGCTCTTAATATGTGTGTTTCTTCTATTCCCAGACAATTAAATAGAAACAGAGGTAGTAGTATGATTTACATTAATTTATTGCCCTGCTTAATATGGAAGTTGGAAGAACTTTTTGTTATGGAGTAGTTTATTATTCCTTGCTTTCACAAATCACCACAATAAAGATGGAAGTTGGAAGAACTTTTTGTTATTATTGGTCTTTAAGAGTGTAGTAGTTTATTATCCCTGGCTTTCACAAATCACCCAAATAAAGTTAGCTTGTTCTTTTAACAAAATTTGCCTCAAACTAGGCTATATTTAACTCACAAATCTTGATTTTATTTCTAAATTTGATTCTATTTGCAATATTTAACATACTACAAAATTAACTCACAATGGATACTCTTGCTTTCGCACTTAATTGATGGGTGGTTATTAGCGTGTTTGGCACCTGTAGTTGGAGACTCCATATTCCCTTTTAAGGAGAAGCTATAAAGTGTAGCTTATGAACATAACAGGAGCAAATCACAAACTAATATTGCTCTTATTATTGCAAACCAGATGGAGCTGGAGGTTTCAAATTACAGCATTTATTAAATATACAAAAACATAGATAAGATGCAGATTATTTGACTACTAGTCTTGCATCTCTTTATTGGATGGTATACTGCAATAGGATGTAAAAGAAACCACAAGGTTCTATCTTTAGATAGAGATGCTGTTAGGAATTCCTCTAAAAGTTAACCCTTCTTCACTTTTGTGATGAAGCAAAGTGTATGGCAATTCAACCGGCCCGATTCGATTCCTCAGATTCGCATCACTGTTCTTCTTAGCAAGTTTTGCCTCAATTTCTGCCAGCTTACTTCCAAACTTCTCAAATTCTTGTAAAGCTCTTTCATCAGAGGTCCAATGTGGATTCTCCCTTTCTCCAAGGTAGACCTCATCAGAAGCATGCCTGGACAAGATTTCTATCACTGAAAGGTCAATGAGAGCCTGAAGCTTTGGTGTGATTGTTCTCAAATAAGCCTTTTGATGACTCTTCACCATTTCATCATATTCTGCAGTTCCTTTCTCAGGAAGCAATCTTCTACTCATAGTCGGACGGTTAAGGATAAAACCTCCATAAGGATATTGCCCAAAATTAACTGCTGCGTGGAGCGCCGATGCAGTCCATATGATGATAGAGCAAGTTTCAATGAGCTCTTCAAGTGTTTGCAACTTAGGCCACCATGGCTTGTCTTTCAAATCACCATGACCTACCTCCACAGCTTCTTTCCACCAATGTTGGAGTTCAGAGTCATTTTTGACATCATTGTCTGTTGCATAGTACAATGAGACATAATCTTTGACCCATGTTTTGATAGCAGCCCATATCTCTAGTCCATCAACAGCATACGGGTAGTCCTCTATCAGAAGTCGAAGTCCATGTGGAGCAGATGAATCTTTAACAGCAACATTTCTGAATCAAGCAAAGTAAACACATGTTAATTACTAACACCATCTAAATTTAAAGCATGATTATGCTTTGGAGTTCCATACTTGGACCAATTCCTGTTTCTGTAACCAGAAATGTTATATGTTACGAAGAAGATTTGCAAGAATTACAAGAAATGCTGATGTAGTGAAGTTAACTGTGTTATTTGACAGAAATCATGGGAGGTAGTGAATGATAGCTACCCCTTCTCCTGTTTCGTATAGTAATATTTAGTATTTTCCTTCTGTAACATAGCAAAACCCAAACAGTATATTTCAAACCTTAGTTTTTCTTTTCAAGTCTCATGTTTTAGAGGTATATGTTTATAGAAATTAACTACCTTTTGATAAGATCAGCAGGTAGTGCTTGATCAGGGAAAACCCAATTCTTATAAACTGCTGAAGACATTTCCACAGAATACTTGTTGGGCAAAAAAGTTCTCTCTATTATGCCATCAGCATTAATCAAAGCATTCCTAGCAAGTGCATTGATGTTCATGGTGTCGCGATAATGAGGAGTTAGAAGTTTATAAATCGGGTGAAGCGCGCTAAGCTGCCGGTGTGTTGCTATAACGAACGGCTCGATCACAGCATGCGTGTTTAACCTACAAACACATAGAAAAAAATTGAGACTTAACACACTTCACGCACGGATCCGGCTTTCTTGCAGTCAGATTTTCCTGAATTCATAGAAGTTAGGATTCCATAACAGTACTATCAAATTTGGACTTCTATGATTCAAAAGTCTGATCTCTAAACTTGAATTGTTTGAAATCTAAATCCTTCACGCACACACATGTAGAGAGAGATTGAGTTCATGTTAGATTGCAAGGATAAACTTTATACCAATGGCTCATGAGTTGATGATAGCAGGAATCATTCACAACCACATAAGCTTTAGCTAGTAGCCAAATAGTACTTTCAACACCTTCTTTTGCAGGTAAAATGACTTGACTAACAGCGCCTGATTTGTCTCCATCAGGATGAGGTAAACTCAATTCTATGGCCAGTGGCTTCAAAGTTCCATTTTCTTTCAAGAAAAGAATAGTTCTGGTGGCATAAGCCTTGGCATTAGTCTGGTTTATCTTTCTAAGATATGGCATGAATATGTCATGGTAATCTAGTATAAATAGCCTCCCACTAGCAAGTGCCTGTTACACAGAATTAACTTTAATCACTTTGTATCACCAGAAAAGAATATAAGTTAACTTTTACTTTACAGTGGAATTATAAGACAAACATTTTTACCTCATCCAGTGTGCACCCATCTAGCTCCAGGACTTCTGGGGTTATCTTACTGGTGTGATCACCATAGATTGTAGGATCCAGATTACTTTTCGGAGGAAATTCCTACCATTCATCAAAGAATATCATGTGGAAAAATATGATCAACCATGATATATAATATTCAGTTCATTATGGTGGTTATTATTGATAAACCAATTTAACATGGACATTGAATTCGATGTTTCAAACTGTTTAGTGAATGTCTGTATCAGCATTGTCAGAAGTGATTTTAGATAAATTTAGTTTTGGTAAAATTGATTATGGTAAAAGTGAAGTGATTTATATCTAGATATGTTTATGAGTAAAGTGATTTCTATATTATATGTTGTGAAATCCATTTATGAAATTTCACATTTGATTATGTTCACTACAGAAACTACTCTCTGCTTTCTCAGGAGTCAGGACAGTTGATTTTGGGACTAGAGTCAATTCTCTAAGTCTAATGCCATACATATATATAATCACCTAAAAGCAATTCTGATCAATAAAGATTGATCCTATAGCTCCCAACCGTGGAACCAAACTCACTTAGTAATAGAGACTTGAACTTACTTGAAGACCACGAATAACACAAGGATTTACACCAGCAAGCATCTCTCTTGCAAATTCTTCATCAGTCATCCATGCAGACTTACTCACTGCTCAAAAGATCATAAAGGAAATCATTGCTAAATGGAATTACTTCAGCAAAGCCTGAGTTTTGCATTATGCTTAATTGCATATGATATAATGCCAGTAGTCCAAATGACATTATATATGAAAAAGTGCATATTTGGAAATCATTCTAGAATTGATTCTGAAGCCAAAATCAATTCTCCAAAGAAGCTTTTCTGAGTAGCTTCTAAATATCAGAATTGATTATGAATATCACCTTGAATGATGTGAGGTGGTGGAAACTTGAGGCACTGTTCACCATCAGTACGGAAGAGTTCTTTGATAACTGGTAAGGGGCTAATTGTGCTGATTACATCTAAAGGAAGCTTAATTCCACCTTCAAAAAGGTCTCTCACATCTTGGAAGTTATCAAACTCATTTGGAGTGAAATTCATATCGAACGCAGATTCGAAAGCTGGTAACACAAATTGAGTTAAAGATTTGATTCCATATGTAAGAAAATCTGAGGACTTCAAGTGACCAAAGTTTTCATCTCTTGGAACATAAACTTCCCCTGGTTTCTCACAGTTTGGATCTGTTTAACAAAAATAGTAGGGTATATTAATTTGTAAACAATAATAAGAACTTAATAGTTGAAAAAACAAAGAATCAAAGCACATAAAAAATGTATATATTTCAGAAACTATGACATATTGTTTCATTCACTCATTTAAACAACTCTCTTTGATTTCTGCTCAATCATTGTAAGATATATTCTTGTTTGAGGTCTCAATAGACACAAACACCCAAAAGCTCAAGACAAATCATATTTATGGCTGCAACTTTCAATATCATTTTTCTCTCTATCTCTGTCACATATGATCATATATAATATCTATTGTCTCTATAGTTGCTACTCCGCTCTTCTTTAATTTGGTGTCTACCGATCATTTTCCTTCGTTTAATTGAAAAACATATTAGCTAGACTAACCTTTCCTTGATGGATATCGACCGGTTCTTCCCCTGCGAGGGTATGGATGGGTGCTAGACCCTCCAAGAATCGGTCGAGCATGATTTTCGCCGTGATCTGGATTACCCAAATCATTGTAGACATCATAATCATAGATCCTTTCATATTCCTTGCGCTCCCCTTTTCCATCTCCTCTTAAAATCTTCAACTCTTCCTCTCTGTACTTCACTAGTGGAGATGGTGTTTCACTTGGAAGATATGTCTGCATCATATTATATTATGTACAATTTTTCATTGAAAGCATAATGTTAAGGAAAAAATATTAATATTTGATTCGAAAATGTCATGTGTACATATAAGTTTTACAAACATCAATCCAGCCGCTAATGTTGGCAGAGGTTATAGACTGCCGGTAAGCGCTATGCTGATTGAATGACCGCCAAAAATCGTATGTACATACATATATAAATATAAATATATAATCACCATATTTGATTTGATAAATTTGCTTGCTGAGAAAACAATAATTTCATACCTTATTGGAAAAGAAAATGCGTGGGGATTTGTAAAGTTTTGAGTTGTAAACCCAAGAGTTGCAAACAAAACGGATGGTTCCATGGTTTGGGACATCTTCAAGAGTTAAGCTCTTGAGGAAAAACTCAACTTGCATGTAGTTCTTTATGTAAAATGCACCAGGAATTCCCATGCTATCGTCCCATTCAAAGTGAATGTTGAATGCAGACTCTCCTGCTCCCAAGGTTGGTAGCGAGGCAATGATGCCTTCCAAAAATGTGTCCTTTCCAACTTTCCCTTTTCCATTCTCTACAAAAGATTCACACAAAAATTCAGTGACTGATACAAGTAAGTTAAATTTTCAAAGAAAAATGTATCATGAGCAATTTCTATAAAAGAAGATTTAGCTCAGCGTGTTCGGTTTGCTATGGGTAGGACAAGAACCCGACTCTCGATATTCTTAACGACTCTCGATATTCTTAATTCTTGAAAAAATAGAAAAATTAGAATTAAATCAAGATGATACGGATCAACCCTCTTTTTTTCATTCTTGTGCCAAAGATACTAGTCCAAGTAGGGTAAGAATAAGGGAAATCGACTACTATCATTTCTTTGTTCTACCAATAAAATTTTATCATCTCAATTAAAAAACATTCATTAAGTTTGTAGTCACATCACTCACGTCTTTTTTAGTTGATATGATAAATTTTTATTAGTGAAACATGAAAGAAGACACATAAAAAGAGAAAGAAAATTTACATTCACAGGGATTAGCTGCAAAAGCGATTGTCATCTTCTTTCTTCATTTAGTGTTTTTCTATATTCTACAAATTAAATAATGTCATGTTATTAAATATCACTCATGTAAGTTTATAAGTGTCATAACCATCCTTTTTTAAAATTAAATGTACAATTTGATTGGTGAGACACGAAAGAAACACTAAATGATGAAGACAGAGAAGATCTCAATCCGCTAGACAATATGAAAAATAACGTAATTATATATAAGCGCCAAGTCATTTGCTAATATAAATAGCTTATGAAAATAAATTTAAAAAATTGTATATATAGACCTTAAACTATTTTCATAAGCTTACGCAAATAAACCGATAAATATTTATACTAACTTGTTAAAACTTAGTATAGCTAGACATGTTTGTTAACAATCCCAGAAGTTTATAAAGAAAAGAACAAACCATCAGCCTTGGTGGCACTGATCAGCTGGAGGGCGACGCTATGACCCAAGAAGGCAGTAAGGCCATCAACGGTTGAACCGATGACGTTGAGCCCGGTGCCAATGACTCCTCCGAGGTTTCCGGTGCCGATATCAGCAATGTTGTTGAAGTCCAACACATTTTTGCGCATCAACACCACTGTCCCTCTGAGCTTTTGGCCTCTGTTGAGGATTCCGCTCACCCCTGAAAACATTTTGAAACTTCCTCAAAGCTACACCAGCAATACTATACTACTTATATTAATTTTAGCAGAGTGAATTGCTTGCGAGAAACCAAGCAAGCTATGCTGTATTTATATTGTACAGAGTTGAGTAGAGTTTTCATATTCTTTTAGAATTACGACTACTATATTAGTATCAAAATTTAAAAACAATATTTTATGAAGAGGAATAATATGGTGGTGGTGGACTTGTTCCAAAAATCGGGCCACGCATGAAACTAGTTTTTACTTAGTTATGATTTATGAAATCCAATATTTAGTATAAGTTATTTACCATATATTTTTTATATATTAAAATATATTTACGGATTGCGAAGAAGACCTTTTTTGTCAATTTGATTTTTCTTGCTAAACGAAGACTTTTAAGAAATAAATAAAAACGATTATTTCAAAATGGAAAAAAAATATTTTATACACTCACACCTTAAAAGAGATAGATATGTCCCCAAATAATATACATCATCCGGTCACTATTATAAGTAAAAAACAAGTTTTTAAATACTAAATACATCATTTATTAAATGAATCTAAAAGTTGTTTTTTGCTTATAATAGTGACCGGATGGTGTATAGCTCAAGTGGTAAGAGCTGAGGACATATGAGTTGGAAGTGGGAGGTTCATAAATCAATTTTTGAAGTGTGTAATTTATATTTCCGATGTATAATAACAAAATAGGTATAAAAGACAAAAAAGTGATGATTTGATGGTGATTTAATAAAAAAAATGAAAATGAAATGAATGAGAATGTAAAGCATAAATAAATAACCAACTGGGTTGGTGTAGTAGTTCATTTGAAAAATAGCGAATCTGGAGATGGTTGGAGACGGTGCTGACGATGTTGTCTGCGTTTTGCTTGTTCGCTCATTTTTGGTTTTTATTTTTCTGTTTTATTTGTTTCATGTCCCTTTTTATTTAGGCTTTCGATCTAGCTCTATTGCATTTATTGCTTTATGATGTTAGGTCTTTTGGTTTATACAGTATAGGTTGAATCTTTGTTTTGCTGGTGTTGTGTGATTTGATAGGATTTCGTTCGGTTGAATTTGACGTTGCTTTTGTTTTCAAGTGAGGACCTCTCCTAGTCTTAGTGGTGTAGATGTTAGGGGTTGTTGGTGTTAGGAAATAACACAGTTGAAAAAGTAACATAAAACAGGAGCGCAATCAACAACACAAGAATATAACGTGGAAACTCAAAAACCGGAGAAAAAACCAAGGTCGTTGTCAAAACCGACAACCAGAGAATAAACACTATGTTAAAATTGTTACAACACATAGACTTCACTCTCAACCACCTCATGACCCCAGTACACCCACGCTCTCCAAAGTAAATATTTGAACTACATCTCACAATACTCTTAAGAGCATAAGAGAAAAAGAAAACACAAATATAAACTTAAAGTGTTTTCAGGTGCTACTGCTTTGGTGTTTTGGTGTGTTGAAACAAGGAGTCTGAGATCCCTATATATAGCCTTGAACTCTCCCACCTCTCACTAATCTAAGCGATGTGGGACTTCTCCAATAGCTTTTCTTGATCTTTTTCTTCCTTCATTAGCAATGTGGGACTTACATTGCAATCAACCCCAACAATCTCCACCTTGATTGTAATGGTTCAGTCTTCATTGTCTACACCGACAATCATTGTCTTCACCAACAAACATAATTCTCATTGTCTATATACCGACAAATTAAATTATCATACTCCACCATAAAGAGTACACTACACTGGGAACTAAGCCATCACAAGAATTTTCATCACTTCGAAATAAACCATTCCAAGAATTTCCACATGTCGAAACCTTGCTGAAAATTTATGGTGCAACTTTCATGTTGGCTTTCTCCGGAAGTTCATCAGTCATCGACATAACCACGTACCTTACATCAACGCCAACCAATGCCTGCACGCTATCACCACACACTTTGCATCTGTATCAACCAATGTTCGTGTGTCACCTGGACAATTTCATGCCAGAGCGCCTTGTGTAATCATGATTGCATCAATTCCTCCATCACAGCATCATCGCAGTTGTAGACCACTTCTTCAGCACCTTCGCAATACCACACAAAGTGATATCCATCGAACCGGAAGCTCTGATACCACTGTTAGGAAATAACACAGTTGAAGAAGTAACATAAAACAGGAGCGCAATCAACAACACAAGAATATAACCTGGAAACTCCAAAACCGGAGAAAAACCACGGCCGTTGTCAAAACCGACAACCAGAGAATAAACACTATGTGAAAATTGTTGCAACACATAGACTTCACTCTCAACCACCCCATGACCCCAGTACACCCACACTCTCCAAAGTAAATATTTAAACTACATCTCACAATACTCTTAAACAAGAGCATAAGAGAAAAAGAAAACACAAATATAAACTTAAAGTGTTTTCAGGTGCTAATGTTTTGGTGTTTTGGTGTGTTGAAACAAGGAGCCTGAGATCCTTATATATAGCATTGGACTCTCCCACCTCTCGCTAATCTAAGCGATGTGGGACTTCTCCAATAGCTTTTCTTGATCTTTTTCTTCCTTCATTAGCAATGTGAGACTTACATTGCAATCAACCCCAATAGTCGGTTGGGTGTAAAAGTATGTTCGTATACTTGTGGGGATTTTTAGAGGGTTTTATTTATATTTTTTGGTTTATTTACTCTATTCATGTTCAAAGTGATTATATAACTAAAAATAGGAAACACTTATGAGATATTTTAGTTTTTCAATTTAAAAAAAAAAACCACAAAATATAGGTCCCAAATTTTTAAAACTGAAAATATTTTTCAGACATACAAACATTCAACTAATTTTTTCTTGGTACATCGAAAAAATAAATTGCTCCACTAAAGATTTATCCTTGGACCTTTCACTCATATATCTCATAACTTTTACCACTTAAACTGTCATTCGAGACACATCCAACTAATTTAATTTCATTTGTTTCTTTCCTCAACTCTATGGCTAAAACTATATTATTGGTAAAAGGTATACATAATGATATCGATTCTTCAATATGGTAGGTAATCATATCTATAATTGGAATAAAAAGACAAAAACATTACTATATTATCCCATGTGTTGATGAACAAAGTGCAAGGTGTCAGAACGAATCCATGCAGAAAATGACAATAAGGCATCAATCATGTGCTAGGAGAATTAATGTGCATGTGATATTAGTTTTACAACAATGACAAGTGTCACTACAACCGCATGCAAGCGAGACACATCTCGTATATATGAAGGCAATATCGAAGCATTTATCCTTAATTTAATATATTAAAAATAATGTATAAATATGTTTATTTTTTTCATTTTTTTGAAAGATACATTCCGCAACCTAAATTTTTAGACCTTTTCAAATAGATACCCTCGAGTTTTTTTCATCCTAATTATTTTTTAAACTATTTATAGCTGTAATAGATTATTTAGCTGATTTCTTTTTGTCTTTGACTAGTATCTGCCGTTTTTAATTATGAAATTAATCTTTCGTCTTGTGGTCAGTACACTAGTATAAGAGATTTTAGCTAAGAAGTTTTTTTCATTTGCAGGAATTAATTAGTAATCAAATCGTTAACCACTTACTTAAAAATGAGTTGTTTGTTTAATCTTCCGTATGTAACCAAAAAATAGAATGAGTTGAAGTATTCAATCACTCACCAACCCACTTAGTTATTTTTGTTAAGTTCTACTAATTAAACAATGAATCTCAATAATTTGCACAAAAACTGGTTTAGATTATTTGGAATCTTTACATAGATGTACAGATCGATCTCTGCGAAATGGGTTTGAGTTAAGGTGAGTTTTGCTTAAATAGGTTTGACCTAATTGAAATTTTAAGGTATAAATTTGACCTATTACCTATTATAAGCTTTTTTTTTGGGCTTGATCTAGCCTTCGACAAAGGATGGTATGGTCTACTAGCCTATTTTTCACTTCATAATAAGACTTTAAATTATACTAAAATAACTCTTTTTATAAACAGACTAGCAAGGTTGCTACAAGGTAGTGATATAAATAAGCTAGATTGTGTTAAATATTTCAGAGTGTGAGAGCCTATTATAGTACTTCCTCTTAAAAAAAAATTATAGTACTTCCTAATTATATACGTCCTAAATCTATTTTGAAATAGACTAATATATACCTTTAAATCCATATATAATCAAGACATCATGACAAAATTACAACATAACTGTAATAAGAATCGTTAGGTTGATTACAATGCAAGTTTCACATTGTTAATGAAATATGAAAGAGGTCAAGAAAAACATCTCAGAGAAGTCTCACATTGCTTAAGAAGGTGGAGTGTGAGAGAGTCCATGGCTATATAGGTTCTAACAATTCATAAACAACTGATGGAGATTTTGCTCCAACCACGAGTTCTTAACATTATTCCTCTGGTTCCACAACACCACATTATTTGTATTTTTTATTTTCAAAAAGCAATAAAGAAAAACTCATCAAACAATAAAGCAATCTGGATGAGAGAAAAAAACAATTATGTTAAGAACTCATAAAACAAATTAAAGTTGTTTATATAAGAATTGGTTCTTATATTTAAGAACTAAGAACTCCACATGCATTAACACTCTCCAATGCTTAGGAATCTAATTCTTAGTTGTTAGCCAGAGAACTCACCTCTGAGAACCAGGGATGGAGATGCTCTAACGAAACCGGAGGAAGAATATGTGGCCGAGATGACCGTCGTGCTTCTTCTCACCCTCTCCTTCTCCCCAAATTTCTATCTTCCTTTTCCTCACTGTCGTGTCCCCCCTCACTCTAGCAGAACACCATAGCTTTCTTCACGTTGATGAATTCTTGATTGTGGAAGTGGGGAAAGTTTTATCGATCCTTACAGATGGCGCCAATTGTTCTCGAATGAACAATAGTGAGAAAACTTGATCAGGCCTTAACGGAGGTAGGAGATCCTTAATGTCTAACAGCTCTAGTATATGGATGAACATGAAGATTACAAGAGGTTCTCTCCCTTTTATAGCGGGTAGAGTGTAAACCTAGATACATGAATTTGAACTTTGATGCTAATTAAAAGGCTCATACAAACATAACTAGTGCATAGAGCGGAGTCGCATAAGTCTATAAAGCACATAGATTGCCAACATGACGGAAGAGATACAAGAATTGTCAATTAGCGCGGGAAATACATGAATCGCCAACTAGCGCGAAAAATAAAAATATAGTGTGGAACCGCCTATAAGATGAAGGAATCATGATGGCTCGTCATATGTGAGATGACTTGCTGAATAGGGACTCGCTTGCCATGTGATACTGATAAGGTCACTCACCAAGTACTGGGACCCCTCGTCTTCGCTCATCATCGCATCTTTAGGGATCAAGTTGTTTCTTGGGCGGGTCCTATTATATCAAGAGGGCTCACCCAATCCACTCGCTTTGATCAGGTTTGAAAAACCAACACAAACCCGAATAAGATGAGATGAGAATGAGTTTCCAGTGCAAATAGCTAAATTGAACGTTAAGATAATAATTGCACAATTTAAATTATGCTTATAAAAAAACACAATTTAAATTATAATAGTAGTTAGATCTACAACAAAAATTTCCATTTGTACCAAAAAAAAATACAACAAAAGAAAAGTTGCGAAGCCAAAAAATAATAGTAGTTGGATAATAATATAGAACTCATTCCTTACCAAAAAAAAATGATTTTTACATGTTATTTATTTCTTTGATATCTATAGCTTTATTATTTGGCCATTTGTATTATTTCTTTGAGAAAAGGTTTGATGCACTGACAGTGTAAAGTTTTTTTACACCGTCAATCAATCAGATTTTAAAGATGTGAGAAAATCTCTCTTTTTATTTAATTTCATTAATTGACATGACACATCCTTGAAATATGATTGGTTGACGGTGTAAAAAAACTTTACACCGTCGGTGCATCAAAATTAAACTCTATTTCTTTTGATTCTTAACAATAGATAAGCTATAAGAGAATCTTGGAGTGTGAATAAATTTACTAACATTTTGTTGAAAAGATAAACTTTTGAAAACTCATTTATTCCTCTTATTTTGTCCTAATGCTTTGAAATCAGGTTAAGTGATTAGAATTCAGTCAACAAGTCATTCTTCAATCTTCATACATATATATTGTAAAAATATCAAACTCTAAATTAAATACTTAAGAAGTTCAACTATCTATTAAACTATATTTCGTTGTCTCCTCTCCATTTTTTTATACTAATAAAACACTATATTTCAGTTGAAAGTTAAAGAAACTAAACAAGAACATGTTCATTTTGGTTGAAACATTTTTAAGTTAATCCGAATTTGAAATTCGGGGTATATACATTATTTCAGGTTTGCATTACTCACAGTGTCATAATCAGTAAACGTCCCTCTATAAAAATATACATTACAAACACTAATTTTCAGAATGTAATTTAAAAATCACATTTTTTCGTTATGTAATTTATTGGAGAGCAGGTGTCCATGAATGAATTTGAGAATTTGATCTAGAGCGATAAAAGAAAAAATGGCATTGAATGTAATTAATCCTTGAGCAGCATGCAGCCAGAGCATTTGCTCTTTGATCTTGAACAGGACTCTCTCTCTCTGCCTCGAACTGCCCCCTATGCCGCACCCAACATCCACTATACTCTCTGGCTTTTTAGCTGGATCATCTGAAAAGAGATTCAGATTCATTGGCGTATACTGCATGCATGTCAGTTTCAATTAATCCCATTAAATAATTAAAATAAACATACATCTCATGAATCAATAAATCAAATTACAAATCCTTAATTAATTAATGGCTTCACAGAAGCAAACTAACAAACAAAGTGTGATTAAATTTTCATTATTCAAACCTTCAAATGCAGTACTAGTACAAGTTCATCATATTATAATTAAATAAATATTACCAGAAAAGTGCAGCAAAACGAAGAAACTCTTCAATCATTCGGATCGGAGCAGCGCGGTGGTGGTTGAATCTTGTTTGTAAAAGCCATGGCGCATGTGGCCTCCCCAGAGATATCTTCCCATATTGCGATGGATGGATGGAATTGCAGGTGAAGAAAATTGAACGGCAAAGGATATTTCAAGTGATTGATACGTACATGCATGTATCGATTGTGTGTTAGTGACAAGTTTGGTGGGTGGGAATTTTCACATTCACATCTTACTCAACTTGGTAAAATTTTGATTTTGGGGATCAGGATACCTTTAGAACTTCTTCAAGTCTAATACGTATCTATCCCCTTCTTAAAGAAGAGTACACGCTAACTACTAAGCTTACTAGAGTTCCAGTGTGACTAATGTATTGGGTTAATACTTACTTGAATTGGTGTAAACATGGAAAAAAAATTTGGTGAAAAGGAATGACACCCTAGGAATTTAGGTATGTTTGTCCCTTTTTTTTCTTCAAAGGAGATAAATGCAAAACAAAATAAATAAATAAATCTTCTGACTAACTCTCTCCCAAAACACAGACTCAACATTGTCTATGAGTCAACTTTACCAGTTTACCTTTTTTTCCCCTAAAAGAGATAAATGCAAAACAAAATAAAAAAAAAGAGTTTTCCAAAATAGTAAACACAACAGAATGATGAGTTATAGAAGGATGAGTCTCCTTCTCTTATCATAAGTGATAATAGTAAACACATTAGAAAGATGAGTCTCCCAAAATACAAACTCAACATTTACAAACCTTAGAGCAATTACACTCGCACTAAATCTTTTTGAACCTTGATCACAACGAGTCAGGATATGGAAGATCTATGGGAGACCCACATGCACCACGGGTTTTACGAACAAGATTCCAGGAGAACATCCTCATCACATGCTGTTTTTTGACCACCATTATCTCAGGAGAACATCCTCATCACTCAACTTAGAAGCAAATCTGAAGAACCAGAAGAGCTATCAGCATCCCTCACAACACCACCCATTGAGCACACACATGGAGAAGGGAAGTTGTGGTTACTGTCATTTATATTCAATTTAACCCATGGGCCCATTTGTCTTTGCTTAATTTTATGCCCCAAAATGTTTATAAATTAATATGAAAATCATCTGTCATTTAATATAATTTTATATGAAGAAAAGTATTTTTTTTATATCCAAACAGTTTAAAATCACTTTTAAAAGTGAAAATCATTAATTAGTAATTAGATTTGTAAGCAAACATAAATAAATGTATGTTTTTAAAAAACCACTTAAAATAAAATCAATTTTTTTAGTAAAAACAAACGGGTTCTATAATTAATGGATGGAATTGTGTTCCATTTTTTTTTTCGAAACCATGAAATTGTGTTCTATGATTTGAACTAAATAAAAGAATAAAACGGAATGAAGTTCTATTTATTTTGTTGATAGATTCCGTTGTTAGTTTGTTATCCTTATTTTTCTCCTCCTCTATTTAAAGAGATTAACTGATTAAGATGGAAGTACTGGTTTATTTGTTTAGATATATAGTTATAAATTTAACTTTTTGAATAAAAAATTCAAATGTAACCATTTTTTTAAACTTATTACCCTTTTTTTAACAGAAATATAAATTGCACTTGTCAGGAATCAATACCTAGACTACCCGTTTTTTAGAATATAAATTGCACTTGTCAGGAATCTCTCCTTCTAGAAATGTTCTCCAACTATTGAAGAACGCCCCATTTTCGTTTATGTTTGTTTCTTTTACCTATTTGTTTTTTTCCATTTCAATCTTAAAAAACTAGTTACGATAATTTTTTTAACTTTTAAATATATAAATCAACTTTCAAGAACCGTTGTTTTTTTTTATACATAAAAAATATAAATTACACCCTTCAAGAATTGATCCATAGACCTTTTCATCCCCAACTCTATGTCTCTTGCTCTTACCATTTTATTCTTCACGGACAAGAATGGTAGATAAACAGGAGCCATATGTGTACTTTTCCGGTTATTTTTCTTCTCAACTTTATGATATACACAATGATATCATCTCTTCAATATAGTAAGAGTTATGTTATGTCTCTTACTTTTCCGGTTATTTTTCTTCTCAACTTTATGATATACACAATGATATCATCTCTTCAATATAGTAAGAGTTATGTCTCTGATGTAATGGCTTCGTTACCCGTTTTGGTTTAATGCATTTGTTGTTTACTTAAAAAAAAAAAAGAGTTATGGGTCGAGGTAAGTATAATTTATCTTTCCAATGTAAAAAAAAACATAATTATATCGTCTCTTCAAAAGATTTTTTCATTCACAAGAATTAATTAGTATTCGAATAGTTAACCACTTGCTTGAATACCAAATTGAAGTATTCAATCACTCACCAGCCCACTTAGTTATTTTGTTAAGTTCTAAATTAACAATGAATTAATAGTTAATGAATCTCAATAATTTGCACAAAAACTATTGAGATTCATCAGTTTATTTTCCACGAAGGTGAATACTGAATACTACAGTTGACAGAACTTACTAACAACGTGAGAGCTAAAACAGTAGGAGTATTACTTCACTTGCAGTTTGTTCCCCACAAAGGCAATCAGTGCAATAGCATATGGTATGCGCGGACTTGATTGCAATTCTTTGCCATTGAACAGATAAACGCAACTGCATTTACACAACAAAAGCTTTTCTACTTTCCTTCCAAACAAATCTAAACAAGAACAATTATCATAGATGGTGGGCAATTCATCTTAGTTCCATGGACAATGCCTATAATCTTATCAATATTACATGGATTAATTAAGTTACAGGTAAATTTCATCTTTCTCTGCATTTCATATTGGTTCCTAACAATCTTGCTTGTAATTGGGGCATCCAATTTCCAAGGATAAAGTGATACTAAAATATTTTGAATGTATCTAAGGACCATTATGAGGCATAAAAACCACATCCCCACCAAGCTTCCAGTTTACTAGCTAGTAAACAACACTCACAGGACAAGTAAGTGCTGGGTAATTGTACACAGAGAAGTTCAATGAATAGGTCTACCACTTTGCTTCGAGTAGAAAAAGTCTACAACTAACAACCACAGAAAAAGCAAATAGCAACTTGTTCATGTCTTCATTGGACCATAAGGATGATTGGAATCCATAACCGATTATCTATGAAACCTAAACCTCAAAGATGGAAAGAAAAAATCTGAAGGTGACCAAATTCTAGTAAAATATCAAATCAATTGGCTAATAAAGTCCTGCAAAACACTATTATGTGTGTGCAAACATTCTTTTGACTGTTCCTTGGAGGAAGTAGTGGTTCAGTTGATTTACACATACAAAATCTACCAGTTGATAGCTTAGCTTCAAGTAGTCAGACAAGAGTACAATATCATATGCTTTATTATAATATAAAGAGAACAACTATCTTCTTTCAACTAAAAGAGAAATGACATGAACACATGGTTTACAACACATTACCAGCTTAAAACAAAGTGCTGCATGAATTCAAGCAAATAACAATACATGTTCTCCCTTTACTATTTTCTTGAAAGTTCAAATCTTCAGGGCCATGCTAAAACTTCTACTATGTTGGAGAAGCCACATCTTATAATTTAACAAAAAGACACATAACAAAATGGGGTTGCATTTGCATATATAACCTACTCTTCAAAACTTGAGGCAGTTGGTAAGGTTGATGAAGCTTGTGAATCATGAGAGCTCGCTGGTATTACCTTTTGAGTGACTCTGGCAATTCTAGTAAACAATACCCTTGGCATTACCTTCTGAAAAGGTGAAGGTATAGGAACCATTCAAGAAAACTAAATTTCTGTATAATTCTTTCAAATTGTTTTTTAAAAAATGTCTTAGTTGATCACAATCTGAATAAGAAATTATAATATATTATTATTCTTTCCCTTGAAGCTATGTCGTATGCGTCAAAGAGCTTGTTTTTATTTTGAGTAATGATACATACACGATTAGATTATTCACTCATTTAATTAGCAGCCCTCTTATACAAGACATGGAGACCAATTGAGAACTAGGTCTAACGGTTGAGAACGTCCTCAAGCTCGGTTCACGTGAAGGTGAAGTAATTTTCAAGTCTAGTTGCCGAGTGAGAGGTTTTACTGATTCTTTTTGTTTCCTGAAGAAATCGAGGCAGTATTGAGTGAAAAATCACAATGAAGCTCAAATAACAGTGGAATGAGTGGATAAAAACAATTTTCCTTAACTTTTTTACGACTGTCCACGATGAATTTGGTCTCACCGTAGAAACTATAGTCGTGCAGTAACATACAAAGTTAAATTGAATGACAAAATTAGAATGATTGACCACTCTTGCTCGCATATTGTATATAGGTCCAATAGTTTTGACTGCGTTGTGTCTCTTGAGGCACCTAAGCCAGTTTTAGTGTTGAACGATTACTTTTGGACTGATAAGGT
The DNA here is from genome assembly GCF_012489685.1 of Lotus japonicus. Classification (NCBI taxonomy): domain Eukaryota; kingdom Viridiplantae; phylum Streptophyta; class Magnoliopsida; order Fabales; family Fabaceae; genus Lotus; species Lotus japonicus. Next base: position 3,163,415 of record NC_080043.1, read on the forward strand.
ATCAATTTCCAAAACCCACAAAAAGCAGCGCCTGGACCACAATGTGTAGCCTATCCTCCAGAACAAGTTTGAGCTCATTCTTCACTGACAATAAATCACATAGAACCTACATCATCAATTGAAGTTTCTCCACAATCACGATGACTTTACTGGTTTGTTTGTTGTGTAGTTTCTTGTTGTTTTCTGATCAAGGTCTTGTAAAGTAGTAATTATTTTGTTAATTTCAATGTTTAGTTTGGGTCTTGTTCTCCAAAAGTTTTCACTTTGCAATCTCTTCAAGAAATGCAACTTCATGCTTATATCTTTATATATACTTAAATATTGTTGTTAGGCTTAAATATGTCGGATGCCCCTCTAAAATAAGGCTTCTTTGGTTTAAGCCCCTCTAAAATATTTTTGTGGGAATACACCCCTATTGTGAAAATAATACCCAGCTTTTGGCCCCTGCCGTTTACTTCCGTCAGTTAAGTGCTGAGTCAGTTAACGGAAGCTGACGTGGCAAACTAGTTTTGCCATAAATACATCTGACTAAGCAGCCATGATGGAATTCCAGTTTTTTTTTTTTTAAAAAAATTCCCCCAAATTAAAAACCCTAAACTGTCGATGGTTGAGAAGAAGATTGGAGAAGAAACAAGAGGATCTGGTCGAATGTGAAGAAGAAAGAAGAAGAGCAGGTCGAAAAGCATGAAGAAGGTGAACAATGGCAGCGCAGAGAAGAGGGAAACACCAATTCGTTCCTTGTCATCTTCTTCGTCCTCATCTAGCCTCTCCAATGTCTTTCTTACTTTTACTTTTCTTTTAATATTTGGAGCCTTCATATTTTTATCAAGCTTTCCCCTAAATCTGCAAGCTTTCCCACTTAATTTTCCTAAATTAGTTTAAACCCTGCTATCTGCAATTTCCCCTCTCTGCTGTAATTTGAATTGATAATTTTTGCATAATGAGCAAAAATGTTACTGCAATACTGCATCATCAGAGGAACTTTTGCAAGATGAAGGGGAGCACTGGAATGCTACAGTGAAAGAGAAGTTTGATGCTGAATTGAAGAAATACAAGGGTGAATTGAAGAAATATGAGGCTAAATTGAAGAAGGTAGAGGCTGAAAGAAACAGAGATAAGGTAGAGGCTAAATACAGAGTGGTTTCTAACGTTAATTGGGGATTGGGTTTTAATTTAGGGGTTAAGTTTTGGGGATTGGGTTTTTAATTTAGGGATTACGGCTGGGGATTTAGTTAGGGTGTTTTTTTATTTTATTTAAAAAATATGTAATTCCACCTAGGTTGCCACATCAGCTTCCGTTAACTGACTCAGCACTTAACTGACGGAAGTAAACGGCAGGGGCCAAAAGCTGGGTATTATTTTCACAATAGGGGTGTATTCCCACAAAATTATTTTAGAGGGGCTTAAACCAAAGAAGCCTTATTTTAGAGGGGCCTCCGACATATTTAAGCCTTGTTGTTATTATTATTCCAGACTTGAGGATGGTGAGAGTGTTGTTGGAGAATTGAATCGAGCTTATGTGGTAATACTAGACCTTATATCTTTCATTTATAGTTGTTTGGCATCTCACCCTGATCTTTCTATGGAAAAATTTATTATGGTCATCTAAAAACTTGTGTAAGGTTGCACCAACCACTTTTGACCCACTATAACAGGTTTTTAAAAAAAATCAAAATTCATATTTTCTTAATTAAACATTTATCTTTAATAAATATTTTCAAAATGTTTTTTTCCTTAATCTGTTACTCTTCCCTCTCCCTTCTTCACCAGATCCAAACCCCAAAACCTATCCCCACCATCTCTGCAAAACCCATCCCCTCCATCTCCAGATCTCCCGTCGTCACCGAGGTTCTGGCACGCCACCACCCAACCTAAAAATTCACGGTTAAAAGATCCAAATCTCCCCCCCCCCCCCCCCCCCAAAAAAAACAGATCCAAATCAAACCCAGAAGAACAGAGCTAGTGAACGATGCTGCACCATGAAGGTTCTTCTCATCTTTGATGTTGTGTAGCTATCTCAAAGCCAATAAATATTACCCTAGAAAATCAATCCCAACAAAATACCACCAATTTTTCCAAAGAATGGAAAAATTGATCGGTAATTGAATTGTTCTAATTGTTCATCAAGAAAATCCAAAACACAATATTTCAACTTCCAGATAGCAGCATCTCAACCCTGAAATCCAACTTCTAGAAAACAGCAAAACTTCCAGAAAACAACCAGTGAACAGTGGTGGTGTTCATCCAATTCCAGTTTGATCTATGTTTTTCGGAAAAAAAATCACAATTAGTGTGGCAAGTGTGTTTATTTGATAAATGTTTCATCTAACTCAAAAATCTATTTTCTATAATATACATTTTTGAAATCGTTTATATCTAACTTTAACTTATTTTTAAAAAAAAAAAAACTTATTTTAAAAGCTATTCTTTTTTGAAAAGTAAAAGCTATATAGATTTGCAAGTTTTTTAATCTAAAATTATGTTTGATAAATGTGTTTTTAAAAACTACATATTGATAAGTGGGCTATTTTGTTTTTTTGTCAAAAACCAGTTTGGGCTCAACTGAGAAGGAATAGGATTTCAAGAAAAAGAAGCAAGCGTGATAGTTGTTTCATTCCGTTCCATTCTTCCTCTCCTCTCCTCGATGCCTGGCGCCTCCGTTTCCAGCCCCTCCGCGTCTCTAATTCCAGACCACGATTCGAAGGATTTTGCTCCACCGGTAAAGAAATTGAAAGTTGAAGAAGACAACACTGATTCCGCAATTGATTTAACCCCTAGAGAAGCTTTCGAAATCTGGTGCGATATATATGGAAAAAAATACCCTAACAAAGACGAGAAAGATCGGAGGTTCGAGAGTTTCCAGCAATCTCTTGATAGGACCATCCCCTCAACCTCAAGTCATGCTATCAATTTTCCGCTTCTTGCTGATCGAACCGCAGACGAATTTGATGCGTTCAGAACAAAATTTCTGAAGGATTGTTATTCTTCTGTATCCCGCAAACAACTCAAGGCTCCAATTCCAATTCCAGAAGATTCCGATCCTGAACTTGTTGCAGCTGTTGCGATGGATATAACCCCAGAAGAAGCTTTCAAATCTTGGTGCGAGGTGAATCAGAAAGAATACGCTAACGAAAAGGAGGTAGAATACAGGTTCAATGTGTTCAAGCAAAATCTTGTTTTAACCCTCCCCCCAAAGGGTGTGAGTTATCCGGGTTTTGCTGATATAACTGAAGAAGAATTTAAAACATTAGTTGACCGGCCTGGTTATTATAATCGTATAACCCTCCTAGATGTCAAATTGGGTGTTGTGTTGCTGTCCAAATGGAGATGCTAAGTGTTCAGGGGGGGGGGGGGGCTTATGGAGGGTATCATGTAGATTTTTTCTGTTTGTGCTTGTTCTTAGCAGTCATGGAACATTTTATTTTACATATATGTTGTGAGACCATCATTTTATTTTACATATTTGATTTGATTCGTCTATTTCGGTGTGTGTGATTTTGTTTTATCATATATAACTAGCACACATCACATTTTGCTCTGTAAAATTGAGACCCTCATTCCAGTGTTTTGTTCTTGTTCTTATACACTCATTTAACAAATATAAAGATACAAAAGATAAAGTAATTATTTGGTCAAAACCTTCAAAGCCTACATATATTTAAATTACCTCACCACCTCTACCATGCATCACCTCAACCACAACTGTTCACCACCACTGGCACCACCGCCACCACTTCATTGCCACCACTACCGCCACCATCTCTACCATCACTTCCAGCAAAACCATCGACCACCACCATTACCACCGCCACAACTACCATCACCACCTCCTCCATTGCCACCAACGCCACCACTTTCATTGTCACCACCACCATCACCTCTATTGCTACCATCACCCTCCAACTTCCACCACCACCACCACAAATTCATTCCTTCCAGATTTTTAATTTTTTGAAAGCCATTCGAAACACAAATTTAGATCTGGAACAAAAACCCAAAACGTTTTGAAATTTGATGTTACTTTTGGAATCTACTAACTTAAAATGCAAGGTTCAATTGCACTGTTCATGCGCACAATTTTTTTTTGTCCTCACTTCTGTTGTTGTTGGGCCTATTTCATTGTTGGGCTATATTGGATACCAGCAGTCTGCTCACCTAGGGTTAGGACACTCGAAATCTATCACCTTTATCCCGCGAAATCCGACAATCGTCGCCCTCAATGCCCAGCCTCGCTGAACCCTACGAAGCTCATCCATTCACCCTTGTACATTGGCCAGCTGTTAGTGTGTTCATTCTTCGATCTTTGAACCCTACGAAGCTCATCTATTATCGATCCTCACCCAGCGTTACCCCTGAACGATGGTACTGTCGACCTACATCGTGCCTTCTAAACAGCTGTGGAGTATGCTTTACAGGTTGTTTGCCTATTACCTACCTTATCATCTAATCTAATCTAATTGATTACATCGTGCCTTCTAAACAGCTGTGAATTTTGATTTACAGCTTGTGTGATTTGTTGTTTGATTTGATTCAAAGCATTTTCAATTCTCCATTCATTTCTATAAATTTAACAATCGTGTGCTTTGATATTCATACGTTTCTGCTACAAAGTTCCATCCCGTTTGCTTCTTTTCTACAGTTTGACAAGATTCCTTTTTCTGAATCTTCACAGGTTATGGATCAAGCTATGGCGTGGACCGGACACTGCAATTTCATGGCTGATAAATGAACAGTTTTGGTTTATTGGAGAGACCAATGCCCATTTAGCTATTGTCCCCAAGTCTTGCTGAAAGTCATTGCAAGCATTCAGATCTCCTTGGGGATGATGTAAAGCTGTTAATTCAGTATCCTAAATTAGTCCCAAATTATGTCCAAATGAAATTTCACTTTATAGTTGGTTTTTATTCCCATTGTCATGTATTCTCTAAGAAAATCTTTAGGTTCATCTGAGAGCCAGCCACAAGGAATGAATTTTGATATATATGTTCCCTCGGTTTAGAGATTCAGATGCAGCCCCAGTAAATTGAAGGAAATCAATTTCTATTAATGATATGGTTCAATGTCTAACATCAAGTACAGAATCATTCCACGAGATACTTGACATATTTCTTTTCTTTCTATATAGTCCCTCAACACTACTGTCTACTGACATAGCATATCAACTTGCATTTACATATGATGTATATATAAATTGTCTTACTATTATGGTATTTTGTTGCTAGATCTTACATCACAAATTGTCTTTCTTTTTACAGTATAACTATATTTGTCTCTCAACTTTTTGAAATTGTAGGGAGTAAAACTACTTTTCAAATTGAACTTGCATAGCTCAGAGTGGAAGAGATGGATCATGGTATTGCAGATGAATCAAGTGTTGCACTCAAGGCACATATTCAGATGAAATAACTGTAGATAACTGTAGAGGATTGGAAGAATTGCTTAAGGTGATATGCTTGGCGACTGATTCAGATGTACCTATTATTAAAATGAAGAGGTTGTTGCCACATCAGAAGTATGTGGAAGATTTAACTATTGAACTAATTATGTCATGTAGAGAGTTCAAGATTCTATCAATTGGGAGAAGATTCCAAAGAGTAGACACCCTCTACTTCTCTGCTTGGTGAAAGGTAACATTAACTGGCCACCACTTTCAAGTGTAGTTGTTTGGTGTATTTCATATTGGCTTGGGATGTTCTATGATTGGCTGTCCGTTTAGATAGACTCGAACTTCCAATCAATATGCTTGGTTTGTACTTTGTTGTAGTGCACAAAACCTTACTTTTCATCAAACAGGCCATGTTATTTATCTTCCTGTAGACTTTATTAGACATTAGTATGTCATTTGGATAGACTCGAACTTTCAATCAATATGCTTCAGGTAATGTCTCTCCTCCTCAGTTAAAATTTCAGGATCAAATGTTTCTGCTGGGGATTTTGGGATATCAAATTTCCTTAGCTTTTCAATCAACTATACCTCCTTTCGCTTAGCCTATAAATTAACAAGTTTAAGAAAAGGAAATATTGAGGAAGAAAGGAAAAATGCCTCTTTCCAGCCTATTTGAGGCACTAAATTATTCCTGTAAACTGAGGTGAAGATGCCAAAGCCAAGTTGTTTAAAGTTAAAAACAGGAAAATATCTATTATGTATACTGTGATGTTATACTAATGTCTAATAAGCTAGGTAACCGAGAAATATTAATATTAATGTCTTCATGAAAAAATGATTTCACATAAGCTTCCCAAATGCAGAGTAAAACTTAACAGAGGTGTTTCAAATACAAATCCACATAAGGCAATGTTCTGTTCATTTCAATGCCAATATATGCAGGACGTATCAGAACAATACTTATACATTTAATAGAGAACTGAAACATGAAGAAAAACTAAGTGATCAAATCATGAAAGTATGAACCCCGACCAGAAGGAAGAAAAATCACAAAAGTAAATCATCAATAACAACCAAGCAGCTGAAGCAAAGTACAAATTACCATGAAATTCCAACCTTTTCAAGCTTATATCGAATTCGAACTTCTGGATTTAGAGAATTCATCTTTTTCTTTGCCTTCAAACGATTGAATCTGAGTTCATTAACTTTAGCCTTTTTAGTCTTTTTTGTCTGGCCATCCTTAGTAGAATAACACCATCAGGCTTATCCAGAGAGAATCAAACAACACCATTGCCAGTCTTCAGTTCAACTGATGCATTGATAATGTATTTGGCAGGTAGCCAGTTTCCCAGAAGACCATGTCTTCCTATGATATTTGATCTCTGTACTAATACCCTCAAAAGATGCCTCGACATCCCATAAGTTCTTGGTTGTATAGACTTATGAGGTGTAAAAGACTGAAAATATGAAGTTGCAGTTGGAGATGGTGCAATGGTTGAAACATCTTGAACTAGACAGTCTAACCAGGATAGTCTATCTCTGCATAGCAAGAACATAAGGACTTCAGGAGTAGCCTAAATATGTTGAGCATTAGAAAATTAAATTCAACCAAGCATTAAAAGCAAAAGGATTTCTCCTTTCTTCCCCTTACTTGACGCAACAATATAGACCATACTAATCACTGAACAAATGAACAGACACAAATAGATAAAAGAAATGCTTTGTCTAAGTGAGAAAAATGAACCTATTGAATTTGCAGGAGAACCCATGCCTTGCTCCTCTGAGTGAAGCTGCAGAAAACATAAAAGTCAAGAATCCAGCTGAAAAATCATAAAATGTAAACCAAACTTTTCCTTACACATTATCAAGCATATTTTCACTGTTTACACTTACAGGTTCTCTGCTTTTGACTTAATGGCCAACATGAATCAGTGGGTTGGAGGGGTAATTGGGATCCTTGGTTGTTGCTATTATTGCTAGGTAACATACAATGTATAAATTTTTATCAAGATTATGCTATCATTGCTATTCTTTCTCTTTGCTATAATATTTTGATGTCATTGCTATTGTTTACATGCTTTTGTTAAGTAAATTCTATTAGTTGTAATCTATAACAGAGTGCTTGGGTAGTAAGCTTCTGGGTTGTAGGGTATTTTCTTCTTTCAATTTTAACTACTGAGCTTTGTATTATTTTGTATTATTTGCTTTCGTAGATAGGTCACTTCTAACTTGAAATATTTTTTGCTGTGATGTCCAGTTTATGTTATATCTATTTATAACAATTTTCCTGTTTTTCCTCTAAATTCCATCACACAAAGATACGAGTCTGACCCTTCACATAACGCTTGAGGGGTTTTTGTAATCTAATTATTTGAATTGGAAAAATGAAGAGTTCTCTGTCAAAGTTTCATACATTTGGTCTATCACTTTTTCTCTTACACTTGCCATAATTTGAAGATTAGGAACTATACAAATCAGAAGCTAATTACAGTGAATATTCACAATTGGCAGAATGTGATCTATCCCGTTTAGTGACTTTCTTTCACCTTTTCTTTTTCAATAGCTACAACTAAAGCATAGTTTGAACATATAATCTCTAGCAAACTAAATAAGCTTTCACCTTTTCTATTTTTTCTTCTGCAGGAAAAGAAAGATGACATAATTGAAACTCCTCAACATACACATTATCAAATCCCTTCTTTGACCGTAGCCCGGGAAATACTGTATGTGTTAGATGGACTTTTCATGCGAAAGCTTCTCCAAGTAAACACTCCTCTTGGCAAGCATGGCTGTTAAGATGAGAGGAACCGTTGCAGCAGACAAATGCCTAAGTTGTGACCGCTGGCCATATGAAATGTGAATGTATAGATCACACTACTATCAGTAAACTCATGCAAGTGGAGAATTAATTATTTTGGATAGTTATTTACCAATTACAGAATTTCAGTTGAAGAGGTGAATTCAATACACTTCAAGCCAATTTAAGACATAATTTGAAAGATTGTTATTATGCATTTAGAACCTGCCGGATTTTTCAAAACTATCTCCCTTGGTTCTTATTATCCATTAATATGTTATAAAAAGTAAGAGCAAATGACTGCCATAGAATTTCAGAAAAACACGCAAGTGGATATTAAATTGTTTTGAATAGTTGGTTACCAGTTACACAATTTTAAATAAAGAGGTGAATTCAACACACTTTAACCTACTTTATGTCAGAATTTGAAAGATTATTTATGCATTTAGAAAACTTAGTGGTTACATATTATAATTCATATTATTTTTCACAGTTTATTTTCTTTATTTCAGAAAAATCATCAGGGCAATCATTATTCTCAATGTTCCAGATGCAAAAAAGTGTTATACTTGACATGACCATCAATCAAGCAAAAAAACTTACAAATTTTTGTTTTACTATATCTAAAATTTATTTTATTATCTTAATTCATAACTTATCTTTTAATAAACATAACAAAAATAACACAGGTTTTTAACGAATTCATGTGACAAACAAAAACGAATACAAAAGATTAAAAAAATAGCAACTCAAAAACAAAATAAACATATAGTACAAAAAAAACTTAAAAATTTATGATTTCTTATATCTAAAATAATTTTTTTTCTTTTAATCTGTAAAATATCTTTAAATTAATAACACGAATTTAAAAAAAAAACACCCAAAAAAAATTGAATAAAAATTTTTTGTGTTAAATTTCAAGTTTTTGCTGTTAAGTTTGATGTATTTGAGCTACTGGACCTCCTATGTATCGTTTAAACTATGGCGGTTGCAATGTTCTACATTTATTTCCAGAATTTCTTTAACAATTACTCCTCTTTTGCATAAATTTATCACATGAAATTTTATTTTCTAAATATATTATGTTAATGAAGATGCCACTTATGGGGGTTTTATTATGCTAAATGCTCATTTTTTTATACATCAGAGAATTGTTTTCTTAATGCTCTTGAAGAATGCACGTAAGGGAATATATTAAGTCGTCTTTGATATTTGATAATCGTTTATTGGTTGATATTCAACTAATGCTCCAATATTTTTAATGATTTATATCATAGTCAAAGATGTATTAAGAACAAACCATTTAAATAAATAAAATGAGCAGGTTCCGTGCATCGCACGGGTAAAATCCTAGTTTATATAATTGCGGATGATGACGGGTGAAGATAGATGAGTGGGTGCCTAATACTCGAATTGTTGATCCTTTTGGTAAATTGTCAATTCCATCCCTTTGGAACTCAGCATTTTAATGAGTTTAAAACGCGAAAGATGCCAAAAACAAACACGAACTCGGTGATTTCAGGGAAGGATATGCTTGAATTTACTTCGATAGTTGAGTTCCCTCTCTCTAAAGTCTAACCCCCACAGTCATAACAAGAAGCAATATTTTAGAAGTTTGCACTTAAATTTGAGAACCTTTTGCTCTTTGTCTTGAAATTTTTTGGAGCTACATGCTTTACACTTTGCTCCACCTTCCAGTGATCCAACAAATTTGATTTCACTTCAACTTTTTGTTTCTTTTCTGTTTAGATTAGAGCAACACCAATTGCCTATTGGATAATAGAATGTGGATTGGGCGGGCCTGCATCAACATAATGCCCGCCCAAGACATTCAAACAACATGATGAGATTGCCGGCAATTGGACACCTGGCAACCATCAGGGCAATACGGAGACATTTGCCTGATAAGTGGTCCCCAGGCCAGCTGTCGGACCCTATCCCTTTTTGTCTTATTTGCATAGAGATTTGGGTCTTGCATGTAAGGCCCAAAGCCAAGAATATTCTAGATAAGAATTAGACCCACTATATAAAGGGGTCCCCATTATGGGTTCCATGATTAATGGATGGAATTGTGTTCTATGGACGGAATGAAGTTCTATTTATTTTATTGATATATATACTTTGTTGTTAGTTTGTTATTCTTATTTTTTCTCCTCCTCTATTTAAGGAGATTAAGACGGAATTACTCGTTTGTTTGTTTTTTTTTTTTTTACATCGGAAAATACCCGTTTATTTGTTTAGATATATAGTTATAATTTTTTTTTAAAAAAAAGGTAATTTCTTCTGTTATTATTTCCAACAAAAAAAAAAACAGAAAACTTTTACTATTGTTTTTTTTAATAGGAAAATGTTAGTGGTTAGTTGTTAGTAAGTTAGAGAATCCCTTCAAATTTCTCTTCCAGGATTCGAACCCTGGACCTTCCCCTCCCCAACCCTTATGTCTCATAGCTCTTATCACTTGAACTAACAATCGGATACACTTTTGTTACTATTTTGGTACGCCTTTTTCTCTAGCTCGGTCCCAACCTTCCCGTGTGTGCATCTATCTTAGTTATTTAATTTGTTTGTTACTTCAATTTGCAGTATGCTTCTCTGTCATGAGTCTACTGTAAAAAAGAATTACATGCTAATAATTATTATTATAGTTTTAATTCATATTTCCACTATTTTTTCACCTTCATTTTCTATCTAACTTTTTTTTAATCAAATTACATATCACATTTTTATTTTTTCTCTATTTTTTCTTATCTCTTTTCTTCTTCCACCTCTTTCCACCTCAATAGTAAAAGTGTGTGTTTGGTTGAGAAAGAAAAGTGAGAGGAAAGAAAGGGAAAGAAAAGAAGTTGGAAGGAAAGAAAGAGAATAGTAAGTGAGATGATGGTTTAGGTTGCGGTATGGAGAATGTGTAAGGAAAGATAGGAAGAAAGAAAAGAAATATGATATATAATTACAATTTTAACCCTTTATATATATAATACACTTCTTTATAAATAATTTTAATTTCACTTAAATATAATTATTGTAATATATATGTTATATATCTTTAAATTATAAAAAAATTACTATTATAACATATGGTTTATTAAAAGCTTATTTTTGAGATTGATTGCTTGGAAGTCGTGAATGGCCTTAACTAAATAGCGGTCCTTTCAATCTCCACTCTTGCGAAATGTATCTGGCTAAAGCGAGAATCTTAGTGCAACAAGACTGAGATGTTATTTTTCAACACGTCTTCAAAGAACTTAACAGAATTAGCGATTCTCTAACTAAATTGGGGCTCAAGAAGAAGAAAGTGTTGAAGAATCACTAACTTTTGCTTATGTTTGTTTTGTTTTACTTGTTTTTTTTTTTTTTGCCATTTCAATCTTAAAAAACAATTTATGATGATTTTTTAGTTTTCAAAAACATAAATCAACTTTCAAGAACCGTAGGTTTTTTTTACATCGAAAAATGTAAATTACACCCACACCTTTAAGAATTGATCCTGGACCTTCTCATTCCCTACTCATATGTCCCCAGCTCTTACCACTTGATCCTTCGGAGACAAGAACGGTAGATAAACAGGAACTATACGTGTAATTTCCATTTATTTTTTCTTCACAACTTTATGAGTACACAATGATATCGTCTCTTCAATATAGTAAGAGTTTTGGGACAATGGGTTTGGATGAGACAGTCCAAGGATCAATCCTTAAAGGGTACAATTTATCTTCCAAAGCAAAAAAAAAAAAAATACAATAATATCGCCTCTTCAAAAGATCTTTTCATTCACAGGAATTAATTAGTATTCGATTCTTTACCACTTGCTTTGAAGTATTCAATCACTCACAACGAGAGAGATAAAAAAACAGTAAGAGTATTACTTCACTTGCAGTTTGTTTTCCACAAAGGCATTCAGTGCGACAGCATATGGTATGAGCGGACTTGATTGCAAGTCTTCGCCACGGATGGGTCATTGGCCAGCAAAGAAGAAATTACAAGCCATAGCGAATGAACAGATAAACACAACTGCATTTACACAACAAAAGCTTCTCTACTTTCCTTTCAAACAAATCTAAACAAGAACAATTATCATAGATGGTGGGACAATGCCTATAATATTATCAATATCACATGGATTGATTAAGTTACAGGTAAATTTCATCTTTCTCTGCATTTCATATTGGATCCTAACAATCCTGATTGTAATTGAGGCATCCAATTTCCAAGGATAAAGTGATACTAAAATATTTTGAATGTATCTAAGGACCATTATGAGGCACAAAAACCACATCCCAACCAAGCTTCCAGTTTACTAGCTAGTAAACAACACTCACAGGACAAGTAAGTGCCGAGTAATTGTACACAGAGAAGTTCAATGAATAGGTTTACCGCTTTGCTTTGAGTAGAAAAAGTCTACAACTAACAACAACAGAAAAAGCAAATAGCAACTTGTTCAAGTCTTCATTGGACCATAAGTATGATTGGAATCTATAACCGATTATCTATGAAACCAAAAACCCAAAGATGAAAAGAAAAAATCTGAAGGTGACCAAATTCTAGTAAAATATCAAATCAATTGGCTAATAAAGTCCTGCAAAACACAATTATGTGTGTGCAAACATTCTTTTGACTGTTCCTTGGAGCAAGTAGTGGTTCAGTTGATTCACACATGCAAAATCTACCAGTTGATAGCTTAGCTTCAAGCAGTCAGACAAGAGAACAATAACATTATTAACATATGCTTTATTATAATATATAGAGAACAACTATCTTCTTCCAACTAAAACAGAAATGACATGAACACATGATTTACAACACATTAACAGCTTAAAACAAAGTGCTGCATGAATTCAAGCAAAAAACAATACATGTTCTTCCTTTACTAATTTTTTGAAAGTTCAAATTTTCAGGGCCATGCTAAAACTTTTACTATGTTGGAGAAGCCACATCTTATAATTTAACAAAAAGGCACATAACAAAATGGGGTTGCATGTATAACATATAACAACATACATATAAGAAAAACTCCCCAAGTGCTACTCCACAATATAAGAATATAAATGTGGCTAGCTATCTAGATATAAACAACACATCACATCACATGCAAGAAGTGCTGAATAGTTGTAAATAGAGAAGCTAAACAAATAGGTTAACTTTTATGGTTTAGTAGAAAAATCTACAACTAACAACAAAGGCATCGATTATGGGTAATAGATTGAATTATAATTTAGACTGTTATAACAGTGGCAGCTTGCTCATGTATTCATTGCACCATAAAAAGTTAGTACATGATATGATTGGAAATTATATCCGATATCTATGGAAGCTAAACTACAGAGATGGGAAGGTGAAATCTGTAGGTGACCAAATTCGAGTAAAATATCATATCATCCACTGGCTACTTAAAGTCCTGCAAACCAGGTTATGTGTCCAAATATTCTTTTTATTGAAAAACTGTTCCTTGGAGGAAGTAGTGGTTGTATAGACAGACAAAAATTATTTCTTTCAGCTGAAGAGAAATGACTTGAATACATGATTTACAACACAGACAATACGCAAGTAGCTATTGCAAAATTGTTCATATAAAAATTTTAACATGACATTTTTCACTAGTCTCCCACAGTATACCAAGCTAGGTTGTCAATCCCAGCAGGATCCCGGGTTCCCATCCCAGCCCAGATAACTCTCGAGGCTGGATCGCGGCCGATATCACGGCCTATCCTGCACAATTTGGGCACAACAGTGATTCATTTGACCTATATCCCCATTTTCCTAAAATACCCTCTATTTAAATGTTGGGGGTTGTTATATTTAGGGGTATTTCCAAGTTTTCCCAACGAAAAAAAAAACCCCTAGAATATTGATTCTTCCCTCTCTGCGACCCATTCCCCTCACACTGACCCATTCCCTCTCTTCTTCCCTCTCATCACTGCTGCTCTCTGAAGCACCAGAACCAGCCGGCAACCACCGCGAGCTTCTGGTAAGGTGGGTTCTGGTGCTCTCATCTCCTCTGTTCTGTTTTCATTCTTCCTCTCCTCTCCTCTTCAATTTTTACCTTGCTTTTGATGATGTTTAGTTTAGTTGTATGACTAAAAGTCATGACCTATGAGTCTATGACTTTAGTCTTTAAGAAGTTAAGTATCCTGTATGTTTTTGTTTTTCATTGTATGACTTCTGTTCAAGACCAATGGCTTTAATTGCTACAATGAAAGTATGCATATGTTATGAATTTCAAGTAATATTTATCATTGATTTAGTATGTATACATATATGGTATAAATTATACAAAATATAGACAAAAATTCACTATCCCAGCCATCCCACTTTCCGGGACCCCGCTATCTCAGTTCGGGGCTGGCCGCGACGAGCCAGGAACTGGCACTGACAACACAGACACCAATTGGACAAAAACATGAATATATTACGCAAAACCCATGCATAACACAACATATCCAAACTTGCATGACAAAAAATCTTAATGATATTCCACCAGAAAAGATCCCATCATACAAAATTTCAGGCTGAGCCTTATCACCCAACCAGAAATACTGACTGGCGCATTTAAACTAATATCAGAAATTGAACTATAATCTACACATTCATAATGCACATAAGTTAACTAGACATTCAGCTTCTAACATATCATTTATCACAATTTCTTTGACAGAGGAATACCATTCTTTTATACTGTATCCAGCATTAATGCCGCCCCAATTATTCATTCAAGATGATTCGACGAATTACATTAGCAAGGTTAGCCATTATCAAGCTGAAAAAATATGCATTAAGCCAATTGTTCACAACGGCAGCACTGCCTGCCACAAACTGGTATAATAATTCTCAAAATTGATAGTAGTAACCGAAAAAAAATAATAAAATTACGACCTCACACAAACTGATGAAGTTCTGAATTCTGATCATATCGGCACATAACGTTTCAACGCCTGCTTCGCCGTGACCGCCACTCCAACCACAACTCCGCCAACAGCACCCGCGACAGCAGCCGATCTCACCCCTCTCGCCGCCCGATACAACGCGCCGGTACCAAGCCCCGCAGCGACACTATTCCACACATCATCGGTATCTCTCGCAGCCTCAATCCCGCTCTCAATCCCAGCATAAAGCAAACCGATCACGCCCAACCGGTTCCCCCACGACCGACCCGCATGGCCAGACGAGTTGAGAATTCTATTAACCCGGAGCTTGACGGAATCCCCAGTCTCGAACGATTTTACGCCTTCAACGAATCCGACGCCGGCGCCGCCAACAGCGCCGGCGAGGTAACCGCAGCCGGTGTAGAAGGTGAGATTCTCGCCCCATGAGCGACGCTTCCGGCGAGCTTCCTCGACGAAGAGGTACTCAGGGGAGGTTGGGAGCTGGTAGAGGTTTCGAATGGGGACCTCGAGATCCTTGTAGGGGTTGTAGAGGCGGGTTGGGGTGTTGGAATCGGAGTTTGATTCGTGATCTGGGGTCTGGTACGCCATTGGAGAGGCTTCCAGACGCTAGGGTTAGGGTTTTGGGGATTTGGGAGAGGAACTGAGATTTTGAATTGGGGAAGAACGTTCTAGGAACTTTTTGGGGAGTGGGTTTTCTCTGTGAACCGGGTTTGATGTTGAACCGGAGTTGTTGCCTTTTCTATTTCACTTTGGACTTTGGAGACTTGGGTGTTCATAACCGAATCAATCCAAACAAAACCGACAAACCGATCCAAAAAAACTGAAATCCACTCAAACCGAAAATCGAACGGATTGAAAATTGAAAAAACCGAAATTATTTATTGGATCAGATCGAATTTCAGATTTGATTTCCAAAACCGAACCAATCCAATCCAAACCGAACATTCACAATTATGTATACTTTTAGTTATACATATATCATTCCATTTACACTTTACATAGTACATATTTATTATATATATATATATTGATTATATCACACATGCTTATTCATAAAATTACGTTTTAATAAAAAAAGTTTAAGTAATTATTTGAACTATATACATGCATCAAATAAAAAAATAATAATCATAATTTAAAAATATGTTGACTATGTTATAATTTATGAATGTTATATTAATGTTATAAATTATGTATCGTTGTATTTATCATATATTATATATTTTTAAAATTTATACAACACAATTTCAAAGTATAAAAAAGTGAAACAAAAACCGAACAATTCAATCCAATCCAAACCGCTATAGATTGGATCGGATTGGTTCGGATTTGAATTTAGTAAAAATTCCATTGGATGACAAAATCATAAAACCGATGAGATCGGATCGGATGATTTTTCTCTTCAAAACCGATCCAATCCAATCCGCGAACACCCCTATTGGAAACTATTGTTTGGTTAGTGAGATAATGGCATGAGAATATGGAAGATGAGTTGAGAATTAGAGATATTGAATAGAAGATTGTTTGGCATAATAGAAATAGGAAAGAAAAAATGGCATGATTTCTCTTTCTTTTTCATTTGGTTGAATAGTGGAAAGAGAGAGATTTTAATTTGTGTAAAAAGACATTTTGACCTAGTTATGCATAAATAAGTGATACTAGCGGTTGAATCCAGTAATGATAAAACATGAAAAATCAAACATGAGCTTCTCGGAGCTTCTGCGTTGACCGAGGCAGTCAAAGGGACCAAAACCAAACATTTGTATAAAAATTGGGTATAAGTTTTCGTACTTACGCCGGTAAGAGACTAAAACCATATTTAAAGCACAATATAGAAGAAAAAAAACTTAATTAAGCCTAAATTCAACAATAAAATAGAGTATTAGTAACACTCTTCTTCACTCTAACATTAAAGGGGGAAATTTTCCATTTTGTCAAATAGTAATTTCAATGAATATCCCTCTAATACTATGTAGATGTAAGCAGGAGTGTATTGTCTATAAAGCAAAGCAGCCAAACGGATGGAAAAACAACATAAAATGCATTGATAATGATGCGATAAAAGTACTTCATTGTTGATTTTAGTCTAAACCAATCACAATAAATAAAAACAATCCAAATTTCAATGTTGTTCAAAATTAAGAGAAACCAATCCGAAGCCATTTTAGCATTATTCTTTTTTGTCGAACTTCAAAACTGAAGCCAGTATCCCATTGGAGATTGAAGATTTGGACTTGCTGGTGCTTTCTTTCCTTTGGACCTGCAATTGTATTACCAAAACATAATCAATTAATCATGCTATGAATCTCAATTGGGGATAGAAATGAATTATAAATAAATCGTACTTGAAAATCGGCTCTACTCTGAAAAAATTAATAGCAGCAATAATAAATAAATTATTTAGTGAGGTTAGCCAAGGATCTTATGGCACAATAATACTCTATCACGTATACTAGATAAGTAAACACAATTGAGGTGAAAAATGGCCTTATGATTTAAAATTAAATAGGAGGTAGAAATTAAATTTATGAATAATTTATTTAAAAACTTTGTTTTAAATTTTATTGCATATAAGTCCAATTTGTTTCGCCCCTTTTTGGCTATCTAGGGTTTTCTTCTCGCTTCTGAAACGACTACCACTCTAGCGTTTTCTTCCCACGACCGCATCCCTCCGGGTAGTCGTTGCCTACATTATGGGCATGATTTCAGGAATCCCCATAAAAGTGAGTTATGGCGGCTAATCAGGAGACAAGAGAGCATTTGGGTGTGATTAAAGCATCAATTACCGCTCGTTTGATCATTATCGCCTACTGGATCCGAAATGATACCATATCAATTTCAAAATAATATCAAATTAAACATTAATCTTACCTTAGATTTCATCTTTTGGCTCTTTGTCGTCATTGTTGAGTCACGAGGATGATTTTCTAGATATTCCTTGAGCTGTTTGTCATCCATGGTTCCTATCATATCAACCTATGAAATAACCAACTAAATGAGGGGAAAATAACTTGATTGAGACAATTATTTTGAGGATTATCAATCTTGAGAAGCATCAATAACCAAAACAACAATGAAAAAAAATTATGCTGAAAGAGATAGTCCTACTAGAATGTAAATAATCATGGATCAGGCTTTAATTATTTCCAATGGAGAATAGACCTAAAAATTAACCGGAATAACTTATAAATTTAAAATAATGATGACAAATAATAGAGTTACCCATTTATCAAGTTCTTGTATATCATTTCTTAATTTTTCTTCTTCCCTCCTGCAAACCTCTAACTTCTCCAGCCATGACTTTGATATCAGCTTTGAAGCTGCTGCTTTCTTCTCGTTATTTTTTTCTCCATCCATATTCATTGTTTTAGATGGGCACAATAAGATTATACTAGTAGTACAAAATATATATATTAAAGGAGGAAATAACATACTGTGTGCGGGTTTACTTTTCCTCTTGTAACAAAAAAATACTGTGTGCGGGTTTCGTGAGTGGTTTGTGGATTCGGAAAATCTCACCTACCGCTAGGTCCTCGTTTCAAAACTAGTTGCGCACATAAAAAAAGATTAAATATGTTTTTCGTCCCTCAGCTAAAACAAGAATTTAATTTCCATCCATATACTAAAATTTCTTAGTTTTTCCTCCCTTAGCTTGTTGACGTGTGTGATTTTCATCCTTTGATCAATTTGACCGCGCCAACATGTAGGTTTTCGCTAATGTTCAATTTCTATTTTTCAATTTGAATTATTTTTATTTCACACATATAAAATGACTTGGAAAATAATTAAAAAATAAATTAAAAAATTAAAATTCAGAATAAAAAAGTATAAAGATTTAGAATCCATCTTCATCTTCATCACACCCCAACCTCCAATTAGAAGCTCCAAGTAAACAAATTTAGAATACAAACCCAATAAACTACATAAGCAACCCAGAAAATATAAACCCCCAAACCAAGAGTAAGAACAAAAATCCGAATTCACTTCTATTGAGTACAAGAAGATGAAGATCTAGACCCAATTTTTTAGACATAATCTGATAGAAGGGAGATGAAGGAGAGAAGCAAATCTTCAGCCATAACCAGATTGAGTAGAGGAAGATGAAGATCGAGACCGAGGTCGGGGGTTGATCGGCCTTATCAACCCTTAAATATATTAAATAATAATTAAAAAAAAAAATTATTCCCTAGCTACATTCACTACAAGAAATAATGTTTTTAGTGAGGATCGTTTACATCTTAAAAACCTAAAAAATCGTCACTATGAAAAACAAGAGAAGTTTAAGTTTTAATTTACAGTTCTATAAGCCACACATGATAATGAAAAAGAATGAAAATCTTTCAAATATAGAAACTTCAATTGCTTGTACCTATACCACTATACGCATCCAAAAAACTACTTAACCAGCTGCACTAGAAATGTAAATTTGTGGAAAGAATTTGCACTGTACAATTTATTTTTGTTTTGTTTTGGGGGAAACAATTACACCAAGCCTTCCTGTTATACCATACCACATTAAAGTATTAAACTAGAGGTCTAGGTCAACACTTCCATACATTGCACACGCAGGTTTCATTAAGTGTGTGTTTGGAAATCCTTCAATGATTTATTCTGAAGCCAAAATTGATTCTGATGAGAGACTTCTGTAAGTGGTTGCTGTCAGAATTAATTCTGGGGAGGGGAAAAGAAGTTGATCCAAACATGTTATAAATTCAGTAAGTCCACTGCATGATGATGCAGTATGAATGGGTGTGAGTCTCATCCCAGTACTACATCTCGGATTCGATTCAGCTCAGGCAAAATGACAGAACCAAGGTCAGGTCTATCCCTTTTCCTCATCTCACAACACTTCAAAGCCAAGCTAGCATAAGAATAAATCTCCTCAATAGGCCAACCTGTCACATTTGGATCAAGCACTTCTTCCAAGTTACCTTTTTCAACAGCCTCCTCAACAAGGTGAGTCACACCCATTGGAGGCCTTCCCGTAATAATCTGCAGAAGCAGCACACCTAATGAATATATGTCTGACTTCACACCCAATAGTCCTGTTTGCTGATACTCAGGATCAATATAGCAAAATGTGCCAGCTGCTGTTGTCTTGTGGTATTGAGTACTTTTGTTGGCCACAGAAGGAGGAACAAGCCTGGCCAAACCCACATCAGCAATCTTGCTATCAAAGTTCCTGTCCAACAAGATGTTTGCTGGCTTGAGGTCACGGTGCACAATTGGCTCTGGCTTTAACTTGTGGAGGAAGAGAAGGCCTGTGGCAATGTCTGATGCTATTTTGAACCGAATCTTCAATGGAAGTGGTGGGCTGTTGTCCTTCAGGAAGAGGCGGTCTTCTAAGCTTCCGTTAGGCACGAGCTCGTATACAAGGCATCCGTACTCAGGGCAGGCACCAAGAAGTTGAATTATATTTGGATGTTTTATGGTTCTCAAAACTTGAACCTGCATTGAAGCCACTAGGTTAAGACTTTAATCATATGTTAGGATTCAACATTGTAAAATTAGATGTATAACCACCACACTGCTTTTTAAGTAATCTTTGGTTGTGGTTGCCTCCTTATTTGTGTGATGCTTGATTATGAAGTAAACAATCATCCTTGAAAGATAAGGAGTCAATCATTTTAGTCTCTGAAAGATGGAAATTGGTTTTTTCGTCCCAACAAGTAGATCAATCTAGACCTTTTTCAAGAACTGACTTAACTGACTTGATCACCTTTTACATCTTTCAAGGACGAAAATTATGATTTTCAAAAATGGTGATTTTCATCCTTTAGGACTAAAGTGACTGACCCCACACCTTTTAGATACTAAAATGGTGGTTTGCTCTTTGATTATGTAATTGGTGAAAAGTAGAAAGTGATCATTGCCATATGAAAATGAGGCCAATGATATAAGAAGCACAAGAATGGTAGCAAAGAGTAAAGAGATCATAATGAGATGGTTTAAACCAAAAAGCAAGAAATGTCTGAGAAGGAACTCTTTGTAATGAATAACTCCTAGATATCAGTTGTTTAAACTAAAAAAACACATTTCACTCGTTCCAATGAATAAAAATAGAATGAACTCTTTCTTTAGATTGAGAAAAAAGTGCTTTGACTTTAACTTGTATTAAAAATACATTACTTAGGTGGTTGTACTTGTAACAAATAAGTGGTGTAAAGGAATATAAATTGAGATCTGGTTAACTTGACAGCAGTTCTGACTGCTGACAATCCTTATAAAAAAAGGGATGTGGGTTTACTAAACCTGGAGCATGCATTGGCCTGTGCTGGATGATAGCCCTATGTATTCAATCTATCAAAAACTATCCTCCATTTGTAAAGGACAGGTACCAATTTGAAAAAGAGATAAATTCTAATCAATGGCTCTGGAAAAACGATAACTCATTCTCCTTGTTATGGTTACCTCTTGGTTAAATTGCCTCTCCCCTTGGGTTATGTCTGGTCTCAAGACCTTAACAGCAAAAATAGTATGATCAAGCACCCCTTTGAAGACAGGTCCATATCCACCTTCACCTAGTATGAGAGCAGTGTCAAAGAAATTGGTTGCAACTTCAATTTCTTTAATGTCGTATATTCTAAATTCAATATTGTTTTCTGCGCTTGCATTTGATGCTCTCTTTATCTCTTCTTCATCATGCGTAGCACTGATTTCAGCCTGCTTTCTCTCTGACTCCATAGCTGCATGGATTATCTGGCTCTCTACCTCTGCCAGAGCCAATGCAGCCTCTTCAACAAGTTTAGCTTTTTCCATGTTCTGTTCTTCTTGCCTATGCTTTTCAAGTTCCATTGCCTAAATAACAAATACCAGTGTTTTAAATTCTATTTCTCAATGCATTATTCTAAAATCTATCTGGTGAGATAGAAATTAAAACATGACATTACCTTCTGTTTATCTGCAATAGCTTCCCTGCTGGCCTTTATACACTCCTTTGTTGATTTCTTCGATTCCAGCTTTAATTTCTTCACAGCTACCTCCATGTTTTTCTGTAAGAGAACTCAATAAAAGGGGAAAATTTGATCATCCCTTTATGAAGGAAAAAATGTGCGGAAAGTAAGTTATCATGTCAGATATGCTTAATTTATTTTTGACTCTAGTTTGTTACTTGCTAATTGCTATTGATGAATGAAATGGGAGGGAAAAAAGTTACGGCAATCTGAACTCAAACTTTGCATCATTAAAATATCAACAACTTCAGCATTCTTAAATAACAAATATATAGAGAGAAGAAATTCCTTAGAAATGACAAATTTCATTCAAGAAACAACTATAGCTAGAAAAGAAAAAGTCAAAGATTGATCAAAGTAGATGTATAGAACTAAACTCAAGCCTCACTCTGTTTTCTATATGCAGGACAAGATAGATCAACTAGATGAAGAACACCCGACCTTTGTTTTGATTTAGGAGTGCACGTGCCAAATTATTTTTTCTAATAAGTCAAATTGTGCTGAAAGTAACTGGTCATGTAAGTTAAAATAATGCAGTACTTACCGACGACTTATTAGAAGATTGGTTGCTACAACTGCTTGACTTCTTGAGTAGACATTGGTTTTCATGTGAAGTTTCATTCAACAGAGATCCAAGCTGCCTTGAATTATCAATACTGGCTAAGGAACTATGATTTGATGAACTTGGTGAGCAGGAACTTGCACGTGATAGTCTTGGTTCAGCTTTCTCTCCATCACTGCTTGAGCCTATCCGACTACCATATTTGTATGATTTTCTATACAAATATGAGTGTCAAATTAAAATTCCAAGAATGCATGATCAGCCATCGGCATTGACAAATTTCATGTTGACATTGTCAATGTCATGTGACATCGAAATAAATTAATATCGCCATGAACTTTTAAAGTAACAAGTTAATAAGAACAGAAGTTTTCTTAAAATACTGATAGGTAAAAATAAACTGAATGAGTACTTAAATCATGAGGAAAGAATAGGTGTCAAAATTAATGAAGATACTACCATAACACCACAAGTAATAAACTGGTGCACAAACCTGCTTGATCCTTTGAAGAGATTTTTTTGAGTAGATATATCTTTGCATGATTTTGTGTGTGTAGCAACATTTTGAGGATGACCTGCTGGATGAATACTCTGCACCTTTCCTTTTGATATAATATGCACCATGCATGACTCTGGCAAAGATCTCACTAAGCTTGTTGCCACGTCTACATCTTTAAATTTCCTGTAGCCAACACAGAGCAAAGAGGCTGAAAGTTTTTCTTTGAATCTTAGAAAACTGAGAGATACAAGGAATATCCTGTGTTGGACACACTCTTTATCATTGCTTTAGTCAACACATAATTTCTTGAAAGTAATCAATTGGTAAGTTAAGTGCATTCACTTCTTAAAAAATAAATCAATAGAAAGAAGTATGTCGGAATTATGTGTGGAAAAAATAACATAGTAGAAATTTTCTATCAAAATAACTTAACTTTCATGAGGGGTAACATATGCTAAAATTTGATAGTTGCAGGTGCAAGTTCTTATTTAGCAGTGATGAAACTAAGAAGCAAAATAGAAGTTTGATCATACTTGCCATTTCCAAATGAAAAGTTAAGGATATTCATATGAGCTTACTTTCTGTTAGTTCATTGTTAAGTCTTTGTGCAATCCTGAATGATTTGTGATGAGACTTTTGTTTCTTTAGCGCTCTTTGAGGAAAACTACCATACATGTCTATCCTAGATAAAAATATATGTGTGTGTGTGTGTTTACCAAAAATTATTTGCAAGTAGGCATATGAATATGCGAGAAAGAAATAGAAATACCTTATAAGATAATTCCAGCGGGAAGCACCAACAACAATATTGCTGATAGAGTTGTCGATGACGTAATCTGTAAGCGCACTCGAAACATCAATGTCATGCAGGACCAACTCCTTTGCTGTAATCTGACATGTTCAATGTCCATAATCACAAACCGATATGATATTTCCATATATATCTCATTTCTAGTCAATCCTCAAAATTAAAATCCAAATACCTAATATGTTGATTAAAAGATTTAAACATAAGTCTTAGAACTCGGGTTATTCCTGACTCTATTCCAAAAATGTCTGTTCTACCATTTGTAATTGTAAGGACTTCTTTTGCCATATCTCTAGTCAATATGAGACTTTAACAAGTACTCACCCCTTTTCGAGCACAAAACCCTCGGAAGGGGAGAAAAAGCTGGTGCAATTCTTCTTCGGTTGGTGAACGACCTTGCTTAGGGATGTAATCAAACTCATCTGTATATATACCAAAAAAAATCAAAAAGTGAGACACCCTAATTAGAAAAGAAGCTAAATTCGTCCCTAGAAAGCAGGTATGAACAGAACATTTCTGGAACCAAATAATGCAATGCATTCCTTAACAAATTCCATGGGTACAAAGCTTCATGAGGCAAAATAATGAATCTATCCCATTTTTTGAACACCCAAATAATATGGACACCCCCATATACTTTCCTACAATCCTAAATCCTAAATTCACGCCGTTAAGGAATCTGAGCTGTTCAATCAAAATCGGACAACTCATATTTCGAGTTTATCTTAGCTGTCTTATTTTGAAGAAACATATGAGTCGTCCGATCTTGATCAAACACTCAAATTCCTCAAATGCCTAAATTTAAGATTTTTCTAATTGCATGGAATCCAAACCACAAAATCACACATAAACCCTTTTTTTTTTCCTCCACTAAATTGGGTGTAAAAAAATGAAACATTTTGCAAATATTTAATAACAAGGGCTACCAGGAGAATTAGGGTACCTACTGGAACTCAAAGCCTTGGTTCTGACGTGAATGAAGATGCAGGGGGAGTCTCCCATCAGAAGGTGCTCAACAGCCCACTTGACAGCAATTTGGCTGTTCTTGTCTTTATCAATGGCGACCACGGTGGACCCCAGTTCTTCTGCATTGCAAGCCATAGACACGGTGGCGGCGGCGGCAGTGGTGGATTTGATTGGGAAGAAGAATATGGTGGTGGTTTTGATTACAATAATCTAAAGAGAAAAAATAACCAGAAACAATATGAATGATGATGCATGTCCTATTTGAATTGATGTTATGAGGGTTATGAACCATTTCTGCTATTTTTGGCGGGAATGTGTGTAGATTACAGCATGTTCTTCCCTGTGTTGCATGTAACTGAAAAACCAACTCCATGATTAACAGAGTTAGTTAACACGGAGCAGTCAGCAGAGGAGTTCGAAGCTGAGACAGAGAACTTTTAGAATCTACCTACATTCGTGATTCATGAGTTGTAAATTTGGCTATAGTTTATTTAAGGTTTCACTTAATTTTTCCTTTCAAAAAAAAAAGTTTCACTTAATTTTCACTTTCTATTTATCTATTTTTTCTTTTAATCATATTATTTGTTAAATCTTTTATTTTCTATCTTTATCTTCTCTTCACTTTATTTTCACTTTGAATAGAATTTTATGTTTGAGCCAAAATATATATTGCATTTTAAATCAAACATTTGAGTTGGAATCGAATCAAATTTACTAGAAGAGGGATTCGTATATTGCATTTACTTTTTGATGGTGTTATTTTATTTTGCAAGGCCGTCACTCCAACGAGTTTGTCTTTTAAGAGTAAAGTATATGGTGATGCGTGTTAAATTTTTCACCAACCAACATAAATTCACACTCCCTACTTTTACCTATAGAGATTTAAATTCTCGAAATTTTGGTTTCTAAGATTTCAAAACTCAAAAAAATTTGCTTCCAAGATAAATCTTAGAATATTAGTCTATTAGAGTATCTCCAATGCAAGGTTCTTAGTTCTTATTTTTGAGTTAAGAACTAATAACTAAGTTCTAAACCATTGGAGGTGCTGACATGGAGTTCTTAGTTCTTAAAAATAAGAACTCAGTTCTTATATAAGGAGTTTTACTTTTTGAATTATTAGCATAAAAAAATTATTTTTTCTCTCTCATTCAAATTACTTTATTACTTTATGAGTTTTGTTTAATTACTTTATGAAAATAAAAAGTATAAATAATGTGGTTGGTGGGACCAAATGAATAATGATAAGAACTAATAACTCATGGTTGGAGCAAAATTGCTTGAGAGTTGCTTAAGCTCATGTGGCAATACGGACCCACATAAATAGTGTTAAGAACTAAGAATTAAGAACTAGCATTGGAGATGCTCTTAGGGTGCCGAAATTTGTTGGTGATTGAGAAATTGAACACGTTCTGGTAATATGGAAAAGTCAACAGTTTTTTTTTTTTGGTCAAATGTATGGAATTAAAACTCAGAGGTTTGTCAAACGACACTTACAACATGCGAGAAAACTCTCTAAGAGCGCTATTCACAATGCACAAATACATAAGAAAATTAAGCGCAAGCATGCACACTCAACTGAAATAATCAGCTAAAACATGATGTAAAAACCCTAGAGCCCAACAAAAGCCCCTAAAATCCAAATGAACAGAGAGCCAATTAACTTCTGAGCAGATAAAAACCAACATTTTTAACCAGTGCTCCCTCTTTACAACAAAACGGCTTTGCCGAAGTTGTACTGCGGCGGCGAAAAGCGAAGCCAGTATGCTTCAACGGCACCAAATAGGGGTCAACTCTGCACCTCTGAGAATAAGGAAAAGAGGAGAACTTTTGAAGATTCCATACAAGCAGCAGTAGGAGCTGCAGAACTGGGAAAGGGAAGCCAAGAACACCAAAGCATCTGGAACGGGCTTGTAGATCACTGAAGCATTATCAGAGAACCTGGATCTGAGAAGAACAGTGCCAGATCTGGAGCTTTGACACCCCGGTGGTAGATGGCGGCGGAAAAGACTAGAGGAGGCAAGGGTGGCAGCGGCGGCGACAGGTATGGCCGTGGAGGAGAGGGTGGCGGCGGTTAGAGGAAGATGGTGATGGCCAAGGAGAAAAACCAAAACAAACCCACTTATTTGGGTAAAGGATCCACCTAATGTGGAAGAAAACCCACCTGATGTGGGAAGAAACCTACCTAAAGCAGGAAAATAACTCCCTAGAGGAGAAGAAGAAGTCCCCCAAAGGGGGAGGAACCCCCCAAGGGGGAGAAGCAGCACTCAGTAGACAAACCCTAGCAGACGTTCAAAACTAACAGTTCAAAAGTCGTCCAAGATATGGGCCTCTGTCTTGGCTTTCCTAAGCAACATACAAGAGCCTTTAATGGACCTAATTTTTAGAGCCCAATTTCCACATGGTGTTGTTTTTTACTAAAACACATGACCAAGCTAGATGCTACAATTTGCACCAGCTAGTACCATCAACTATCCAGCTCTATCAGAAAGCAGAAAATTAGAAACATATGAGGGAGGAGAAACATAGATGAACTCCAAGAGTGACATGATGACCATAATGTGCCAGACGACCATCAACAACTTTGTTGGTTTTTAGTCATGAGTCACACAACAGTAGTTCAATTAAGACATGTAAATCTTGCATTTAGAGATTAGATGGTGATGAGGATGGAATGGCAAGTCACGACCATTCAGCAATTCAACAACAACCTCCGCATCACATGAGAGAATGACTCTTCTTAAACCTCTATGGATGACTGTTTGAAGATCATAAAAAGCACCCCAAAGCTCCGCAATGCTACAACCAAGAATTTTGGATCATTACAATGGTTAAAGATAAACAGTTTAAAGTCTAAACGCAGTGTAGTACTCTTTCTACCACTATGTTAATACAAAAAAGGTTTTAAAAAAAATGAATTGTTGGCAGGGTTGTTAAATACACCCTCATCACCCCAAAAGATATATCACGAATTTCCTAAGATACTTTTGGTTATTTTCCGAAAATTAAATGTTTAAACGCATTTTTCGTTTTTTACAAACTAGAAATAAGAATCTGATTTTGCAAATCCCAAAAATTGCTTTTGGACACTATATTTTTGGTACACTTTTTTGCGTCCTATATTCCATATATTGAAGTCTCTGAATTCGTAAACAAATACTAGTAGATATTGGAAATTCTAAAATACGGTATTCAAATTTAAGCTACCAAATTTTAGAATTTGACAGAATATTCGGACTAAGTTTCTGAAATTGGAAAGTAAACATTATAGGAGATTTTAAAATTTGGTATTCAAAAAGTACATTCTAGATTTTCAACTCTGATAGTTGTTTTAAAAGTAATACTACCACATTCTAAAATCCGATATTTAAAAAAAAAATTAGGATTTTAAAAATCTGGTAGTGTAATTAAACAACTTTACCCAAGTATGTTTTTTAATACATTATAACATTAACAACACTACCGATTTTGAATATGGTAATGTTGTTTTGTTAAGAGGGCGGCGGTGTTTGAAAGTTACAAATTTGTACGTGTATTTTTTTAGAGGGAAGTGCATTTTAGGGTGATGAGGGTGTATCTAAAATTATATGTTAACCACTAAACAGTACTGACCACTATTTATATACCTATTTTATTTTTGTGATTTTTTTTATCTCCAAGTGTTTTGGCATTCAAAAGCCGCCATAAATATGAATGTCGTTGTTCAATAGTCATTTGCATTGTGTTGTGATCTCATATACTCGTTTGTAAAACACCAAGTGGAAGCAAAAGATTTTAGTCATCCGATCCAGAGATATTTCATATTTGTGACCTGAGTACTCCACTCGCTCTTGACAAAGCAAGTGGCTCTTGAACGACTTGCATGAACATGCATGTGTGTAGTGGGTGTGAGGAAAGTTCCAAAGAGTGTTTCTTCTTGTATACAAGATTACAGGTTAAACTAGAAGAAAGACAAAGTCAAATATGTTGTCTAAAAACATAAAAAAACTGAAGGCTTGCGGCTAAAGAAACGGACAGGTTAAGACACAGGTTTTCTTCTATTTTATCATAAGAAAAACAAACAAACCTAACACAAGCTGTCGATGATGACATAATTTCACAACACGCTTCCCTTCATATAATCAAAACAACCAAGTTCAACCCTATATTTCTTGATACACTGTATATTTTTAGTAAAATGATTCATTCTATACTCAATAAAACTCACATAAATTCTGGTTTTATTAACCTGTTTCATTGTCATTTTGTTCCCAAGTTATGCAATTACGTCACTCCAAAATTTGATATAGATCTTGCAATTTGAGTAATATTGGATTATCTCATGCGAAAAGCATGGACATGACCAAGTCATTCTAATGTCTGCTACAACCATATGTGTATAATTTTTCTTTGTAAGCTACTTATTTTAATAATGTGTTTATGTAAGCCACGTTCACAAGTAAGAGCAATTAGGAATACAATATAAAAAATTTCAAAAACAGAAAAATATTTTTTTCCTTATAAAGAAAAGAGCATTATTTGCAACAAATTCTCTATGCAGATATTATATGACGCGGTTGATGGATATATAAGTAACGTGATGACATGGCATGAATTGAGTTAGGACAATGATTAATGGACCCTTGACATGGTTTGCAAGTATGAAATATTATTGGGGGTAAAGTCAAGCTTATGTTAGAAGCCTCACATGCCTATGGTTTACCTCCATTTTCTATTTGGCTGTCATTCCCACAATACAGCCAACAACACTGAGTTTCCAACAGTTTTCTGGTTATGCATATTTTTCTCATATAACCAAATTCTATTTCCATTCCCACCGATCTAAACAATTTTTTTTTGTCTATCACCCATTATTCTACACATAAGACAATTTTATTTGAACACACATGTTAAGAATAATAATATAAAGACATTTAAATGGGTCTTATTCAAAGTTTTTGGAATAATTAGTTATTTAATATGGTATTAAAGTCTCTATCAACAAACGGTTTAGAGTTTGATATTTGCCGCTCTCAAACCTTCAAATAAAAACTAAATTCAAGCACACGGTAAGTGGATCTATGCATTATCCGCACGTCAAACCCAAATCGGTTCTTACATGAGAGAGTACGTGTTAAAAATAATAATATAAAATTATTCATATTAATTATATCCAGCTACTTAAACTTTTGGAATAATTTGACATCACAGTTTGGTGGGTAACTTTTCCAGCACAAAGGTTTTTTTAATACACAAGGCTCAGACCCTATATATTGATTAAAGAAAAGTAAGCACGTACCACTTAAATAAATCACTCATATTGATCACTATCAAACACGTAGATTAACGGTTACGAAAAATGTTATAGTTTAAGCATAAGTCTAAAGTTATTGTTTCTATGAATGCAGTTGAATCAAATGTTTATTAGAGAACGTCTTATTACTCATAGAAATTTTACTTGAGTCGAATCAGATTGTCTAATGGAGAAGTTTGTGGTTTAAAAAAAAATAACTCATATTGATCTCATTAATTAATTTGCAGGAAAAAAACTTGTCTATAAGTTTATACTAAGTGAAAGCCAATTACAAATGCAATTTTACTTCACGTTAAATAATCATGTGGTCCATACTATCTATATATATAAAGCAATCAAGAACCAAAAAGCAAGATCAAATCCAAGCAACCACTCCCAATCTCCCAAAGGCACATACATACAAGAAACAACCAAAACCCAAACCAACTCAACTTGAGAAAAACATCACATCTCAAAAGCTCAATCACTCTCAAGTTTCATCTTTTGTTTCCATCCCAAAATGGAAGAAGAGGAGCAAGCTACATCCTCACCCTTCTGGCTCCAAAACTCCAGCTCCGGCCGCCGCCGCCTCCGCCGCTCATACTCCCTATTTGCCACCTCCGGCACCCTTCTCATATGCCTTGTGGTGATTGCACTCGCCTTCATCCTCGTCCTCATTCCCACACTGCAGTCCTTCACCTCCCACATTTTCAAACCTCAATCAGTGAAGAAGAGCTGGGATTCCCTCAACCTCATCCTTGTTCTCTTTGCAATCCTCTGTGGTTTTCTTAGCAGAAACAACACCGCCACAAACAACAATGAAACCCCACGTTCCTATGAAGATAATCAAAGCTTCTCTGACACAAAACCATGGTTTGAGGAGAACCCTGATCCAACCCCTTATTACAGGTTGAAAAGTTTCAATTCCTACCCTGATCTCCGGCAAGAATCTTCGTGGGGGAATGAACGGTGGCGATTTTCTGATGATACCCGTGTTAATGGCTACCGTGGATTGGACATGGACACTGCAAATAAGGAAGAAGAAGAAGAAAAAGAACAGAGCATAGAGAAACAGAGCACTGAAAAACAGAGCATTGAGAAACAGAGCATCATGAAACAAAGCATCAAGAACATTGAAGTGGACACTTTTGAAGCTATTAGCAATGTTGGAAGAAACAAGGAGAAAGCGATTGAGAAACCAAAACTGAAAGGATCTGAATCTGATACTGAAAAGTTGTTACAAGCTAGGGAGAAGAAGAAGAATAACAAAGCAAGTGCAACCAAAGAGTTGTTGGCATCTTTGAAGGGAAAGAAGAAGAAACAGAGAAGCAGAAGCGTTGAGAATTTTCAGAGCATGCTGAATTCTGATCAACCACCTTTTCCTCTGCCGTCACACCCTCCAACACCTCCGCCACTGCCATCTCCATCTTCAGATTTTCATAACCTGTTCTATTCAAAGAAGAGAAAGCATAAGAAGCTGATCTCTGCATCGCCGCCGCCACAGCCACCGCCACTACCACCGTCACGTCATTTATCTTCCAAGCTTGTATCCAAAACCAAACCTCTTCATCAGGGTGTGGTAAACAAGGAAGAGAGTTTCTTTGCCTTGGAGGAAAAAGTACTACTTACTGGAAATGAGTCACCTCTGAACTCAATACCTCCGCCGCCACCACCGCCTCCACCATTCAAAATGCCGGTGTGGAAGTTCAGGGTGCAGGGTGATTTTGTAAGGATAGATAGCATTAAGAGTAGTTTTCCAGATTCAGATGAAGGTGTGGACTCAGCAACCGGTGAAGATGGTGAAATTCAATTGTTCTATGCAAGTCCTGATGTTGATAGCAAAGCTGATAATTTCATTGAAAGGTTCAGAGCTGGTTTGAGGATAGAGAAGATGAATTCCACCAAGGAGAAGCAGGGGTTAGGGAAGTC
Source organism: Lotus japonicus (assembly GCF_012489685.1). Classification (NCBI taxonomy): domain Eukaryota; kingdom Viridiplantae; phylum Streptophyta; class Magnoliopsida; order Fabales; family Fabaceae; genus Lotus; species Lotus japonicus. Next base: position 3,195,462 of record NC_080043.1, read on the forward strand.
CAATCTATGGCCCGGACTAAGTTGAATTGGAAATCCTTATACAATTGATTCTGATGCCAAAATCAATTTCAGAGAGAAGCTGAGAATGAGCATAGCTTCTCAGTGCCGGAATTGATTTTAAAGAATGAGAAATAGATACAATCATACAAAAATACTATTAGTTCTTTAATTGATTTTTTTTTTTGTATTATTTTGAGATTTTTTTTCTGAAGTATGCATTGAGTTTAAATTCATACAGACTATAGTGGAATATAAGTATTAGTTTTTTTCTATGAGAATTCTAGCATACATGCATGATACAGCTCTTGTTTTTCTTCTTATTAAATTGTATTGAACAAACGTTTGAAATGTTCAGTTTTGGTGGTTGTGACTATGATTTTCTTATTTCAAAAAAAAAAGACTATGATTTTCTGATTTTGCATATTATATGGTTGTCACTTCCCTTGAAACATAAAGGAACAGCTAGAACAGGTTGCTCTGGCTACCATTGTTACAGTCAACGCATCTCCCTTTTCTGTTTGGTTTGCTTAACACAAGCGGATGAAAACAAATATAAAAATATAGCTCATCATCATAAAGTTATCCCAAAGAATTTGGGAAATGCAGTGTAATGAATTATAAAGAAAAATGATGTATAGGGCATGTCACATGTGGGATGTCCCAACAATAAACAACGCTTTGTTGTGTTGCAATACTCCTATTCTGGCCTGAGATTAGACCAATTGGCTTAAAGCCATTGGGTTGGCCCAAAACGATCAAAGCCATTGGGTTTACAAATCTGTTTGACAATCAGTATGAATTCTGAACAATAACTTTTGAACAATAATGGATTCCAATGTCAATGTCACATTGACATGTGACTAAAATTTACTTTAGACTATTTTGTATGTGCTATGAAGCAATAGATGAACGTGGTAGACCACTTATATATTACACCCAAAACCTACACATGAAAAGTGAATTTTGAATTACATCAAAGGAAAAAAAAGATAATGCAAGTATTGTACTAGGATAGGGGGACCGGGAGGTGGAAGAAGAAAAAATGAAGAATGCGAGGAAAGAACGAGGGAGGTAGAAAGCAGGAGAATAAGAAATGTGGTGTTTGGTTACAACTCTGCAAACCACATCTATAGGCATAAAATCAAGTTATATCAGAAGCTACCATGTATAGCTTTAGAAATATCGAGCTTTCGCCAGATGCATTAACAAAAGTGCTTGTTCACACTCCTTACACACTTCCACTAGTCTAACAAAACAAGTTTCAATGGTGTATTTTCTAATCAATGACTATAACTCTTCATTTTGCCTTTTAAAATTGAACCCTTGATTTTGAGAGAAGAGCTAAATCCTAGAGTAAGGGTTTTATAACCTATACAAGCTGTTGAGCTAAGCCATGGAACTCCAATTTGTTATTACCTTACCTTGAATACTCTCTACACAAAAATATCTTCACCTTTCCCTCACTTTCAAACACTTATTCAACTCAGCTACTCAGCACTCATGGGGCCCCAGGCCTTCATTGTGATAACAATTGCAAGGATGACTCCTTTATTGCAAACAGCTGCTTGATACTAATACAGTAAGAAATTTTTCATTTTTGGGGGAGGAGGATGATCAGGAATCCAGTAACAAGCCAATGAGGAGCATTCCTCATCTTATCAAATTCAATTCTAGGGGAGCTATTGCATGCTCAACAAAGATAATCTACAACAAAATCCAGTTAGCATGCTCCAATGTGGAGCAGCATACAGAATGCCAGTAAATCATCCCAAAAAGACTTAAAGCTAATACAAAAGACAACACTACAGTGCCTAAAAACAGCAAACAAGCAGAGCAAATAGCAAAGCTTGGAACTCTTGCTAACCTAATGATTCTTTGGAGCCTTGCTCTTCAAATACTTCTTCAAAACATCCATAACAGACCCAAAGTCAGCCTTCACTTGCAGCGGCGGATTCGCAAACTGGCAAGCCATGTCCTTAATATGCCCAGAATGGTAATCAATCTTAGACTGAGTGAACTTCAACCCATGAGCAGTGCTCACCACAACAGTCCTATCAGTAGGCTTGATAACCCCAGAGTTCCTCAGCTTAAACAATGCAGCCAAAGCAACCCCAGTATGAGGACAAGCAAACATGCCAGTGGAATCAGCTTGAGCCATAGCATCCATCAACTCCTCCTCAGTAGCTTCCTCAACAATCCCATTAGAATTCTTCAATGCAAGCACAGCCCTGTCAATTGAAACAGGGTCACCAATCTGAATAGCAGAAGCAAAAGTAGTCTTCGCCGTCATCGGCTGAAACTCCTTCCACCCTGACTTAAAGTAGGTATACAAAGGGTTTGCATTTGCAGCCTGAGCACAAACAAGCCTTGGAATTTTATCCACAAGCCCAAGCTCTTTACACATTTGAAACCCTTTGTAAAAAGCATAGATATTCCCAAGGTTCCCACCAGGGATAATCACCCAATCAGGAACCTGCCAATCAAACTGCTGCAAAATCTCAATTGCAGCAGTTTTCTGCCCTTCAAGCCTCAAACTATTCAGCGAATTCGCGAGGTAAATCGGAAGCTCTGCCGTCACCTCGCGAATCAGATGCATACAGCCGTCGAAATCGGTGTCGATGCTGAGAACAAATGCCCCATTGGCAATTGGCTGAACCAGCTGAGCAATGGAGATTCTGTTCGCCGGGAGAAACACAATGGAGGGGATCCCAGCGGAGGCGCAGTAGGCTGAGAGGGCAGCCGAGGTGTCGCCGGTGGAGGCGCATCCAACGCCGATTACAGGGCGGTTCATTTTTCTCAGGCGGTTAACCTGGCTGACGAGAACCGTCATGCCCAGATCCTTGAAGCTTCCGGTGTGGCTGATTCCGCAGTGCTTGACCCAGAGATCGTTCATGTCGACGAAGCGTTTGCCGAATCGTTCAGCCCAGAAGAGGTTGGAGTTACCTTCGAAGGCGGAGACGATGTCGTCGTCGTCGATCTCAGGGAGGACCCACTCCTTCTTGCTCCAGACGCCGGAGCCGTAGGGCCAGGTGGTTTTACCGACGCGGGAGTCGAAGAGGTTGCGCCAGTGTTCGCCGTCGAAGGCTTTGAGGGCGGCGATGTCGTGCTGGACGTCGAGGAGGCCGCCGGATTGGGAGCGGTAGACGACCTCGTCGAGGGAGTAGGATTCGGTGGAGGATGGGTCGGCGTTGAAGGGGACGTATTTGGCGGAGAAGAGGTGGCGGTCGCCGGTGGAGATTTTCTTGCGGCGAGCTTCGTCGCGGATGTTGGAGGAGGAAGGTGGTGGTGGTTGTGGCGGTGAGTTGTTGTTGGTGGCGGTGTTTTGTTGTTGAGATTGGGCTTTGATTGGGTGGAAATGGGTTTTACGTTTGCGTTGGGGAGGTGGCAGTGGAAAACCGCCGGAAAAAAACGAGGAGGATTGAAAGAGGGTTGAGGAAGAAGAAGCCATTGAGAGAGATTGGTAAAGTGAAGATGAATGGATGAATCAGCTTTTTATTTAGTTGCAGTGCGAGCCGCCGCAACTCCCACACTCTCTCTCTCCCTCTCCAATAGTCCAATTATTATAGATCTATGTCATGTCTTACTCATAAATAAATGGTCATGCACTCATGCTTTAGTTGTGTTATATTTTAGTTGTTTTTATTGTTTTTTTGTTAGATAGTTTGAGTTAGATTTTATTTACTTAAGAAATAATTAGGTGAGAATGTGTGAGTTTGTTTTTATTTACTCTTGGACTCACATCTAGAGTGAGAATAGACTGGTCCAGGTAGGTTTTGCGTAAATAGGTCTAGCCTGTTTAAATTTTTTTAAGATTTGTGGCCTGTTAAAGGCTTTTCTTCAAGCCTGACCTGACCTTCCAAGAAGGCTGGCTTGACCTGATAGCCTATTTAAAGGCCAGTTTCACAACAAGAGTTTTACGTTTGACAAACTTATACGTAAAGAAGTTATTAAACTTATAAGCTAAGAGGCTAAATTACACTTCATATTAAGGTATTTAAATACGTCATATGTCTTTTTTTCTAAATAGACTTATAACTTTGAATCATTATATAAGTCAATTTGCTTAAATATATAAAAATGTCAATAAGTATATAATATCAAGATATTATATTATGATAAATTTCTAATATATAGACATCATCACTGGTAAAATATATTTATACTAATCATATTTACAATGTACCATAAAAAAACTAATCATATTTACTTAAATAGATTAGCCTATAAGGCTTACAAGACTTGTTGAATGGTCTGAGCCTATTTAACTAAATAGGTTTTTCAAAAAGCTTAAGTCTTACCTATTTATCAATTTGGTTTGGCCTAACCTGGGTCTGTAGTAGGCTAGGTCATAGGCCCTACGAACGGTCTGACATATACTCACCCGTACTCATCTCCCCCTTCTCCCCATCTGCCTCCACGCTAGTGCTTCACCTCCATCCCACCCATTAGACATGAACATAAACCACCATGTGAACCAACCAGTACCATTTTTGAACTCCATCATCACAACCCACATGAGTTCCAGAATGAGATGGATCATACCAGAGGCGACCCTACCTAAAGACAAAGCCAAGTAGATTGATCATTAACTGTACAAATTGTATTATAAATAAAGACTCCACGGTCCATGCTGCTTCTTGTACAAAGAGAACCAGTAACTTGTGGCTGGACCCACAAGGCCAATGACCAATTCTATCAGTTTGTTACCTTCACCACTTCATGGGTCATTTTGTCTAAATTATTGGCATTGGGTCCACAAGAAATCACAAGATCAGTGAAGGACCAAAGGTAGCACTCTCGGACTTTCATCACCCATTGCTCTCCACTGAGCTTCACATCGTAGCACCCATGTACCTCCATCAAGGAGGACCACCGAAACCAATAACTACCACTCCCTCCGTCATAGGATACTGCCTTCCTTCGCGATTCAACCTCCCACCATTGGAGTGATGTCATAGGATACTGCCTTCCTTCGCGATTCAACCTCCCACCATTCCATTGGAGTGAACATCACGACAGCATGTCGTTACTGCACAACATCAGAGCAAGGAGGTTTGGGTTGATGGTATTCAAGTTGTGGTTGTAGACTTGTAGGCTAGGGAGGTTTCAGATTTCATGGTGGTAGGTTCAAAGGTAGCTGAGTCAGCGATCAATGAGGCTTACAGTGGTGGGTTTCTGGGCGTGCTCTTGGTGATGACAAGGGTTGAAGATTGAAGAGAATGAAGGATAGGGCTTGGGTGACAGGAAGATTGATGTTTTATTTATTTATTTTGGTTTCTCTATAATCCATGTTACTTAGAATATATTTGTTTTCACATTTGCAATGTTTGCTGCAGATAGCTGTAATGCTGTATACAGCATTCCAAAGCATCGGACAGAAATGGAAATATGGCCTTAACTTCTGCTCAAACGTGCATCAAGTCCTTCATCTATAGCCAGCCACCAAAGCAGAGACCTAAATTTTTAGCATGAGCCTCAGCCTCTACTGATTTGTGTCTCATTTAGACATGCATATAGTATCTAGGCTCCTATTTATATGCATTAACACTCAAGAAAGGACTAAAAAATTAAGATGGAAAACTTTCATTTCCATAAGATTACGGTTTCAATCCTACACTGGTATGAAGCCTTTCATTCCATAGCTAAGCGAGACTAAGGAAAAGACTTTACACTTTTCCAAGTCAACAGTGCTTCAACTACCGTTAAATCAAAGGCATCACATAACTTGAAGGTGAGAACAGAACCAACACAGCATAAATCCTAAATACAAGAAAATAAATCTACATGTCTCAATCAGTCAATCTTATAAACTAATCCATCAATTGTATCTAGAAAGAGAAGCATTAATTACTAGATCAGCAAAGACTCCAAATAAAGTTTATCCATGATGGAAACTTGCTTAGCGAGGTCTCTTGTTACTGCATGATGGGCACTTGTATTGCTTGATGTGCTCTGCCCTAGCAGGGGTGATCTTCACACACTTGCCATGGAACCACTTCTCACAGATGTCACAGCAAATCCAGAACTCATCAGTGCCGTAATTGTCACCGCATGCTCCACACAAGGCGTCTCCATGTTCATCGTCATCTTGCTCTTCTATCCCCTCATCCTCGTCTTTTGATAGTGATACTTTTGACTGTCTACCCTGAGTTTCAGCAGCCCGCTGCTCCATCAGTAAACAATTAGATTAGAGCACAAAATATACCAAACAAACACCATGAAGATAACACACCTATACAAGTCAGATAATCTTAACCTCACTCATAACATTTTATGTAAATCAACAGAACCCAGTATACATTCTATGAACAGAATGACTTCAATCATATACTTTAAAAACAGTAATGAGATACCACTAACAGTATATATCCTCATTCTACATGCTGAATTCAAAAAACAATAAAAAAATTGATATCACGTCTTAGGATCCTCTACTACTCTTTTAATTATCCACCCCTTATAGTACAAGGGGAAGCAGTTGCAAGTCCAAACAAAAAGAGTTCGCCAACAGTTCAGTAATATTCATCTGAATGCCACAATACTTCAGAGTTCAGACCAATTAAATCTTACAAGCACAACGTTTGCAACAATTTACCAGTCAATCAATTTATTCATCTTCATTTTTCATTTGAATATCTAAGGTTATAACAATACACAATAAATAAGGGTAAAGTGAAATTTCTTTCTTTATCCCCATTCCCAAAAATATAAGGCATCAGTCTTTTATAAGAGGGGTTAATGAAGGGGAGAAGTTGTAACAAGTTTCTACAAAATTAACACATAACTTTTTTTGGAGCAAATGACAAGGTCTTGAATGAGGAAGAACTCATTAGTTCTTGATCTCAAGAATTGTTTCATTAAGGTCTTGCTCAAAGCAATGAATTGAACTTTTCAATTTAGTGTCAACTAATTCAGATCATTACAGTTAATACTGAACTTTTGCACCTTGTCATGGGTAAGGCGGTCAACAGAAACTTAAGAAGGCCAGTAGTTTTCTCTAGGTTTTAAAGTTTATCTCAATGATTCTATTTCTAAATCATAAGTCTTCATATCAACTTCAATATCAGTACATGCACCATGTTAACCCATTTCTCTTTTTAACTTTTATCTAGTGCAAAGAAAGCATACATGATTTTAAAACTGCAAAAGAAAACCCACTAAGAAACCAGAGCTTCATATATTTTAGGATATTTAACCTTTGAGATACCAGGTAATAAACTCCCAGGGTATATATCAGCAATTATTTAAAAACTTCACTTCTGATAATATAATACCTTCCAATATTTTCTGAATTTACCTCATGGAGATGTGGGTATATAGATTAAATGCATATCAGCATATACGTTCTTTATTTCTTTACCTCAAATTAATTTTAATGAGTCTCAACCTATAAACAGTCTACACCTGAGAAACATCCTTAGTTTTTTATTAAAGAAACAAAAAACTGAAATTCAAAGAGAGAAGTATTTGTGAGCAAATGTGTTTACTAGTTATGAGTGTGAGTGAAGAGAACAGTATTATTTACCGCTTTAGAGCTGGACTTAGATTTGCTGCCACTGTTGTTTGAAACTGAAGACTTTTCTTTAACTGGTTTCTTTGTTGGATTAGTAACAACTTCAAATATAGTTGGCAGATCATTAATCATGTTGAATAGTCGTTTCCTGCATAACAAATGCCAAATTGTGAGCAGATAGATGCATGAAAAAACATATACAATACTATCAAGTATCCAGAGCAAATATGCAGATGACTAAATGATGAATAAAAGAGCAGTGATTGAGGCTGCTAAAGAAAAATACCACAAGATAATCAATATACAAGTCTAAGGGCCTGTTTGATTTTTGTTTCACATAACATTTTTTAGTTTTTAAAAATAAGAAAAGGAGAAAACTTGTTTGATAGAAATTGTTCTGAAAAATTAATCATAAAAACAGTTCTGTTTTAGTTTTTAAGGAAGTACTCAGTAGATATAAAACTGCTACGCATGTTCTCTCTCTCGTCTTTTTCTTTTTCTGAGGAAATGCTGAACATTTTTTTTCTATGCTTCAACATACTTGCCTCCCTCTATGGTGGGAAACTGCTTCAGCAATGATTCATAAATCATAACCAAAGAAAATTACAAAAATCAACTGAGATAAAACACAGATGCTGGAAGACAGTTATTAAGTGAAGACAACCAGTCATACTAAGCATGAACAAAACTCCTACTCGACAAGAGGGTGGAGATGAAAGAAAAAGGAAAACAAAAAAAAAAAAAATCCTACACAACCGTGACTTAACATTTGTGATCAATCAGACAAGTATGACCCAAACTTCTGCCTTAGTTTCAACCTCGTCCTGAACCAACTTCTTAATAAATTGGCTTCGTAAAAAAAGAGTTATGCTCAGAGCAAGACATACCTGTCACCTTTGTCAAACCCAAATCTGGTTCCAAAATAGAATGCAAGGGATAGTAACCATGTATCACTATGAACAGCAACTAAGGATAGCCAGTCTTTTGTTTCCATGCCATCCCTAGCAAAATTAATGCCCAGCACAGGCTCAGGAAGCTCCGGAGGAACCTCTTCAACAGGCAAATTCACTTCCCACTGCTCACTAGGTAATCCATATAAGCACAAATTTTCCTTCTCTGATAGAATAAAAAAACGGGTGAATAAAACCCATACAAGGATTAAAGTAGCTACAAAGGAAAGCAATTAAATATGGCTACAAGCCTACACTACAACCACAGTGCCCTTACGGGAAAAACTCGCAACATACCATCACTAGTGTCCCACTCCCAGTGCCTATTGAATGTTAAAAGTTAAACAACATGCTTGTATACCATATCCAACTCTATTTAATCATAAAAAGCAACAAGCTTTGCATTGAATTAATTAACCTAATAGCACTACATGAACTAGAAAAGGAAAGTGAAAGCACCCCAAATTCCCAATACCACTAACCATCAAAAGCATAAATTAGTGCAAAACAAGAGACTTAAATGCCATGAATCATGATAAACCAACATAACAACAACAATCACCAAAATTTGCACGAAAAGTAATGGAATTTCACTAACCAGGATCACATTGGTTGTAGAAATCTTTAACATCTGCAACAGAATAACCAAACCAAACAAGTTAAACTTCAAAGTTCAAACCTTTTATACACAGAAATTAACAAACAAACAAAAAAAAACACCCCACGAAAAATCAGTGACGGTTAAAGTAGATCCAGAAAACACGAAATAGAGGGTTCATATAACTAAACCTAAACATGCCCAATTGAGTGCAGTGCATGAATTGAATTGAATTCAACACCTAACGTAGATTGAATTGCAAATTTTTTGAATTTGATTTATGGGTTTCTTAATTTGTTAACTGAATCAGAAAAAAACCCCACTGAAATTGAACAAAAAAACAAATGGGTAATTGAATTGAGTGCGGTGGATGAAGAATGGCGGCGTTACCGGTGGTGAGGGCTTTGATGATGGCGGCTCTGCGGCCCTTGAAATCCTCGTAAATCTCTTCAACGGTGCGACCTCGCGCTTCCATTCCCTTCTCCTCCATCACAGAAAGCAGCGAAAACGGTGTCGTTTAATGGAACTTCTGGGGTTCTCTCACACTCGCTCTTGCATGCGATTGATTCACTCCACGAATTTCAGAACTGAGAGAAAGAGAGAGAGAGAGAGCACTGAGAGAGAGTAGAACAAAACCTTGTATCTCTGTCTTGACCCTATATATAAAAAAAAAGTGAATCACAATATTAATATTCATAGGATAAAGCATATCTAACTTTTTTTTATCAATATTTGAAATTAATTAACAAGATTTTTCTTTTGAAAAGAAATTAGTTAACAACATTAAGAATAATGTAAATTAGTTAATATTATTTATATGATAGAAAATCTTTATTCATTAGTTAATGCTTAAATTTTTCGATTACTATGTGGGGCAGAGCCGCAGAGGCACCCGAGTGATCATCTGGGGTAGAAAACAACTTAACGATAAGGAATGACGTGGAGTCTACTTTGTAAACATGTAAAAAGTTAATAAGATATGTATGATAATGATGATAATAAAAGAAACCGTAATCAAATTGAACGGAAAAGTTAACGTTTATATATAGTGGTAACTTACTGATGATCGTATTTGTAACTTATAAATAGTTTAATGTGTAATACATTTTTTCCACGGCTTAAATTTTTTTTTATCTTCTTGCCCTAATTTATTCAAGGTTTATGGTTTTATTTCATATTATACAATGTTTAGTTGCTTAGAAAAATAACTCAACGTAACAAATGATGTGTAGTCCATTTCATAAAGTGGTTTTTTTTTTTTAAATCGGAAAGATAAATTGCACTCTTCAGGAATTGATCTTTGGATCTCTCTCACCAACTCACACATCCCCTAACTTTTGCAACTTGAGCTATCATTCGGAGATTTTCATTAAGTGGTTTAAGAAAATTAATAATAATAATAATAATAATAATAATAAATTGTAATCAATAAGTCTAATCATATCTAATAGTAATATTTTTATTTTGATACATCGGAAAGATAAATTGCATCCGCCCGGAATCAATCCCTGAACCTTCCCTACCCAACTCATATATATGTCCTCCAACTCCTACCACTTAGGTAGCGTTTGGTAGACAAGTGGGAAGGGAACAAAACATGACACATGGGTTTCGTTCTGTGTTTGTCATGTTTTTAAGATGGAACGGAACGGGACAAAAGGCTCCAGGAACGGGACACTTTGGTTCCCTAGAAAATGGTGGAACGGAAGGGAACAGAACGGAACACTCTCTTAAAACTTTTGCAAGTTCAAAAATACCCCTAATTTATATTTGAAATTTTATGTATCTAAACAGTTTAAAATCACTTCTAAAATTGAAAACACTTATTATATTTATAGACAAAGTTAAATAAAAATCTACTTTTTCAAAAAAATCACTTAAAATAAAATCAATTATTTCTTCAAAAGTAAAATCATTTTTTGTAAACAATGATAAACGAGTCCATTAGAGTGCGTTTGATTCAACTTATGTTGGAAAAATCACTTTTAAAATAAAAAATCACTTTTAAAATCAAAAGCACTTTTTTAATCAAAATATCACTTTTTGTGTTTGTTTCAGCTGAAGCTGAAAACAGATTATTTGAAACAGTTACTTTAGCTTATAATTAAAATCTATGGTGATAGATGAGAGGAGATAAAAAAAGTGATTTTAATAAGAGTAGTCAAACACGAATCAACTTATGCTTTTCTGAAAATCTCTTAAAATAAAATAAAAAATTATAGTTAAAAACCAATATTTTTCAATCTAAACAAACACACTTAAAATAGCTTAAATAAATAATTAGGTTTCTGCTTTTTTCAATAGCATACTGAAACAACTTAAACAATATATAAGTGATTATTTTAAAGAAATAAGTTATTATTTCATGAAGTAAACAATAACAAACGGTTTCAATGCAAAATGTTCGATTGAGTTCAATTTGTTTTCCTCAATCAAATATTAAACGTGCAGGGTTATATATGTAATTAAAATCAAGGTTCTGTTCTATTGACTTGGAGTTACCAAACACAATACACAGAACATTATTGTCCTGTTTCATCCTGTTCTGTCCCGTTCCGTTCTGTCATGTTCCGTTCCGTCACCAAACGCTACCTTAAGCTATCTTGCGGGACAATAATAATCTATTAATCTCTCTAAGTACTAAAAGGATATCTAACAGTAATAACATTAAGGTTCATAAGCTCATCAAAAAAAAAATTAAGGTTCAAAAATGGGATACGAATGCTTACTAATGCTAACTTTTTCATTAGTTTTTTTTTCTATTTATAAACTTCTTTCCTATTTATAAAACTCAAATCCATCATTTCAAAAAATAAAAATAAAACTCAAATCCATGGTACGCAGTTGTTCTAGCTTAAACTAGAGGTTTCGGTTTCGAACCCCTCTTAATACAGTTGTGTTAACTATTTGGTATGGAGAGTTTTACCGCTAATGGTGGTCCTACCCGACTCAAAATTACTGACAGCAATTCAAAAAACTCAAATCCAAAACTAAATTTCAAGGAAGAACATGTACCAACTAAACCAAGATTGGAGAGTGACATATAATCAAATATTATGTTGGATGGTGGGGCAAAAATATTTTATGTTGGTGGTGCAAGTAAGGTAGAATGGTGGCTTCGAAGAAATATGGTAGCCGCCCAATTAGAAAAGCATCATAAGGTCACACATTAGAGAATAGAGACCAACAATTTAAACCATTCCCAATTCAACAAGACATGTTACAAACATGACATCAACATAGAAAATCATTGTTTTTGACAACTCAGTTTAATAACTACTTGTACTTGTTTCTTTACCCAAACAATTCTAGGATACACAACAACTAGCAAAACATGATGTCCACATCAATGTCCTGTAAAATCAAAACAAACAAATACCAACATATAATAAATATGAGCCAAGGATGACTTCCCAATGGAACACATGCAGTTATCTCCAACTGAATGAAGAAGAACCACAGCCACCATGATATGAAGTGTTCCACATTCAAGTCTGTCACATCACATGAGGACAGATAGTCGGCGTTGATTCGCACCACCACCGCCCTTATCGACGGTATAATCCTGCATGTTCCTTCCAGTGTGAGAAGGGTAACTGCATAACCTGAAATCTGAGTCCTGTTGATGGAAAATTGCATTCTTATTAGATGCATATGTGACATCAAAATAGTTGGAGGTGGAAACGCCAACTCTGTTATTTTTTACCTGATGATGGGTTTCATTAGATTCTGGCACATTTCCACTCAAATTCAAACGAGTAGAGCCGGAAAATTTAAGGCCGTGGTTTGGTGAAGTAAGCTTTGATTCTTCGAGTTGTTTAGTGTTGAGGAAGCGGCCGCCAACACCTCTAGCTCTCTTCAATGCATGTAGATGGCGGGACTCATGAAGATAAGGCTGCAGAACAATATTTTTAGTGTGGTTTTAAGAGATATAGATCTTCCAGAAATGAAAAAACAGAAAAATACTACTCTAGGCTTGAACAAGTTGAAAGACCTGTGACATGGAAACTAAAACCAGAAACATGAAATAAGTCTGAAATGTTTTGAGATTTTAATTCTGAAAAGCTGAAATAAGAGCAGGTTTTAAGAGTGGTTTTTTAAAATAGGTCATATCAAACAAGTTTTTCTCATGTTTAAAAACTATAAACTTGTTTCACAAAGAAGCAATCAAACAAGTCCTTACTTTCCGATCCTTGATGAGTTTGTTGTGCGCTTCAAGTTTAGCTCGATACTGTCTTCGCCTCAGAATAGCATGGTATTGCTTTGAATTCACGTATATGGGTTCTTCTGTATAATCAGATGGCAGAGGGACTCGAACACCAGTTCCCATAAGCTGGGCATGATGAATCTGGTCAGATTTTGATGGCATATATTTCAGAATTCATCTTGATGCTTTAATAAGCCTGTAACTAGCTAGCAGTGTCATGGCTTTATGCAATATCAGAGAACTAACATGTCATATATGATATCAGAAATCCAAGGAATTGCAGCTTGACCAGTACAGTACAACTCTATAATAGATAGTGAGCTCATTCACTTTTATAAATCAACAAAGGAAAAGGTCAAAAAGAATAAATCAGGTTTTCTAGAAAGGATTGCACCTCCAACTAATGTTAATCAAGAAAATCTTGTGTCAAAAATAAGAAGTAGCTTTCGCACCATAAATAATTATTTGAATAAATACGAAATGCTATGAAAAAACACCCAGAGGAGATTCAAAGGAAAACTAACAAATGTTTTCAAATGGAAAGATAGAGAGAAGTTTTAAATGGAAATATGATTCACAGAACAACTTTAAAACAAACAGCATCTGCTACACAGGTAAATTAGCCCTACTTTCTCTTCCATCCTATTTCCACCCACTTTTCCTTCCTATCTCTATCTACTTTTCCTATCACATCACCTATCATATCTCAATTTTCTCCCACTTCAGTTCCTATCTCTCTCTTGGGGTGTGGGTGGAATGGGTAAGGATTATTATTGGGTAAATTTTCAGCAGCACCATAAATCTTAAAAATTAATTGAAGATGGATTATTGGCTGAGAAGACTCTGCAAGCTGTAAAAAATTAAACTGCAAAGAGCATGAATTCTTGAATGATCCATTTGAAGGAGCATATAAAGGTATAGACAGGATTAACCAGCTGCAACATTTAATCCTAAGATATATTTGAAAGTTCTTGAAGAATTTGGTCAGAATCAAATGCTTTCGCAAAAAGTCCTTTACCCAATTTCTAAGTCGACACAATAACAATGAAGTGGTTCTCATTTCTCAACACAAAAGAAGATGGCATCCTACCAAATGCAGTAAGAATTGAAAAGGTGGAGCAATATTTATGAAGATGGTATCAGAAGTCAGAACTATTAAATAAAATACTTTCTAATCCACAATGTGATTTCATGAAATGTCAGTTAACAGTAATCGTCGTAACTCATAAGATCATGTTTTACTTCTATTTTAAGGTGAATATCAATATACATGAGTGGAGACGAAGTGACATAAATAACAAGTAATTAAAAGATATCAATCATCTCTACTGAAGTACTGGTTACCTTAGACTGCGGGGCATATGCTGCCCCAGTATAGCATGGATCAGCATAGTAGAATGCAGCATGAGCCTGAAACCCAAATTTTGAGAAACTGTCTGCATACATCTTCTATCCACAGGATCAAAAAGATATATCTACTTACAAGTGCTTGGCTGTGATCCAGTACTGGAGGGTAGGTGAAATCCCGACTCGCCATAGATGACCTGACGAGGTATCCCATACTCTTCCCCTCAGCGTTGCTAAATGCGGAACCAGTAGAAGAACTATGCTGGAAAGAAATTTGACCTAGTATCCAATATATCCAATATGGGTTAGAAAGTAACATATCAGGTTATTTTATATGAATTTTCAGAATATGATCAAATTATCTAAGAGAAATTCCAACTTTTGGAAGAAAAATGGAGGGGTATAATATCCCATAGCCAACACCAATATTGCCCTACAGTGTGCTTCTGCAGCTTCCCAGTAGAAAATACATACACCAATAGCCGAAAGAAATGACAAAACACCCGTTGATAAGCACAGAAATTCAGAACCATACAAATAGACAGGGTTTTAATCCAAAATACCTGATTGTGCAGATCCATCTTCGGGATAAGATTGACCAGATGATTGAGATGAAGATGAATCCTGTTCTTGGAATTGAAAACTCAGTGCCTTGCTCTTGTGGCATTGCTGTGGCAGAACATCCACTTTCAAGCTCAAACTGTTGGAGATAGAGGAATGTGGGACTTCAGATTCAGAAGAAGTTGCCCATGATGGGCCTCCAAGAACATGGGTGGATGATGGATGAGCAGAACATAGACCAGGGTCCTTCTCACATAAACACTTCATTCTTTTCCTTACACTATGGCTAAAGGCTTATCACTAAGAATAATAATCCACTTACCTTCAAAATAGAAAAATAGATTTCAGAAACCTGAATTTGGTTACAGCTTTCTCACATACTCCTACCAGATTGTCGTGGTAGCTTTCAGGAGTTTCAATCAAATTATGAACTTTTTGAGAGTTTGGAATGATGTAAGCATACCAATCTATAAAGGAACATGTCAATTTCTACAAACCTTTGTAAAAAGGACAAAACAAGTCCAGGGAGAAACTGATTTATATGCATGTATATGTATGCTTTAGAAGATAAGCCTATGCTTGAAATTTAGAAATGGAGATTTATGGGATAAAAAACTATTTCACCATATAACTGACTGAACAAATAAAGAAATCAATGGGGATGAAGAAGTGGTTACAAAAGCTCCCATTTGGTGCTTGTCAGCATAGTTTTAAAACAATTACATTATTTACAAAAGCTCCCATAAGTGGAAACACACATAAGGTACTTACTTAAATTCTTAAAAAATTATATTTTTTAGTGTGTTTCCCTTCTCCTTGGACTTCCCTTATAGGTACATTGAATGTGGACTTCATTTGTACAAAAGGAAGTTCAATGGTGGGGTAACTACTAAATTTCTTTAAGAAATCAATTAAAAGCATTTTTTTTCGATGGACAAAAGTTTGGGTGGGTTCAGCTCCGGTCACCACTGTGGGTCAAAGCATGCCTCTGGGACCATAGGTCGCTTACAGAGGTACTTACATATCATCCATCAACACAACCCTCACATTGGTAGCGGGAATCAAACACACAACTTTCTGAGGGGAAATGGTCTGTCATCCTTATTCCTTGCCAACTGTGTTGGCTCATTAATTACAAGCTTATGACCCTAAAGAAAAAACCCTCAAACAAAAGACAATTTTTTGAACATATCGACACTCTGAATCAACACAGTAGAATGCATGCGAGTTGTTCATTGAAAAAAAATCCTATTTGGGCATTAAAAGGTATGAAAAACAAAACAAAAGAATACACCCAAAATGAAGTTATGAAAAACAAACAAAAACATGTTTGGATCAATCAATTCCTAATTGAAGTTTCAGGGTTTTCACGCCTAAATTGGAAAGGTTTCTAAAACTGCTTAATTCCCAGATTATACACAGGTTAGGGGAAAAACAACAACAACAAATGTCAACCATCAGCAGGTAGAAGAAGTCCAGTGCAGAATAAGAAAACCCACTATCTATCTTAGAACATGTTTGGATCAAACAATTCTAAAATCCATAAACTTCACTGAATCTTCTCCTAAGAATTGATTCTGAATCAATTGTAAAAGGTGTTTCAAACATGCACTTAATCTTAGATCAGTTCCCTAATCTGAAAATCTAAATGCTACTACTACTACCCTTTTATAGATTCACAGGTGACAGACAGGCATGCCATGAAATGGAATTCCAAGGGAAGAAAAAACAAATCTTCTATTCCAGAAAATAAAATAAAAAGTACAGAAAAATGGGAAGAAAAAAAAAACAAAGCAGGTGGACCAAAACAAAGAAAAAGAGAGACCTTGAAAATTGGGTAAATTGAAAAGGAATCAGAAAATTGTGTATTATTGGTAGAATATGAAAAGGGAGCAGAATAGAACCTGTGCATGTCCTCTGCCAGGAAACTTGTAACTAGCTTAGAAGAAGAAGAAACTAGTACAAACTCTCTTTCTCTCTCTCTCTTAGTCACACATGAGAATGGTAGTACCCCACTACACAACTTAAACACAAACACTAGTACTACAACAATCCAAAGACTCCATCATTGTTTCAGTGCTTCTTGGTCTTTCACTTTGTATTTGGTCTCTCTCTTTCTCTCTTGGCTTTAGTGCTAAGTCTAGTATTGACCCCTTTTGTTTGAAACTGAAAGGACATTTATTACTTCTTCTACTTAATTCCCCTAAAAACAACACACATCACTGTTCTCTTTCTCTCTCTCTCTCTGCTGCATCAGCATTAACGCACCAACTACACTCAACCTCCACCTTCCTAACTTTCTCAATTATCCATTATTATATTTCAAATCAAATGATTTAAGATTCCTGCTAATCACTGTTTTAAAAATTATTAGAATTAAGAGGTGTAGCTCAACTCGAAAACTGGTTTAAGAGTTGAGGATTGTTCTATTCTTATAAAGGCTATATATATATCATATCTCTAGCTAATGTAGGATTTCTAAAACACCTTATAACGCTCAGGACTGGACATCTAGAGCGTGAAATGAACAACAATGGGTGACACAAATATGTAAGGTCTCAACAACAAACAAATTGATCTAATATGGACTTTAATATCATATTGTGATTAAGAAGATATAACTCAACCCAAAAGTTAGTTTAAGATTTGAGGGCTGCTCTACCCAAAAGACTATCTATATCATATCTCTAGTCAATGTGGATATCGATTACTAGATTAAAAATGTATGCTTAAATATCTTTTCTCTATAAAATTAACATGTTTTTGTTTTAGTCTATTTATTATTAAAAAAAAAATTGATGCACGGTGTAATATTTTTTACACTTTTAACCAATCAAATTTTAAAGATGTACAACATGAATAATTAACTTAAATAATTTTTTTCCATATTCTAAGAATCTGATTGGTTGATACCTTTTGTATCATTAGCATAGTTCAAGTGATAAGAGTTGAATGATATATAAATTAGAAATGGAAAAGTGCAAGAATCAATCTCTAAATGGCATAATTTGTCTTTCTAATATAACAAAAAAATTAACATGTGTTTTTACAAGTGGAAAACATTTTTAGAAAGTGCATATTTGCATTTACCAATTTACTTATCAATCCTAGTCAAATATAAGTTGTCAACGTGGACTTTATGCACTAGTCTTTTTTTTATATCGGAAAGATAAATTATACCTTACAGGGATTAATCCTTGGACCTCCCCCACCTCAACTCATATGTCTCATAACTCTTATCACTTGAACTATCATTCGGGGACACACTTTATACATTAGTCTATTTATTCAAATTCTTTAAAATCATTTTTGTTCTCTTCATCTCCTTCTAATTTTCACCACCACTCGAACTCTGTAATCATCACCGATCCTCTCACCGTCTCCCCCCACCTCACCAAAAGCCCCCCTTCTTCTCAATTGCACCTTCTATTTCCCTCCCCTATCCCTTACCCCACTACAAGAAATTTGTTAAGCCATTGGTAAAGAAAGAAAATTGTTAGTACAATTTTGTTACACTCCACATCAGTAGGTATAGAGCTCCTCGATAATTTTTAACCACATTTTTTAGAAAGTCTTCGATAACTTAGACTATCCACAATGGTTTCAACATTCAACACCCTCAACACTCCACTTTTTCTCTTCCCAACACTCCACATCACCTTCTCTCTCCAGTTCAACACTTCATTCAACTTTTACCCACTCCAATGGTTTTTCATTCAACACCCTATCCTACCACTTTTATTTCATATTTTGATTTAATTTTATATTTTTCTTTTTATGATTTCATAAAATTAAAATTTTCGATAAAAATTAAATTAAATAAACTATTATCGATTTAATTTAATTTAATGTTTTTTTTGTTTATTTAAATTAAATTAAATTAAATTAACGTAATATTTTTTTAACGTAAATTAAATTAAAACACTTAACAATTTAATAGAAAGAGGATAGTAGAAAGATAATAAGATGATGAAAAACTTAGTTTTTTTTTTTTGTGTCCAAATCAAACGAACCAAGTCTCTATTTATAGAGAAAAAAAAAATCATGAATTTTGGTAAAAAAATTATATTTTTAAAATTTTTTTTGAATGAAATAATTGAGTTGGAAAGATTAGGATAAACGAAAATCGCCCGGACCAATCAAACGGAGCCACGTGTTGATCTGCAACCCCTCTCTCTCCACTGGGTCCCACACGCAGGTTTCAACTATGTTGAAAGTTTTCAACACCTCTCTCCTCCTTCCAACTTTCAACACCCACCTTCAACACCATTAAACTACCATTTTAACATTAAACTACCCACTTTCAACACCATTGTGGGTAGTCTTACCTACAACTTAAGCTGTCAGAAGCTTGTTAATGATAGTATCCGTCAAAACACTTTGTATGACCAAAATTATCAGTCATGTATCGATGATTTATATCGTCATTAATATTTTTCTTAACACTAATGATATTATGTTTGTTCTTCATTAACTATCCAGAAAGAGAAGAAAATACAATTTAAAAAGTGCAATTAATTTTGTTAACTTTCAAAAAATATTATTTATTTTTTTATTTTACCTTTTAAAATGTATACTAATTAGAATTATTACGTAGGCTAATAATTAAATAAAATATGTCCATAAGTGTTATAGCATCATAATTTTTTATTTCAAATAATTTCAAATAAAAATGGTGTGGAACCAAAAACTACAAAATAATTTTCATGGACCAATTTGAATTCACTTCTACAAGTTAGCTACCAAAAAAAAATTTATCCCTAATATTTTCATAATTTAAAATTGCAAGTGGGAATCTAATCTTTAAAATATTACTATTTTTGTGTTAAAAAATCAATTTTTCGATCATGCATCACAATTTTGGTGGTTTGTAATGTTGTACACGTTGGTGTTCTTTTCTGTTTTTGTTTGCTTTTATAAAAGTGATTGAACATGGACGGCTCCAATATTCTACTCTGAGTCGCTTGCCGGCGATAATGAAAAATATATGATGTTAAATTAAAAAAAATTAATTTCTATTCGACTTGATCTAAATTGATGTAATCCAATCTCCATCGAAGTTTTCTTTTCTAAACCAAGGTATTCCTAGTAATTGTGAGATTAATTCATCAATCAGCATATTAAACAGTAGATAGATAATTAATTAATTAATTTTTTCTATTAATAAAAATTGAAATTCAAATCGTCAACCAATTATTTAAGAGTCAAGTGTTGAATGACTACACAAACACTATTTAAAAACCTTCAAAGCTCTTTTAATTATAAGCTTTCTCTTTATTAAAATAATAACACATGTATCTATGTTTTGTTTCTATGAATTTAAATAAATAAAATAAAAAAAACCATCAAGATGTACTTGTTTTCTTTCCTAATCACCAAATTTGTTTCATGTTTCGTTAAATGAAAATAGATACATGAAAAGTCAAATTGGCTTTTCAAGATACATAAATGGCGATTTAACGAATTATCTTAAAAAATGCTTGGATATTTATATGGGTTCATCTAATGTGGTCTCTTTTTTTAAAAGATCATTTCTGAACCTCTCTTTTTTACTATGCAGTATCATCTTGCAGTTAAAAACACAATAATTGTGTGTCTGTTTGGTTTTCAGTTAAGAAGTCTGTTTGAAGTATTGAAATTTAAGATCACGATTTCCAATGCACATTCACCCAACAGAATGCACTTATTGGGTTGAGTGAATGTGGTTTCACATTCACCCAACTGAAAACCAAACAGGCTCTACTGCAACCCTACCCTCTGATTATCTCTCTTATCCCTACTCATCATCTCATATTACCATTACTTATTTTACTTTTTCTATATCACCTTCCCTTCAAGATCGCTAGCTTATCGAACTTAATTTGTTTACCTATATTTATCCTCATAAGAAAGGATAGGAGTTTGGCAAAGGGAAAAAAATAAAATAAGAGTTGGCAGCTAATTATAATGTCCTATTTTATTATATTGTAAAGTTTTGGATAGTCATGAAGATGAAGTGTGATAATTCTAGGATATCATCTACATAAGAAACTACTTTTGAAATCGTTTTTTGGCACAATGTTTAATTTATTTTCTAGGTGGTTGTTAACTTGTGCATGACATCATACTACTTTGGTTTTCTTTACCTCGTACACATCATATTATTACAAATGTCAATGGCGGCTGCGAACCACATAATTTTTTAAGAAGATTGTTATTTAGAATTCTAACACATAAATTAAAATGACAATTATTAATATTATTTATTCTTTTTTAGTAATAAAAAACAAAAAATACTCCCATAAGTTGAGAATAATGTAGTGGATAGAGAAGAATTGTGGTTAGTTAATAAAGAATGTGATAAGTGAGATAAAATTTAATTAATGCGTGCACTGATGGAAAACAGTGGAAAAATGCATTGATTTTTTAAAATAACTACCATTTTGGAAAAATTGGTTAGATACTAAAACAACAAGATATTAGAAAATCTCTCTTTTTATTTAATTTCATTAATTGTCGTGACACATCCTTAAAATCTAATTGGCTGACGATGTAAAAAAACTTTACACCGTCGGTACGTTATCTTTTTTCTCAAACAACAATCTCTATGGAATGGAGAGAGTACCAAAATATTCAATGTCGTTAGTAATGACTAATTCTCAATGCTAATGTACGCATTAAGCGATAAACTAATCACGGAATGCATGTATTTCATTCTCGTAAGTGAGTATTAAACTCCAACTTTATAGTTGATGAACAACCATCATATTACATGATTCAAACCAATTAGTATTAAGAAAATGAAACATTCACCATACTACATTTTGTGATTTAAAAAGTGAGCATCTTCTACAGATTAGTGTGAATGCTAACTCATCTATTTGAAGTCGAAGTCGATCAAGCTTAACTTTTTTATTATGTTAGTATAACGTGGAGTTTCAAGCATGACAGACGTGATTAGCTCAACAGAGAAAACAATAATTTTATCTTTAGTAAAGAGTTTCTATCTTTTAACTAAGTAGCATTGTATGATTTTTGGAGTATAAAAAGTTTACATCATCCAAATTAAATATAAAAAGTTATAAAAAGTGTAACATACTAAAATAATCATACTCCTGGGGAAAAAGGAGGTGCTATTTGACTAATGATACCAATTTCTTATGTTCTTTTCAGATCTGCGACATGACCTAGACATAATTCGTTTTATTATCTAGGACAGTAGGCTTGATTTACCACTACGAAAAACTACATTTTCTATTATTTCATATTTGACATGGTCTACTTCACTTTCTAACTTTTCTTGTTCTCATTCACATCGATGAAAAATATCCTATTAGTTGTGTTTGAATTATTCTAAATCCTCCTACTTAATAGTCCTATAAACCCTCTTCCTAACTAAAAGGATTGATTCAGAATATCAAATGTATTTATTTATTTATTTATTTAATTTAATATATCTTTATATAGTAGTAGATAATTTATAAGGATATTCATAGAAGGACATTTCTATCTATGTATTTTCATATGTATTAAATAGGCATAGATCTTAGCATCATGGAGAGGACATAAAGGTCTCTCCACACACCATATTGAGCTAACAAAGATGAATATCAAGAGCAGTTTTAAGGTTTGTGGTCTTAATTTTTTATATACCATTCAACATTTTCACTTTTATCCAAAGTGAGTCTTCAAACTCACTTGATTTTCTCAAAATCCTCCCCCTCAATTGTGAGTTCCCACATTCAGAGGAAGCTACCGATCACCAAGGATGTCAAGTCACAAGGTCATACACTCGAATCTGATACCACTGTTTCATCATGAGGGGGGCATGATGGTCTCCACACATAATCAGGAATTCACACATTCCAAAGTATAAAAGGAGAATCAAGAATTGGTAGCAACCCAAGGACTGCAGACATGCTTAAGTTTCAGATGAATGCCTAAGGAGCAGTAATAAAAAAGTAAATGTTGCACTGTATTAAAAAGGAATAAAGGAAAGGGTGGGGGTGAATCTGAGTTCAGCTATTTATACAACCAAAACCTGAGAAACCCCAAAACATGTATATAGATTAACACAAGGTCATTAAATTATATTCCAATTTGAGCCAACTTGCTTGGAATCTATAAACCTTTAGAAATCTTCACATAAGCTTGCAGATATCATAATTTAAAACTTTTCAGGACATCCACTTGGTTTATTCTTTTCAAGCAAGGTCACTTGCTAATAATACAGTCAGTGAGGTAGGTCGTCAATAATCCCGTCCTTTGTACGGCATTTCCTGTAAAATACCGATTTTAGAAGATCCAGTTGAACATTGAGTAGAGAAAACCTCTCAAAAGCAATATAATGAATTACAGACAGAGATGATTGTTTAAATTCAACTGAGATGCCTTAGTGAAGAAAAGTCTTGGTACCAGCACTGTGACAAGGAAAAATGTCCAACATGCATGATATATCAAGGTGGAGCGATCAAGTGATGAACAAGTTCTTGAGAAACATTCTATTTGGATACGGACTAAAAATCACTTATTGGAGCTTATCTACAATGATAAGTACAGAATAAACTGCAATAAAATCTCTTTGACCCGCATCCAAACAGACTCATAGTTGATTTTATCATTTATCTTCTCTCAATGAGACAAATGAAAATGCAGAGCACATGATGTTTTCTAACTAGAGTAAGTAAACTAAAAACAGATAAAGAATAAAGATAAATAAATGGTAAATTAAATATAAGAAGCAAATTTCAATTCTCTATCATTCTTTGTTTTGAAGAAGAAAATGAAGAAAACATGGAAGTTCTTACAGGTAGGTAACTCGGCATGTACAAAGCTTGCCTAGGATGACCAAGAAGCTGTCCATACTGCAATTACATATTAGACAATTACAACAAAGCAGCAGTATTCACGTAAGTCACCAGTGAGATACTACAAATGATATGTACCTGTGGTCCATTTGGTTGAAAATATGGTTGAGAAGATGGCATTTGGCCTAATGGTTGATTATATATGATAGGCTGTGGCCCAGAAAAAGTAGCTCCAACCTGCACGCCATATGCAAAATCATCAAGTTTGTAGAAAGAACCAAGGCACAGAAGAGATTATCAAGTCAAGTGCAACCCGAAAAATTCTGCAAAGCCTCCTTTGTGAACTATTAAACCAGATCTATGAAGCACGTTTCCGGAATATCAAAATTGAAGCCCCTATTCCTCAAAATGGGGGCATTTATCTTTATATTAATTAATGGCTACAAGAACAAACTTTACCCACAATAAGATTGGACAACCGCACTAGAAGTTGCCATAACCTGCCCAACACATAACATGGACATGTTGTGACAGTGCTGACTGTGATATCAATTGGTTACTCAATAATGATCCTAGGGTCTGATAAAACTCAAATTTTGCAGTAAGCTTAGGGAAGTAACTTCACCCCACAACTATGAACTCTATTCGTTATATGTTCAGTAATTGCTCTGAATGACTTACTCCGATACTCATAGGCATGCCTTGCATGTTTGTTACATTAGTTGGAAAATAGAAGGAAGCATCGGACACCGGAGTGGGAGGTCGAGTAGGTGATGGAATAAAACTCTTGGCATTAGGGTTGAGCTTGAATTCCTTGTAACACCAAAAGGAAACAACAAACGGGAAACTCAGGCATATATCAGTTATATCAAAAAACTAGAACCAACTCTGAACTTTTTAAAAAGATCAATCTATCACTTCCTCACCTTTGCATTGGGATTCAGAGTTGACTTTTCAGACGACAATGAACCAACTGATGAACTTGGAGATAAACGAGGACCAGAAGATGCCGCCACACCTCCCATAGAATCTGACCCACGGGATGTCCCACGTAAATTTACAAACTTTGTTTCCACATTACCTTTGCCATATGCTGAACCCTCAATCAATTCCCCAGGTGATCCCGTCTTCTGATGAGATTTTGATATAATATGAGATGAAGAAGGGGCATAGGAGCTGGCATTCGCAGATAATAATGCTCCTTTATCAGATCCATCTTTCTTCAAGTAGAGTGATGCCTGTGAATCTGTGCATTACATATTCTAAGATCAGAGGAATATGATGAAACAATCAGCCACAAAACTTAAATTTCAAATGTAGGTGAGAGCTGCCATTCAGATTCTCAGAAGTCAGAAGTACTATTGAGTACTAATATAAAGCTTTTGCACCCCGTTTATAATAAAACCGAATTATCATTTTATATGAGAATGGTTTAGTTTTATCCGCATGATTTTAGGTATAACACTTCAGATCTGTTCGAACAGAGGAAGCTAAGAAAAAAGTTCACAAACCTTCAGATTTTGACAGTTGAACATCCTCAGCAAACTGAACCAATTAAAGAAGAAAATAAAAATAAGATTTGGTAGTGTTAGAACCACTAGCAATCACAGGTGAGATATATATGTTGACAAAAGTTTGAGTAATAATGCTGAAACTTCAACTCACTATATAATTTTCTTCTTTAGTATTACTCTTGGCTCCATGTAAATTACTAACCGAGATCTCCTGAATCCTGTAAAGTTGTTAAATATGAAAACTCACATCAAATCTGATGTTTATGCTTTTAAATTCTGAAATAAAACCTTTGGATAAACAATACAAATCAATACAGTATATACAAGTAATTATATACAGAAGAGAAAAAGGCAACAAACACCTGCTTTCCCCATCTGAAGAAGAATAGATTTTAGCAGGGAGTTCAGATGCTAACTGCTTAGCATGATCATAAGAACCAGAGTGGATTAAATTGACACCAATACTTGATTGAGATGGCTGCGGTGGGTAATCCTGAACATACAGTTAACATGAAATAATACTGTAAATAGAAGTAAAGTATGAGACATCAGAGCATTATCTTTGCATAACAAAAGATTATCCAAATAGAAGCAAAATCTAAAAGAAAGTATTTAATAAAATAGGAATGCACAAACACAATGTAGCAGTATTCAACAACAACAAAAAACAAGCCAGTACCCTCTAATGTGACAAATGATTGGGTATTACTAAATGCCACACTTTTAATAGTTAAATAATGGATTGAGAAGGTACCAAGGAGAAGGAATTTGCCAATGCATGAGCTCCACCATTGCCTTTCCAACTATTTATTTCCCCAGGCCTCTTAATGACCGAACCAAATGTACCACCGAAAGTTTCAGAATTGTGTGAATCCAACAGTATGTTCTCATTTTCCTCATATTCACTATCATCAACATGTTTACCCCTATAGACTGAAGAAAACCTAGTTTCTTCATCAATATCAAAGTCTTCATGAATGGGAAGGCCCCTTTCCTGATGTTAAAAAGTATATAGTTTGAGGAATTCAAATAGGCAATCAAATATAAAATTACACAAATTCTTAAGAAGCAAAGAAAAAGAAGAACGAGAAGATTATTGAAGTAACACTAACCTCTGCAAGATGGAGGTCATGGGTTTCCTCGCCCTCAATTTCTCTTGCTAGTCTTAAAGCTTGCTTTTCCAATTCTCTTGTTTGAGGCCCTTTTTCAAGCTTTGTTGTATAGAGTTCCTCATTGAATGTGCTTTTTACACCAAACAATGTCGCATTCGTTTCGAACTGATCCCAACCCCTTAAAAAATGCAAAAAATGGGGGGAAATCACCAACATAAATTAAAATAGAGAGATTAGGAAGATATTGAAAGAAAGAAAAAACAGAGAGGAGAACCTGCATATAAAATAATGGTAGTATTGCCGTAACAATCCTATATGCTCAGTCAAACCTCTTAATAATTAATTAATTATGCATATGCCACAAAAACCCTGTTATTTTTTGAAATATCAAGAACATACTCACAACCAAATTGTATGCCAATGGCCTTTGATAATTTCTTAGGCAATATCTTAGGCCGTATACCTTATTATTGTCCTGTTCTTATTGTTCTTAGTCAATCATAACATTAACGAGAAACGTCTTCAATAAACAAGAAAAAGAAAAGTAGAAAAGAAACATTCTGAAATCTACCGCTTCAGCTGGGCTTTATTTTAAAGTAAAATCCTATTGTAGACTCTAAAAGCTATGTACTATATAGTTCCTCAATCATCTAAGCTCAATGGAATGAAGACAACTGACGAGCATGCTGTTTTCAAAGTTTCAAGAAAAGATATAATTCTACTGCTCATAAAAATTTGTTTAGGACAACAACCTATTCCACTGGCCATCGAAGATATTGTCCAGTTCAGGGCACTGTGGATCATCTTCATCAGGTACCCAGGGTTTTAATTCTCTCCCTGATTCAACATGACGAGATTGAGATATTAATGAATCAACCATGATTTCCTGATGCATGTCATGATAAGATTCACTCAGTAGGTCATCTCTGGTAACAGAAACATCCTGCCATGATTGACACACCAAAAATATCATCAGCAAACAAGTTAGCAATGGGCTGAAGCAACCTCACCTAATCCAGATCAAATGTTCCAACACTATTGCTAAAAGTACAGCAACTTGATAAAATAATGCTGCATATATTTTTAGCTGGAGTAACAACCACAATTTCCGATGTATGTTGAAGACACTTGAAAAGTATCAAACCTGTGCTATAACTTGTACAAGTTCTTTGGCAGGTATAATTAAAATCTTTGACGTCTTGCTGAAAAATTCTTCACCAGACTTCTGCCCTCGTAAAGAACCATCCATTATCAAGCGAGCCATTTTCAAAATGATTCCTATAATAATATAATGACATAAGAAGCAAAGTCAAATTCTCTATGACGTACAGAAGTAATAATGAAAATAGATATCAGAATTCTAATTGGATAGTGATATAGAACAATCCTAGTCAAAACCCAATTAAACAACAACCCTAGTCAAAATTCAAAAATTGCCACATATTGGAAATAACAAAATATACCTAAAATAAAATAATTATCTTAATTTCAAAATAAGCATTATTCCATCCTACATCAGATAGTTGTGCAATCATACAATCAATAGTTTTCAATATCGCAAAAACCAATAACAAGAATATAACAGGACATACCAAAATCTTTGTCTGTATTTGTTGCATGAAATATTCCTGAGTATATAGACCCATTGTTCACCTGGACTTCCACCTGGTGCCCAATTAGACATGTGGTTATATACACGAGTCGATCATGTGAGGGACTCTCATAACTACTACCTTCACTGCCAGTCACTGCACCTGCTGCAACTAAAAAGATATATCAAAATAGTGAATATTGAGACAGATCAGATATTAAACTATTCAGCTAAAAGAATCACCTGTACTTGTCAATCTGCTGGCATTTAAATTTCCAGATGGGATCTTATTCTCTGACTTATTTGCCCCTTCTCTTTCAGATTTTCGACGGCCATATCCATTAGAGGACTTAGGTTGCCCAGGTTGTTGCAAATTCATCCTCACTTACAGACACTGCCCCTGTAATCTAGAAGATTTAGAAATTCAACACAAAGGGCACACTTATAAAAAATGGCAAAAGAAAGAATGAACATATATTCATTAGACAATTATCCCCAAAGACCTTAAGATTTCAAGACAGAAATTTTATGAAATCAAGCTGAATTTTTAAAAGTAAATAACAGAAGAGGCACTGCCATTGTTAATAGTCTTAAACACAGTAATCAATAAGATTTGGCAGCCAATGGCTGCAAGCAAAAAAAAAATCCGTATACTATGGAAGATTACGACATTGAAGTAAGGTGCATCGCTAACATGCTGTAAAATTATAAAAGAAAGCAACAGAAGAGCAACTGTCATTGTTAATAGCCTTAAGCATAGTTGTTACTTGTCAATGCAATTTGGCAGCCAATGACTGCAAGCCAAAAATACGTAATAGTTCAGGTATCTGGTTTTCAGTCTTTTGAATGACAAACCCAAAGCCTGAACCAATAAAACTCACCTTACATTAGTTTGGTTTAGGTTGGACCCGAACATGTAGGAAAAAAATCATAATGAGCTTGATTTGTCGAGTTTGGATTCTTGGGTTGATCACCAAAATCAATGAACACCCCTGACAACGACAGCCTTGGGCAAGATAACACTCTTTAAAGAGAAATAAATAGCAACTAGGTTTCAACACCTCAAAACGGGCATCATCCAATAAGGAAATTAGTTTCTAGAAGGAACTGCCGAATGTAGGGATTCCATTACATAGTCTGGGTCCCTAATTCATACTAGGTATCCTCTCAAAATTGACATCTTATTTGTAGCAATCATTGTGTGTAATATTGTGAAGTTTCATTTAGCTGAAACCCTTTATGTTGGAAATTTAACACAGAAGTGAGAAGTCCCTCACTTGTGTGATTGAATTCTAACATAAATAAATAACTAAACAGAGTATTCGATACTAGGGAGCAGACCCACATGATGAGCAAGAGCAACACAAAGCAACGAGATACAAATTAAAATATCACTTGCCTACCCCTATGAGTTTGATGACAATCTAACCGCCTAGTTCCAGAACAGCTTGAGCATATGAAGCAATCTCTTTCAGCTGGGGATTGAAATGATCAAGAGTATGCTTGAATTGAGGATCAAGTGGACAGAGAAGACAAATGTTGAAGCAATCACAGAAAAAGGAGAGAGAAGCGGAGGTGAGACACAGACACACAGAAAAAGGGTGGGGGGCTGGGGGGGCTTTCTTTATCTGAGCTACCGAAATAGAATGACATTTGAGACTCTTTTTTCTGAATAACTAAAAATGTTCATAGGATTGCATATTAGTAAATATTTATACTACCAAGTACAAACACTAAATTAAGCTATGAGCATAAAAGCGCAATAATTAACTTTAAAAAATACTAAATACTTTGAGTCAAAGCAACAGGATTAGCATTCATTTTGTTGCTATCATCACTACTACATTGTTTAATATCTTATTGTACGGTATTCCACTTAACATTCAATTGGAGTAAACCATAAATTTGGATAAATAAGTTCCTTCCAAACTAAGTTTAATGCAATTAGTGCAAAAAATAAATGAATGGGAAGTTTGTGAGGCGAAAAAGGAAAAACCATTGAATAAGATACAAATCTATCAAACTTTACAAGTTAAAAAATAGCTTGTAATTGTAACTATCATATCTGTTTGATAATTAGGAAGCTTATGTTAACACATTAAATAAATGCTTCAAATGCCTCAACATATTATATTAAAAAATAAACGAAACAAAACCAGACTCAATGGAAAACTTGAGGTTGGGACGGGGGGTGGGAATACACCCTCCCATAGGCATGACTGTAACTGCCAGAACTGAATGGCTCTCAGTGAGGCTTATGTTACACATTAAAATAAACAAAAAATTACTTGGACTAAATTTTTTAGGTGTTACCCCTCCTCCCAATTCCAAATGCAGCCTAAAAGTCAAAACACTGGCTACCCTCACTCCCTTCTTCCCATGACCCTTCCTAAACTGAGTAGTGAGTACTATATCACCTCCAAGCAGAATCCTATATCTCTAAGCAAGAGCACTCTACAAGTAAAGTTATAGAATTTTCAATAGACAGTATAAGGCTTCTTGAGAACAAAATAAGGAAATCTGGAGACGAATTATACAAATGAAAGGCGCATAACATTAGCTATGTTGCAAAAATTATAACACAGCAGCAAGCTTCTTTCCTTCTTCCTAAAGTATTAGACTTTGGGAATTGGGAACAACTAAAGTATTAGACTTTAGGAGAGCTTGCCAATTTGGGACATTCCCTCATCCGTTCCGGGTCCCCAATCTATATATATTATCAGGCATAAACACCCGACAGTGCCAGCCTGCTCGAAACTCTTATCAAACGCGTTGTAGGAAGGACTATAGAGAATTATTAATAGGAATTATCATTATTTCAATTCCCAAAATATAGAGAAAATTCAGAAACTGATGTCCCTTATTCATGTAAATGCTATTGTATGTTTGGTCATTTTGAAGCCTCTCTATGTAGGATTATGACTTAGAATTTGATATTCCTATCTTGCAGAAGTTATTTTACGCCCTAATGGGAATCTATAACACCTTCTAAGGCGAAAACCCTAAGTTGCAGAGCAGTAACAATAGGATCAAAGCATATATATATATATATATATATATATATATAAAATGAATAGCCAACACAGAGGACCAATCAACGAGGATGAATGGAGAATAGTGAGTGAGAGATGAATTGAAACAACGAATTGCGTACCTGTAAGAGCTCGATCACGACCTAATTGGTTGATTGCAGTAGAGGTTGAAAGGATGAGCTGAAGATTGAAGCCTTGAGAAGGTTGATTGAGGAGCGCGGTGGCCGGAGAAGGAGGCGGAGGAGGAGTTTGGTGATCGGTGGTGTGATCGAGAGAGAGTGTGTTAAGGTGCAAAAATAAAACAAAAACAAAAACAATGAGCGCGAGCGACGAAGCAGAAAGAAAGAAAGAAACACCCGAAAAATAAAACCAAACAGAAACAAACTGATAGTAACATAGGAGCCGAGGAACCGAGTTTATCATCGATTTGGATTTGTTTGATTTTTTCTTTTATTTTCATTTACACTAAACTCAAATCAATCTTAATCGGATTTAACTCGATTTGTTATTTTCTTATTTATCTTTTCATACGTATACCTTTTAAAAATGATTAAATATATCCGGATCAAATTTTATATTCTAATTTGATGATCCGAATGAAACTAACCTGATTTGAATCAATTGATCCGATTTTATATTCTAATTTAAATTTACTGATTTTTTTACCAAATCAAACCAATTGAATTAAATTCAGGGGCGTTCCTGGCCGAGCTCCTGGCAGTGGAACTAGGCATTACGCATGCTATCGAGCTAGGGTACAAGGATATAAGGTGTTTTACAGATTGTCTCCAGGTATCAAATGTGTTGCATACTAATATGGATTTTGGGCACTTATGGGACAGAGATATCATCAACCGGGTGCACTTGGCAATGGGGGACGGTGCAGAGTTGGCAATTACAACTTATAGAAAGAAAAAAAAAACAACACAACACATCAGCTAGCCAAGGAAGCTGCTAGAGAGGGAGCCAATAAGCGAATTTGGAGGAATCCTCCTTCATTTGTTTATGCATCGCTGTATTTGGATGCGATTAGTTAGTTTTTCTTTTATGTTAATTTTCCTCTTGTAACAAAAAAAAATGGTTCCAATTCTATTTTGCCTCAAACTTCAATCAACTCAACTCGTGAACACCCTAGGAGTCTCTCTTGTGAGCTTTATTCTTTTAGTCATTTTTGTATTTATTTTCTCGAGTTATATTCATTCACACTTATTATCCACCTTCACATTTTATATATCTCTCTCTTCTCTTTTAATCATATAATTTATCATATCTCTTAATTTTTATCTTTTTTCTTCCTCATTTTCCACTTAATTGGAAGTGTGAATGAAACTTTTTATAGTTTCCTTTTGTTTTAAAATTTCGCCACCGTTGTAAGTTTAGATACATGGTGGACTGGTCGGGAGTGATCTGACCACTTGTAGACAACTTTGGGTCACTAATGTATATTAGAAACACTTTCTTCGTTTGATGGGTGACCACTTCGTGCATGGGCAGTCCGACGTCACTCATGTATATTAGCTACCCCCTTTGGCAAGCTGTATGTTTGTTACGCTATGTTGGTGATTTATGTGCTTTATAGTCTTAGGCGACCTTGGCTCCTTTTGGGTAGATTATGTTTACATGGACTATTTTGTACCTAGACCCAAACTCATGTATGCACCTTTAGGCTCCTTTATATAAAGAGGAAAGACCACTTGTAACAGAGGTTCATCTTCATAATGGAATAGGTAGATTTGTAACCCTTCAATTGAGAGCTCTAGATATAGACTTGATTCATCATACATAAACACATGGACACAACAAATTAATAAGCATTACCGGTATAGTGAAATCATAAAATATAAAAATTAAAAGGCGTAATTGCAACTTTAGTCCCTAACGTTTATCAAAACCACAATTTTAGTCCCTCACCTAATTTAATTACAAGAATAGTCCCTCACGTTCCCTCCTCTTTGCAACGTTAGTCCTTCCGTCTAATTGTTAACGGAGAAGGCTTATGTGGCAACGCACATGCCTCTCATGTGTCCAAGAAAAATGATTTAATTGCAATTTTGGTCCCTGACTTATACACATTATGTAGTTTTGGTCCTTAAAGTTGAAAAATTGCATTCAAATTTATATAAAAACAAAAAAAAAACAAGAAAATGATAAGTATTCATATTCTTCAAATTTAATTACATATTTAGTAAATCATAATCAGACATCATTTATAAATTTTAATTTTAAATAATTAAAAACATATGTATTGATTTGTTTATACTTTATAGAATAATAAAAATATATTTAATCAATACATTTAACTTAATATAAAAGATATCGGAAAAAAATATGGAGGATTATATATAAATACTTTCAATTTTAATTAAATTGGATAGAAAGAGAAAAAATTATGATTGTTATCAAAACATTACTTAATAAGAATTTAAATAAGTATTTTATAAAATCATAATCAGGCATAGTAAAATAAATTTTAATTTGAGTAGAATTTTTGAAGAAGATGAATAGTTATCATTTTCTATTTCTTTATTGTTTTTTTATTAATTTATATGCAATTTTTGAACTTTAAGGACCAAAACTACACAATGTGTATAAGTAGGGGACTAAAAGTGCAGTTAAATCATTTTTCTTGGTCACATGAGAGGCATGTGCGTTGCCACATAAGCCTTCTCTGTTAAAAATTGGACGGAAGGACTAACGTTGCAAACAAGAGGGAACGTGAGGGACTATTCTTGTAATTAAATTAGGTGAGGGACTAAAATCGTGGTTTTAGTAAACGTCAGGGACTAAAGTTGCAATTAAGCCAAATTAAAATAAACTAAATTTATTGAAACAAGCATACCAAAATATGAGAAAGAGAAGTAGTTAAATAGATAAACAAACATGACCAGAACCCTAATAAAAGCCTTAGAAGAATGACCTTTTGAGATATGACTGGTACCCTAGTAGGAGGCTTAGAAGAATGGCCATTGTTGGAGCAACAAAGTCATAAGGGACCACCGCATCCTCATGTGAAACTTCTTCATAGCCAACATGCTTACTAAAATGAGCGCGCAAAAGATGAGTAATAGCAGTACTTAGAGGAAAACTAAAGATGATGAATCTCCAACCCTCACCATGAAGATCCTCTCAGCTTACGAGAGGAGACTTTATAAGGGCTCAACATCTAAAAGGCTTGCTTCGTTCAACTACAAGCCTAGTCAAAGCTTCATACGACTACACATATGTTAAGGACAATTGATCTTGAATAAAACCAGATAACTCTTGGTAGGGAAATCACAATGCGTCCTCAACCAATAAAGGGCCGACAAAAAATGTTCATTAGCTGACTCACGGTGAAAATGCGCGTCCTCAACAACCCCAAGTATCCCGAATAAAGTTTTATTATAAATAATCCATGTGCGTTGATATGTGCAAAACATTTATCATTTACATTGTTCAAACTCAATACTCTCAGCTTTCTATAAAATATTAAAAGAAGATCTAAATTCAATCCAAGATTGCTAGTGGATTTATTAGCAATTACCTATACTATAAGATTAACTCAAATAATCTCTTCGAAAGCTCTTCCATATGGGCACAAGACAAGACTTATGAAGTCAAGTCAAGATAAGAAAATACCAATTTAGCCACACAATGAGCTACCAAGTTGCAAATTCTCTTAACTTAAACCAGTTGGCTGTTTGCAATCACTAACAATGGTATCCAGATAAGAGAATCTGTGTTCCAACTTCCAAGCATGTTCCAACTCCCAAGCATTCTGTTTCAAAAATGCCTTGCTGAAAACATAAATCTCCAGCTACATACATGGATTAAGAAAATTGCTTCTGCAAACTGCAATTGCCACAAAATAAAGGAAAAATATACACTATGCACATTAATTTATTTAAGTTAATATTCACAATATACAACAAATAAAAAGGGAAAATTTCATCAAAGACACAAAATAAATAAATAAAAAAGGAAAAAAGAAATAAATTTTAAGCGGATAAACCAAGAAAAATAGAAATTCCAACGCCGAGAGAGTAAGCTCCGACGAAGCTTCCGATCACCACCGGAGCAGGGCGAGCGAGTGCGCCGATTCCAACAATCCCGGCGACACCGACCGGAACTCGCAGCATAAGCGCTTTGCCAGCACCGGCCACCACGGCATCAGTGTAGAGCTCGTGAGCCCAATCCTTGAAGGGGGCGGATCCGAGGGTTTCGCCGCGGTGGTTCACGCGGCGGAGGGCGGAGTCAACTTGGGAGCGGTCAGGGGGAGTTGCGACCCACTTGTGGATGAGTGGGTGGGGGTTGGTGTCGGAGAGGAGGAGGGTGTGGATGTGATCGGAAGCGGTTTTGAGTTGGTAAGGGAGGACGCCGTCGTAGGCGTGCTGGGTTAGGGAGAGGCAGTGGGTGAACGCTGAGTCGCATGCTGAGTTGAATTGGGACGAGTTGCGTAGACTGTTGTTCACTCGCTTTGATGCCCCTAACCCCATTTTTCTTTCTTTCTCAATTTCAGGCTTGCCTTTGTTATTATTCAAGGCTTGAACCAATGACTAAACACCCAAGATTCTTAGAATATTCTTTAAATTTAGGGTATAATTGTGAAATTGACATTTGAACAGTAATCTTCTGGTGTCCCCAGAGGCGACTATGACTAATCCCTTGAGGCTCGGAGATCATGTTAAATGTATAGATCTCTCTCATAACAAATGTTCTTTATACGTGAAATGTAGACTAGATACTTAAGGAGTTCAATTGTTTATCGGTTGTGCTATGCTTAAATGTCATAATTTCAAATATGAGACGAAGTCTTTTCTTATGAAATGAGAAGTTTTAATAATTGTTTGAAGGTTGCTTTATCTATATCTATTACTCCTTCAAACAAATTTCACATGTTATGTCATACTTCAGGAAAGTTAATTAATTAGTTGTTTTGAATTATAATTTCAATGTTTATTCTAAGCTACCTTGTTATACTGTGTAAACTAGCTTCCAATGTTTACTTTTTCATGCGGAATTCTCCAATGTTAAAACCAGGGCATTGAGGTTATGTGGTGCACTGGCTGTTATTCTTTCTATGGCAATGCAAGGAGTTTTTCGGGGAGTTGAAGATACGAGAACTCCTTTGTATGCTACAAGTACGCCACTCCTCTCTTTACCTCAAATCTGCATCTCTATTCAGATCATGATGATGATGATGATGATACTAAATCAGAGTTAGAGGATACTTTATTGTGTATTTCCCATTTGAAAATAATACATCATTAGAAGTTGCCATGTCTAGAATTTAGTATGTTATAATATTAGGACTGCGAGAATTTACTGGAGAACTTAAGATTCTTGTCAAATTATCAGCTGTTAAGTTTATGTTAATGTTTATGATCAAGTAATAAATTTATTGTCCGTTACCCCGATTAACTACAATGATGATATGGAAGGGAGTAAACAAAGTTCTAACTTGGCAAGTTGCTTTCATATCCTTTAAGCTAAAAATGAAAGAGGCAAGCTGTTCAAAGGGGTGTTTCACTGGGAATTGGTTTTGGCTTCACTCAGGTATATATATATATCTCTTATTCTCTTTAACTGATTTTGTTCTGAAATTTGAAGTTAAGAACTTCATAACTGTAAAATTTTGATGTGAATATCTTAGTACGCAGCCTGCTACTGGCATTTTTCAATTTAGGCTCTCTCTCTCTCTCTCTTTGTTTATCACACATTTTGCAAACAAGGCATCGAAGCAATTGGGAGACATAGTGATATTGTTGTCAATACCCTTATGCTCTACTTACTCCAATACCCTATTTCTTCTTCTCTTTTTCTTTCTTTTCATGTATGTTTGAGACACATACCTCATTTAAACTTTTAACACTCTAGAGAGAGACATTTTCACTTCCTTTTTCTCTTACTTGCTCTATGCTACTTTTTATGGATCACTCAACAGAAATTCCAAAATAATAATCCAATATGAGAAAATCCCTAAGATTAAGGCAGTGGAGTGGCAGAAAAAGAAGGTAGGTTGAATGGAAAAATTGGAACAGAGGAAAGGTAACATTTTTAGGGATTGAGATAGCAGAGGAATGTTGAGAGCAGATTCAGGGGTTTAAGAAAACTAGAAGATAAAACAGTAAAAAACATTAAAATGACTGAGGGAAGAAGGTACAACATAATGCGATGATTAGAGTTGACAAAATTATTCAGAAGGTTGAGGATAGAGTGCATACACTTTACGTTTAAAGCTTAGAGAGAATGAAAATTGAAAAAAGAAAAATGATGTGAATAAATGTGAGGAAGAGAGTGGATTTTGAGGTGAAGAGTGTGAATGGGGTGAAGAGAAGAGAGATAAGGAAAAAAAAGAGCAAGTTAGAGGCCACCCTTAAATATTATGCAGAGTAGATTCAAATTATATTTAGTTGTGGGTGGGTGTTTACTTACTTGATATATTAGTGCTAAATAAACATGAGCGTGTTACAAGTTTACAATATAATAACCATTGTTGCAGCTGGTCTTATGGTCGTTGTTTTCCGCCACACTCACACACGAAACTACATGGAATCAAGTCCAT
This sequence comes from Lotus japonicus, assembly GCF_012489685.1. Lineage (NCBI taxonomy): Eukaryota > Viridiplantae > Streptophyta > Magnoliopsida > Fabales > Fabaceae > Lotus > Lotus japonicus. The sequence goes on from NC_080043.1 coordinate 3,233,217, forward strand.
AGCTGGACGTTACAACATACTAATGACATACATAAATTATCCCTGAACTGCTAAATAGTGTGTGACACCAACTTTTGAGGTTGTGGCTGTCTAAAACCGCAACAAAAGTGAGTGTGGCAACAATTCTCGCTAATATAATAACCATTTTTGCAGGTCTTATTTGTTGTTTTCCGTCACACCCACACCCACACACCTAATAATATTTTGGAAACTACATGGAATCAAGTCCATGGTTGTTCTTAAAAGCACCTGCAGCTTGGGGGCCACCTGCTTTCAAATCCGATTCAAAAGACCATGAAAGAACATCATTTGTTTCAACGTGGTCTGGATTGAGTCCAGTGGTAGCTGAGAAACCAACTCTTACATACTCTGGAAGAACATTCTTCAAGTCTACAACGGAAGAGACGGTGTAAGTGTCCTTACTCGAAGGGTGGTCCAATGAGACGGTTAACTCTTTGGTGGAAGCTTGGTAGTGTATGAAAACATTGGCTACTTCGCCATAGGCAGCACCCCACGATGTAGCGTTTGATGATTGGATGGAGCCGACATCGATTCCAATGTGTGGACTTTTCGGATCCCAGTTCGAGTTGAAGTGAGTATCGAACTCAACCGCAACAACTTGGTTTGATTGACTGGGATCGTCGTTGTCGAAAATCCCGAGTAATCCTCCAGGTTTTTGGGGCTGGGTATCCACGGGTGCGAGAAAGAAGGCAAGGCCATCTGCTATTTTGTTCACGTTGGGTGAATCGATGATGAAGGAGAATGAAGTAATGAAGCTGGCCACATTGCCCGTTTTGCTGTCCCAGATGTGAACTGGGGCAACATACAGGGCTCGGCCAGTGGACTTGTAGACTGGGAGATCATTTTCTACTTTAGTAAGTTGTAACTTCCCTGTTGGGGCAACGAGTGCGTCACCTTGGAAGAGCAAATCAGGCTGTTGTGGTGTGAACTGGTTGAAGGTGAAAGAGAGATAGTCTGTTGAGTTCACCTTGTTCACAAGCAAGAGGAAGAACAAGGTTAAGAGAGAAGTGAGTGACTTTTGGCTTTGGAAACTAGCCATGATAGCCTTCAGTTGATCAAGTAGTACTTGAATGTGATTAATTGTGATGTAGGGATGGAGCCCAACGTTATCTATTTATACTAGAAAATGTTGGGTAGACGTGCATACGCGAGAAGAGATTATGTACCAATATCTGAATAAATAATGTGATATATATGACACGAAAGATAGAGATATGGAGAAAATTATTATTATGGTATTTGTGGGGTGTTGGCACCAATGAATCCAGACTGTTTATACTACTACCGAGGTGATGAGGTATCACTGGTACAGTGGTACTGCAGATTTTCATTAATGTTTCACGACCTAAGTATTGTAGCGTCGGGTTCTCTTGATAGTTTTCGGTGTTGGGCCATGAGCTTCCCTATCTCCCCAACATATATGTTGACATTTAATTTCGAGCCTCACTTACGAGAGAAATTAGATATATGATAGATGATGAGATATAGAAAATAGATGAGTGAAAATAATATTGAGGAGAATGAAACGGTATGGACACTTGGTTTGCATATAAAAGCTGAGTTTTAAATTAAGGAGCAGTACTGTTTGGACTTCCTTATGACACATAAAATATATATACATGTGTAAATTTAAAATGTCCTTGTGAAGCACGAGAAATAATAATGTATTGTTTTTTGGATCCAAAATTGTAAACAAATATTTTAGCTTCTATAATTGTAACGAGCACATGCTAGCTTTGGCGTACAATATTTTCTCCCATATATATAGTTTAATCCAACCAGCAAGTAACAATAGAATAAGGGTCTTGATTCATTTTCTCCCTAGTTGTGGGTGGAATTGGGGTAAGTATGAAGTATTATTAAGGTGTTCATATGTTTGAATTGAGGTAGACAAGGTAATTGATCTAGTCCAACTTAGAAGCTGGAATTGAATATCAGCAAAGTTCAAGCATTTTAGATTCTCCATGTATGAGTGGATCACACATCCTGTCTTTTATTTGAATTGTGTGTAATGGAGTAAATCTCATGATAATCAATATAGAGGGACAGCCCAGGATTAATTAATGTATGCAGGTTATGCTCAAGTGCTGACTCATGGTTTACCTCTGCTGATTATTGACAGATTCGAAGCAGCTATATTGATGGTTGTGAAGGCTTATAAATGCTTGCTCCTCTTGGTGTTGTTGGATATACTCAAGTGCTCCTTCTTATCAATCCTTATTGATTGCTGCGTGCAGGGACCGATTCATATGTGTAAGTATGGGGGCAATTGCTTGCTTCCCCCCCCCCTCCCAAGTAATTCATTTTCATTTCATATGTATATGAAGATGAATCTCCATGCTATTCTAAATACTATTTCTTAATATATACAAACTGTGTTTAGCCAAGTATAAAGAGAAAAGTGGCTATTTTTCTGACTTATCTTCTATACACAAACGGCTATCTATTCAAGAAGTCTCTATGTGGTTTTCTTGATATAACTTCTAATGTGGATTTTTTGCATGCGTGATGATGGTGTAGCTTAACTTTCACAAATATTTACTAAAGTAGTGTCATTTATTTTTTTAATTCCAAGTTAGTATCGCCACATGGAGTGGCGATAGCTATATTTTTTTTGAAATCGCCATCCAGTGGTGACATCTTTTTCTTTTTTGACTTTCACTGATAGTGACGGAAAATTTTCCGTTTTCCATCACAAAGTTCTAGCATATGATAATGGACATAGTGACGGAATGGGGGGAGAAAGAATCTTCCGTCGCTAAAAAATTTGTGGCGAATATTTTCCCTCTCAAACTTCCGTCGCTAGTTCATTTTCAAATTTCTATCATTCACTAAAATTTTGTGACCCTTTTTAATGGCAACAATATTTCATCGCTAGATACTTTGCGACGTATGCCAGGATGTTGTGATGGACTATTTTCCGTCACTAAAAGAGAAAGTAGAAAAAATTAAGATATTGCCATTTGTAGTGGTGATTTCAGAAAACTCTCCCTCGGACTTAGAAGGTTATCTTCACTAATGATTATTTAGTTATAACTCAAAAAATTATTTTAATCAAGAAATTTATGACTCATGACTTATAAATACTTTTATATTTTTTATGATTATCTATGAATTGATTACGTAAGCATGATGTAGAGTAATCATTTTTTAAAAAGAAAGAAAAAATATCTCAATTTTTATCTTGAAAAAGAATATGCATATTTTATTTTCTCTCTAAGGTCACTATTATAACCCTAAAAATCGAAGCGTTGCACTTTGTCAAAAGCCGATGAAAATCGAAAATGTCTGTGTAAGTCCTTAGAGCATCTCCAATTGTAGTATCTAATGTTAAATACATACTTATATGAGTATCTATTACCATTGAAGTACATATTCAATTCCAACATGACACCCCATCAATTAATCCCCCACCCTCCTTTATGAACCAAAATGTCTCATATACCCTTTAAAATTTAATTTCATTCCAAACATATCTCTTTGCCTACCTTATCACTATCATCATTTTTGTTTGTCACACCACCCTTCCCTTTTAATCTCATCTCATAGTTTTCTTCATTGCCACTTTTCACACTTAATACATGTGAAAACATTTCATACTTTGTAAGTGTGAACTGAGGTATGTTCATTCTCTCTTCACCTTCTTCCTTTCGTTTTAAGTGTTCACACTCAGTGAGTGTGAAACATTTTCACACTCACTGAGTGTAAAAATGTTTCATAGTTAGTAAGTGTGAAAATTTTATTTTATCACTGTTGTTCGTATTTCACACTTTAGAGTGTGAATTTGGTTTGCAGTTCACACTTTGGAGTGGGAAGTAGTTGTTCCGTTCTCACTCAAAAGTGTGAAATTTACTTGTTTGTGAATTTTTCATTTTGATTTTTACCCTTTTCCATTTCAGGATAGCTAATCATGTCTCATGTGCTCATTGAGAAAGTCGATAATGTGGCTGAAGGGGATCATATCAAGGTGGATCGTGTGAAAGAAGTAGATAATGAAGTGGATGATATGAAAGAATGGGGTCACATATTGAAGGAGGATGAAGATTTAATGAATGCAATAGATGACATGAATGCATTATCTCATGTTGTTATGGTAGATTGTACAGAAACCTTCACCACTGATAAAATATCACATATCTCATGTGCTTAATATGATATATACAATTTATTGACTTTATTAAATAATAAGCTAACCGTGTTTGTTGTTTGTAGAAATTCCAAAATCGGCAAGTCTTTGATTGGGCTCAGTTGGTGGGGAAGAACAATGACTTTGTTGTTATTATGATAAGGTCTGACTATGGAACCTTGAATGGGAAGGAAAGTTTGACATTAGGGTGTGAGCATGGTGGTAAATTCAAACCATACAAGGGAAAGTTTGACATTAGGGTGTGAGCTTGCATTTTTCGCACTCTTGAATGTGAAATTTAACTATAAAAAATGAAATATTTAAAATTAAAAATAAAATTCTTAACAGTTGGTTCCTTCACACTCTTGAGGGTGAAATTTGAAAATATTTCACACTCTTGAGTGTGAAATGAAAATATAAAAAAATTATTTTTAAAAATAAAATTATTAACAATTCAATAACTCACACTCTTGAGTGTGAAATTTGAAAATGTTTCACACACTTGAGTGTGAAATTTAATTATAAAAAACGAAATATTTAAAATTAAAAATAAAATTCTTAACGGTTGGTTCCTTCACACTCTTGAGTGTGAAATTTGAAAAGATTTCACACTCTTGAGTGTGAAATGAAAATATAAAAAGACAAAAAAAAATTAAAAAAATTATTAACAGTTCAATAACTCACACTCTTGAGTGTGAAATTTGAAAATGTTTCACACACTTGAGTGTGAAATCTAATTCTAAAGAAACGAAAAATTTAAAATTGAAAATAAAATCCTCAACAGTTAGTCCATTCACACTCCGATCCTGATCTTGAGTGCGAAACTGAATTGTGTTTCACACCCTTGAGTGTGAAACACAATTGTATGAATCGAGTATATTCATTCTCTCTTCACATTCTTCCTTTCGTTTTAAGCGTTTCACACTTAGTGGGTGTGAAATATTTTCACACTCATTGAGTGTGAAAAAAATGTTTCACAGTTAGTAGGTGTGAAAATACTATCACCCTTTGATTATCTCTTTATAAGAGAGGGTATTAAGGGAATTTAGAAAATAAAAAAGGGTGTGAGATTAATAAGGGGGTGTTAAAACTAATGTCCAAAATGAGTATGTGGGAATAGATACTCCTCACTAGACTTGTAAGGTGAGCTTGTATTTATTACAAGCACTTACAATTAATTAAAATAGAGATAAAATAATAAAATATACAAATGTGATGATGTGAAATGGGGTAGATGATGTGATATTATGAAAAAATGAAAAAATGATGTGTGGATATTTTAGTGAGTATGATGGATGTAGATGCTCTTATGCCAAATTGTATTTATTCTCAAAATCAGCAGATGGTAAATAATTTTTTTAATACATTTTTACCTCTTATATAAATATAAATATAATACATGAAACATTTACTACAATATGCATATATGTATTGGAAAATAGTAAAATACAGCATTTCCTCTATCTAAGAACCCTAATTGCAGAGAACATGATACTCAGATTGAGTGATTGGACCAGTGTACAGAGCTTCCAATTGCAGCAGTGTATCCCCATCAATGAAGAACCACGTTCTGCAACCTCAATTTCAAAGAGGAGCATCAATTTTGGTAACCAGAGAAGAGGAAAATCAGTGATAGTTTGCGGGCTCCGTGCAAGCTTCAGAAAGCGACAACCTTCAAGAGTGATATCAAAAGAGGGGATTCAAGTAATCCACGCTCTCAAATTGGCAAAATCCTCAGAGCAGAAGCTCTATCAAGTTCTCAATGAAAAACTCACCAGGCTCTTGAATGCTGATGCTTTAGACCTCTTGGGTGAATTGCAGAGACAAAATGAACTCCATTTATCACTCAAGGTACTACCCATTTTCAATTTTGTGTAAAAGATTTTAACTTTATTTTTTTTATGTAAGATTGCATAACATGTAGATGTATCTTCAGTACTAATCATAAACATGTTAGTTAAGTGTTATAAGAGTTTATGCATAAGATAATTTGAGAAGTTTATTAAATAAACTCAAAATGGCTTATAGGATGATATAAGAACTTAGAGTCTTAGCTTAGGCCATGTCTGGAAGAGTTTATTTGAGCTTATTTTATCGCATAAGAACTTATGAAAGTGTTTGAGAGAGTTTATGTAAATATCTTATGACTACAAGCTGTTTAGAGCTTATTTTTGTAAGCTGGTCAGATTAGCTTAAGAGTGTGTTTGGGTAAACAACTTAATTAAGCGATTATCAGAGTAAGTGCTTATTCATAAGCTAATTTGACAAGCTTGTTGAAATAAGCTTAAAATAGGTTATTCATAATTATGTATGAGCGCTTATTTATAAGCTAGTCTTGGGCAGCTTATAAAAAATAAGCTCAAAATAGCTTATTGGTTGGTCATAAGCTATTTAGATAAACTCTCCCAAATACTTGTATAAAAGCTTATGTTATAAGTTAAACTCCAATAAGCTCTTGTGAGTAATTTCTTATAACTTCTCAAATTAGCTAATGAATAAGTGCTTATTGCCATAAACTCTTAATTGAACTGTAAACCCAAACAAACCATTGTGCATAAGTTAATCTGAGTAGCATATGGGCTTATGCTGTAAGATAAAGATCAAATAAGTTTTACCAAACGCTGTCTACTTCTTCTATAGTCTATACTATTGTATAAGATATTGATGTATTCTTAATTTTTATTTACTTGCAATTCAATTTCGTAATTGAAGCACAGGTTTTTAATTTTCTTCGTGAAGAACCAGGGTTTGACGCACTGCTGCCGTTGTATTCTGACATGATATTATTGCTGGGAAGAAACAAGATGGTTGGTGAGGCTGAAGAGTTGTTTTCTCAGGTGGTGGAAAAGGGGTTAAAACCAGATACGAGGATGTTTACTGAGATGATTGGGGTGTATTTGCAAGGTGGTAACACAGAGAAGGCTATGGAGTTGTACAGGTCCATGAAGGCTTCTGGGTGTTCACCGGATAAGTTGACGTTTACCATATTGATCAGGAGCCTTGAAAAGAGTGGAGAACAGGAGTTGGTGGAGACCTTGAAACAAGAGTGTGTTGACTATATTGACTTGCCTGATAAATTCATTCAACAAATCGAGCAAAAACAGGTGAGTGAGATTTCTTTCAATCAACATTAACAATTGGCCTCTCTGTGAGCAGTGAGCACTATTAGTTTCAATTTGTTAGTTAGAATATTATTCCGTCAGTTAGCATACTGTTAGCTTACTTATAATTTGGTTATGTTAGTTTGAGTTGGTTATGATGGTACTAGTGGTGTGTGTGTTTGGAGTATAAATAGGTGTTTGTATCTCATCATAGTGTATCTTTTAAATAATAGACTGATTAATCCCATGTTAATAACACACATTGTCTATTATTAAATGCCAGTTAGTAATTACACATTCTGTTCTCCCGTCCCTACCACTTGTAATCTTACATATTAGTTAACTGTGTTTTCAAGTTTCTGGGTCAATTGACTTGCACTTTTCCATGCAAAACTGTTCTACCATTTGATGATTGATTTGAACTAGTGAGGGGAACTGTGCTTCCCCTGAAAGAAAAAATGAGTTTAAAGTAACATGGAATGAGCTTTCAGCCTCGTTAATGACTGCACTGTTTATTGAAGATTTTCATACATAGCGTGCTACCTTGTCCATTCTCCCATCTTGCATGAATATATATGTAAATTTGTGCTTTACAAATTTCCCTTTTTTGTCTTCAGGTAAAAGAGGGACATGTCAATCTTGTATGAAAATTTTCAGCAGCAGATGGTGGCTCTACTGGTTTTGTTGGAGTGATGAATAATAGATCATCCAACTTCATTGTTGTATTTTGTATCATTTTGTTGGAGGTTCACCAGGAGCCTTCCTTCACACATATCTCTGTCTATTCTTAGCGGCAGTCAAATCCTGTGGTAATGATGTGTGATTGGCAACAATGGTTATGACTTAGTTGGTGGGTAGCCATGTCCCGGTGTTGCTGTAATGCTGATAGTGTCATTTGTACCTTTGATCTTAACAATAATAAAAATGATGCAAGGTTGTTGCAGCAAAGCTGACTAGCTTTTAGCTTGGAAATCAAATCATAATGTTCATTATCTGCTTTGCTCTTGGTTTGTTAAAAGAAATGGTAGATTTTCATCTGATACAAGTGCATTCAGAAGAGTTGATATGCATTCAGAAGCTCGATTTGTTTGCTCTGGAAGTTTTGCAAAAGTTAAATTGTAATGCTTCTGCTTGTGCCAGGATTTCTGATAATAATTTGAAGGAAATGTTGTTATCGCTCCATTTACACTTACACTTAGACATAAACAGTAACAGAAGAAAGAGAAATAAAATATATGATGAGTATTGTGATATGAAAAGAATAGATAAGAAGAGAAAGTGAGTGAAAATGAGATGGAAGAGAAAATGGACTATGAATAAATCAAAACCCTAATCTGACTATGGTTGATAAGTTTAGTTATGTATTACTTTATTGTGGCTTGTTGTCATGTTACTCATTTTGACACAGCCACTCATAAAATAAGGTAAAAAGTAATGGCAATGCTATTTAGAATCACCCCGTTTGATTATCAAACATTCGAACATGTCAAACGCCACACGACTGCATGCAGCTTTAAGTTAACTGCGAAAAGGCATCATTTGATATAAAATCAAACAAAATGTTCCAAGAACATGTTTGTAAAGAAGTTTCACTCAATGTGAAATGCCAAAGAAAGATAGATGTTAATTCTTCATACTTTGGTCTTGGAACACGTTCAGTTTAAGTTCATATGCGTTTCCATACACACAACACAACACATTATTCTTCATACAGTCGAGTTTGAAACCCAAAAATTCAACTTTCTACTAAAAAATGGAAGTAACTACCATTGGTTGTAACACATTAATATAATCTATGAAAAAGTAATACAACAAAAATAGCCTCTCTATTTCCTGATTATTTTTACCTCTCCTTTACAAGATATTACAAGGGAAAATACATGTAAAAATGATTAAAAAAATCGTCCATAAAAAGCACCACACACTAAAGGGGAAGCAAGTCTGATGAAAGGGGAACACCAGAAAACAGAATAACAAAATACATAAATCAGAATTGCAGCTCAGGTAGCTAAATGGTTTGGAGAGTTGTTGAACATGCTGTGCCACATAAATGCACGCGAAAGTACCATCTCGAGCTCCTGGTGAGTCCAGTCCTGAGTTGGAAGGTGTTGAAGGAACATCACCAAATCTTGGAAATCAAGCTTCTGTAATTTGTCTGACCACTGAAAAAATACAATTATAAACATTTACTTTCTATCATATATTGCTAAAAAAGTGATATGCAAATAGTCAAAAGCAACTATACTAAAAATATAAAAGAGAAACTTCACTCCCAAAACCAAAAGTAAAAAATAAATAATTTAAAATGAACAAGAAAAAAAAAGGTAAGGTGCTGCACAGCAATATACTGGATATTATCTAACTTAACATCATTCAAACTCACACAAAATCACAAGTTTAGCTGCGGCCTGCAAGTGAATGAGTCTGAAAGGGCATGTAATATCTCCTAAAATTGCCCAAATTGATGGGGCACAAACAACTATGTTGCCAACAAACAGTAAAACACAGTTGAGCGTGTGGAGTGCTCTGCGATTACAGTGTCAAAGAAAATTATGGGACAGAACACAAATCCTGTAGTGAACCCAGTTTCAACTCAGTGTCCAATCATTGTGAACCCAGCATCTAGCCATCATGAGCATTTCAACCGAGCATGAATTCCAGGTCGATTTTGGACTGAGAATTATGATCATGTTTTGCTTCAACTCAACATTCAGCTTGTGTTTTGTTTCATATTTTTTAAATTCCATACCTAGTTGTTTCTATTGTAACCAACCTGTTGTGATTCTAGTTACCAAATCTGAAACAACAGATTTTGCTCTGTTTTTTCAATTTCAAACCCATTATTCTGTTATGTTCAGTTTGTGATTTGGGAAATGTGAATTGTTTGTCTTGCCTTGGTTTCACGGGTTACCTTTACCTTATTTTAACTTGTCTCTATTACAGAATGTATAAAGCTGCTGAGTTTAGGATTTCCAGCAATAACGTTGCTACTTCTGAAATCAGTAAAAATACTTCTGATATGGTACTAAATAATATAGGTCATCTAAGCATTATTTTTTAGTGTGAGGTAAACTCTTCTTGTAAGAGTTTCCTTACAAACAGTCTGCGAGTTTACATACTCTCAAGTTTGACAAGCTTGCTGTTATCTACTCATATGTACTGCAGGGGGGCATTAACATTTTGACCAACAAAAAACCGTTCTTCATCATCTTAGCAACAGCATGAAATTTTATTCAAAGAAATTTTATCAGTAAAAAGGCCAAAGAAGCTGGCTCACCGTTAGAAGAAAACTGGCAAATATATACACAAGGAAGTCTGGTAAGGCATCTCCTTCTGCTAGATATGTGTCCCAAAGGCGTGTAACCATATTGAAGGGTATCTAATTACACAAATCAGACATCAGACTTAACAAAAGCATAAAATAATGTAAAATTTGCTGTAATCCATTAGTCCCACCCTTCAAATTTAAAACCCCTCGAAACTTGATATGGAGTCACTTCATCAATTATATATGACATTCTTGAGAAAACAATTGCACTCACCTCACGGATCAGAAGACAGTTGAACCAGCGGAAAGCAAATTGAAGAAATTCCAGTCCCTGGTTCTCCATATGAGTTGAAACAGGATCTGATGCACCTCAAAAAATTCAATATCAGATTGTACTTGGAGATTTACAAATAATAATATACTCCCTACATTTCAAGATAATAGTTGTTACTTGTTTTAAAAAATAATTTTTGCGTCATTTTATCTGTCAGTACAGAAAACCAAAAAGGCATAAAATTGATTTTTTTTTTTTCTTTTCGGTTTTATCCTTCTGTCTTAGTATATCCAGAGTGAGAGGAAACCATTTAATGAACAGTGAGAAGATAATTTAGTCCAATGTAGTTTTAATTTCCTAAAAGTGAAGATTTTAAAGGCTTTCTTATCGTACAAAAACCCTAAACAACTAATATATTGAAATAGAGGTAGTAAGTAACAGCAAAAAAGGCTGGCTTGGTGAAATTAATACAGACCGAAACCCATATGCAAAAGCAGGGTGTTAAAGAAATCATAGAGATACTTGAGAAAGAAAAACATCAGGCCTGGGAAAAAAGTTACCATCAATCCTCCTGACCAATTCCTTCAACTTAAAAACAAGCCTTTGAATTCCTGGTTGAGCAAATGTGTAATGATCTTGCATACCATCAAGCAACTTTGACAAGCACCAATAACAGTCAGCCTCTACGTTAGAGATTTCATCTGAAGATAAATCAGACATTGACCAATTATCTATGCTCCCTTCTAAGTATTCTGACAGGAAAACAACAAAAAATGGCGTAACAAGATCATTTATCCCCTGAACATATCCACTTGCAGGATGCCGGATGGCCCTGGCAGAAAGATCAGGAAATCACGTAAGTTTAAAAACTATGAGAATAAAAACACACATTTATAAGGGGAAAAAAAAGAAGGATGATCCAGATTAAAAGATCTCCGGAATATTCATCCCAGGCAAAGGCTACAGCTACTACAGTTGTTTACTGCATAATACTCTTAAAATAGGAAAGTTGGAACATAAAGACCATTGTGGTTCTATACTTTTAGCATTTTTTTCTTATTTTCTTTCCCTAAGTTACTGCTTTAAACTGCTGCTAAGAAAAAACAAAAGAGAGAAGATAATATATTCTCAGCATCTTCTGAAAGAGCAATGAATGTGCATCATATGGTAATTTATGCCATCTTGCTGGCTTCTAAATCTAATACCATTTCTAGAAGGGAACATCCTTACAGTGTCCATCAAGGTTATCATTGAGCAAGATAAATGGAACAAAATCTAAGAGCAGTCTAAAAGTGGACAAGCTATCCACAATATGCGGACCAAAGTCACACAATCACTAAACTAGGTGGGCCGAAATTGAGAAAATTAAGTAGGGCGACCAAAATCAATTACTAAACTACGGGGACCCAAATTGCAAAAATAAAGTATGGGACCAAAAGAGCAGAAACTAAACTAGGAGACTGAGTGAAATTAAGTCAAAATAATATCAGGCCTAAAATAACATGGTATCAGTAATATCTAACCATGCGTAAAGAATACGCTCCAGTGATTTCTGAACTTGCTGCTGCTGGAAGAATGAAACATCAGGGACAGTTCTTGGACAATCAACAGCAATCTAACAAACAAAAAATGCAAACAGTAAAAAAGAAGAACCTCATTTAAACTAATTATCAAAGTAGGCATATGTTATATTTGAGAATACCTGGCGAAGCATGTTGATCTCATCTTCTGAGCGTTCCGTATCAGGAATATCATAATACTGAGAAACGCAATCAAGATACTCAAGGCGCTTTCTTCTCAAAACTCCCTCCCTTCTATCTGAATTAGGTGGTGCATATCCCTGTTGTCAGTTCATATTTAAATTTCAAAAAGAAAAGAAACTGTCCATAGAAACATGTAGTACATGTGGAAGACCTACTTAGATAAAAGTGATAATTATGTTCCTCATTTTTTTCTTTTCTGAAATCTTATTTTTGGCATTGTTTCGAAACGACATTCATATAAGCAGGCACAGATCTCCGTGAAAGAATATTGATGCAACCATCTCTTAATTACTTTTTAGAAAATTTTGATTAATTATATTGCCCCCCTCAATTGGGACTATGTGAGATTTTAGTCCTCCAAGTTTTTTTCCAGCTAATCAAATTTTTTATTTTTAAAATTAAGCAACTTTGATACTTATGCCAATTTTTCGTACTCCTAAAATCTTCAACTTTCTATCCAAATAGTATGTTTATGATGGGTTGGGGGCGTGAAATATTTTTAAAAGTCAGAAATTTAGTGAAAGTTTGATAAAATTTGAAGGATTTTGTAGGATGTGAGATTAAGGTTTATCGAGGGGAAGTTAAGCGAATTTTTTGGGGATGAAATTTAATATTTTAGCTTGTGAGTTTTGAGCGGGAGAAATTTTGAAATAATTAAATATATTTGTTATGAGAAGATTTTGCTTAGAATAAGAGATTGTGAGAGTTTTAAGTAGAAAGAAAGCAGTGGAGAAGGGACTAAATTCACTCAAAAAGTAAATGGGGATCAAAATCATACATATGTAAATATGTAGTGGAGGGACCGAAATTGCAACTAAACCATTTCAGAATTGCTAAAATGAAATACGAATGCATATATCCTAATAATTTCTGATGTGAAATCCAAATTTTTAGAGTAATCATACTTCTTGAAGATCATAGAGCTTACCAAGAGAAGTCTCCAAACTGTAGGACGCATATAATCTGGAACACCACTCCAAGCTAATTCACGCAATTTATCTATAGGACAGATAAGGAAGAGATATAAGGTGTGCATCATCAGTTCACCACTGAAAAGTAGAAAACTAAACAGATATCATTGGCACACAAGTGCTTTACAGCATAAGCAAACATGAAATTAGATGCTTGACCATGAATAACATTTTGGGCTGAGACTCATGGGCATGAAAGACACTCTTAAGTATTTAACTTTTTATTCGCGGATTAAGGTTGGATGTGATAGGAGTATATATTTACCATTACTTTTTTATGTCTATAACCAACAATCATGAAAATAGAAAAAGCATATGCACATTATTTATGTGTAATTATACTAAAATTAGTAAGTCCCCTCATAATCTGGTTTATGATCGAGCTCAATGGTGTAGTGTGATCCATATAGCCGACTTCACTTAGTTGGATAAGGCTTTTGCTGTTGATGTTATACTAAAATAAGTAAATGGCGAGACAAGTATACATACAGATAAAAGCCAACTATGTTATGAGCAAGTTTATCTCAGCACACAACTAAGAAATGCATATGATGATTTCATAATTGGAAGTGGCCATCTGGGAGCAATGAGGAAGAAGGTGATACGTGATACAAAAGAAAATAGAGATACAGAAGGTAAACTACCTAATATGACCACCGTCCCAGAAAGCACCTTAGTGAACTTCATAACTCTAGCAGAATCTGTAGCTCTAGCACCCATGGAAGATTTCCGGACGTCTTCAGACGGGTTCTCCACATGGGACGTTGATATTTTTAACTTATTCTCACCAGGAATACCACTTGAACTGTGAACCTCTACCTGTGGTAAGAGCAGAAAGCCTCACTTAATGAAGTGCTACCCACATCAATCTTATAGACATATATAAGATCATAATATGATCTATAACTACATAATATGATACTAAAATCACCTCTACTGTCTCAGATGCGTGATCACTTGTGCCAGCATCATTGTATGAGTTGCTCCTTGTATAAGTTGGTGAAGACAAGTTCGAATTATCAATCGGATCTACCCTCTGGCTCAATAATATTTTACCGGGCATGCTACGGCCCTTGAGTAATCTTCACAAAGGAAAAAAAAAATTATAAATTCCAATCAGCTGTGCAAGGTATATCACATATGCTTCTCTTTGTAGGCGAAACCAAATGCATAAATCTATATAAAGAACAAAAAATTACTGTACAACTAATCATTAAAAATAAAGCATGAATAGAAATTGGGAAATTGTTTCCCAGCTTCAATTATCCTTGCATTTCACAACAATAAGACAAAAACACTATCAAAAGAAGCCAACCAATTCAATAAAAACAGATCACATCAACAACAGGTTCTACAATCAAACACACGCAAATCATTCTAACCACCTCTTACAATTTCATTCATCAGTAATCATGATCTTAATGTCAAAAAAACACTTCAAATTCCTTAAAGGGTTTTCCAAATCCCTCATTTCACAATTGCAAAATCATTCACAGGTGAAGATCAGCGAATCGGAGAGCGAAATTCTCGGGGATCGCGAGTGTTCCTGAAATACCCTTTTGGCTAAAACACTCAGGGAAAATGAAAAGCAAGTAACTTGATAGAAAAAATGAGGAATTGAAAGTGGTGTTACCCTTGAACGCTTCTGAGGGTCTGGCTGAATCGGGAATCGAAGATTCCTATGTTGGGATTGTTGTTGTTGTCTTCATCGTTGTTCTTCATGGTTGATTGATTGATCTGTTGGAATTGCAGACTCTTGTTGTTGGTCTCAGAGACTCAGAGGCAGAGAGAGCTAGTGACTAGTGAAGAAGCAACACCATAATACCATTGTCTACTCAACAGAATTAACATCCTAAGCACCAATAATAACCCAATAAATCTCTCATTTTTTCATTTTATTTTCTGTAATAAATACTAATAAATAATCATGTTTTTTTATTATTACTATTATTTTTGGGCAAGATCATGCTTTTATAATGAAGGCTAAAAAGCATTTTTGGCCCCAGATGTTTCAAGTTTGTGCAAATTCTGCCCCTGCTATATTTTTGTCGACGTTTCTACCCCTCATGTTTTCAAACAGTGCATCGTCTACCCCTCCGTCAGTCAGGATTTCTCAAGAGAGGTTTCTGAGTGGATTGGAGAGATGAAGAGGAGTATAAGAAGTTGATGATGATAAGGAAATGATATAAATTAAATTTGCTTGATGTATATATCAATTATGTATGTAACTGAACTGGTTAAACGCATGTTTTGCTACTTACAGGTCTTGAGTTTGAATCTCTCATGCCATTTTTTTCCAATTTCACTTGTAATTTCCACGTGGTAGGTCCAAAAAATATTTAAAAGAAAGCCAAATCAGCTCTTTCCGTTAGTTTTTTAACGTCTGACTAACGGAGGGGTAGACGGTGCACTGTTTGAAAACATGAGGGGTAGAAACATCGACAAAAATAGAGTAGGGGCAGAATTTGCACAAACTTGAAACATCAGGGGCCAAAAGTGCTTTTTAGCCTATAATGAACAAAAAGGTTATTATATGTTGGTAATAGCAAGAGGTGTGTCGTGATGGTTGTTTTCCTCATCCTGAAAATGAAGCACATTTTGTGGTTAGTTGTTTACCGGTTAATGCGAGTATCACGATTTGGTAATTAGTCCCTGATGTGAGCGGTGAAAACCTGGGTCTACAAAAAATTATCTAAATGCAGACACAAAATATATATATATATATATATATATATATTATTTACACGCCTTCAAAATTTTGTTTTAAAAATATCCTTAAATTATAATTTAAATTTGTGAATTTCCTTTTATTGTAAAATAATGGCATCATATAGTGAATATTTTTTTGAATGTGCAAAATTTTATAAATCAAGAGGTAGAAAGTAGAAGTCCCATTGCTAGTACAAAATATAGCATCATATTGGATCAGCCGAGCTGCACCAAGAGGATCAGATTCTACCGAAACATGATCTTGGTAGTCAAAAGTCATGCAGGCAGTAAAATCAACAAAATCATTTACTGTTATTGGTTAAGTTACATTTCCCAAAATAAGAAGAAAAAAGTTTGTAGTCTTGCACAAGTGTAGCAAGGTAGTTGTTAAAGGGAACTCGTCTGGTCCAGGCTTGATATAGCTGCAGGCACTCTGTTTCGACTATAAGGTCCTAGAAGCCAAGGTCCCTGACTATAAGGAGGCACCAGCGCAGGCCTAGTGCCTCAGCAATTGCATTCGTGAACAGGGGTAGAAGTTTGGAGTCGGCAGCCAGATAATACCCTTTGTGGTCCGTGAAGATGGCACCCAAACCTGTTCCCCGTGATTCTCTAATGGAGGCATCAATGTTAGCCTTGATAATGTCTCTCTTTGGGGCGTTCTAGTGGGAGGATGGAGGGTCTAAGCTCGGGTCGTCGAGGGCTCTGGACTTGGGCTTGGAAGTTGCATAAGCGAGGCTTGGAGAACCACTTGATCAGGGGGTGTTCTCTTGGTATCAAACAACCACAAATTCCTACTCTTCCAAATTGCCCATGTGAGGGAGAAAAGCCAAGGTAGGCCTACTTCAAGTAGATTCTTCAACATAAAATCCAGCGACTCCTTAAAGGTTGGGACGTCTTCCTCATTAATGTGGAGGCCTAAGGGTGAAAGGAACCATATTCTTCTTACCTCGGAGCAGGTGAGTAACGCATGGCTGACAGTTTATGGGGCTTCCCCACACATCGGGCAAGTCTGATCCACCTATATTCTCCGACGTTGTAGGTTATGCTTCACTTGTAAGGAATTTTGTGCATCTCTCTAAAGGAACTCCTTGCATCGAGGTTGGATCCCAACAGTCCAAAGTTTTGTCCATAACAAGTTGGGACTGATTTCAGACGAGCATTTTGGAGGAGGTGGTGTCCCGATTTCACGGAATAGTTCCCATGCTTTGAGAAGGCCAACATCAACTTGTCTTGCTTTGCATGAATGGGGAGAGGTATTTTCAGGATTTGTTCCGCTTCATATCATGAGAAAGTTGCTGAGACTAGATGAGTCTTCCATGAATTTATTTTCTTATCAGCAAGATCCGCGATCATTCACTATTATTAAAAAAAAAACAATTCTATGTTTTCCTAAGACGTGGGGAGATTCTTCGTATATTTTATGGCATTTGGGAAACTTGAAAATCCAAATTTGTAGTAACATGGATTATGTGTGCAAAGTATTTTTAATAACTTTTCATGAAAAGAAAAATATTTAAAAATGTAATTATTTCTTTAAAATAAACTAATTCGAAAGCACTGACGTCATTTTCGTTTCATTTTCTTTAAACAAACTTATTGAATTATAAAAAAATTAAGATGATTTTCAATAAATAAATAAAACCTCTTCACTGAAAAACACAACTCTTTTTTTGCTGCATATACATTTTTCCACACTGTTTTTTACTAGCCAATTGTCAGTAAGATGTGTATCAGAAAGAAACCCGCAGAATTAAGGACTCAATTTTCCTAGCACCAAAGATGGAAATAAAATATAGCTCATACTTAATAAATAAATAATATAATCATAACGATATGTTTGGCAAATCCACATGTAAAGGCAATTTTGATGAATGTTAAACGCCTAAAGAGTACATGAAAAGAAACGAAATTCATGGTCCTGAAAATTTTCAGCAGGTATGCAAGATTACATTCACTCTCGAGATACAAAATAATACATGTACTTAGCACATAGCAGCATCCTCCGGATCCAAAGCAAACGCTTGCAAGGTATATTTTCGGGACGGTGGCAGAAGATCCCGCTTCCAGTAGAACCAAGAACTAATCCAAGTAAAGAAAAACAGCACACTGAACTTAGAATCCATGAATATACAATTGGAATGCTGCTATTTCTTTTTCTGAATGTATATGGACGATCTCTTTAATCAAACTAAGTTTACCACTATCACTGATTGGCATCATTTCCCCAGACGTTGTCCCAACCACCAGAAGCAGGCTTGGCTCCCTCAATAGCGTTTACATTTGCAGAAGAGTTGTGTGGTCCAGGTAGTGGATGTCCATTTGGACCTAGCATATGTCCATTTGGACCTTGTGGGTTAACTTTATTCGGCTTGGTTTTAATCCCAAGCAGCCGCAACACAAATCTAGCAAGCTCTCCATACAATAAACCGGATCGATCAAAAAGCTGTACAGAGACCAAGTAATAATTTAAAGTTAAGCTATATTCACAACACATGATATAATGCAAGTAGTTACAGAGTGGGTTCCCAGATTTGACAACATGCACTGTGCTTCTGGTATATTAAAATAAATATCAGTCAAGATAGACTGAAAGCACTCATATGAAATAACAGATCCATGAATAAGTGTGTGCTTAAATTAGATTGTTTGGCTACTTCCATTTGGTTTACTATCATTCATCACACATGACCCAACTAACCCTAAGATGTTGTACTATCATTAAAATAAATATCAGTCAAGATAGACTGAAAGCACTCATATGAAATAACAGATCCATGAATAAGTGTGTGCTTAAATTAGATTGTTTGGCTACTTCCATTTGGTTTACTATCATTCATCACACATGACCCAACTAACCCTAAGATGTTGTACTCAAAGACAGTACATCACTTCAAAACCCTTATCCATAATTTGACACCAAAAAAATTATATTTCCTGATGATATCCTGAGGAGAACAATTTCACATAACATATTTGAGATAACTTCCCAACACAAGACTGATTTGTTAAATATATCCTTCCAAAACCAATATTTGTATAAGAAATCCTCCCCAACGCAAAAACTTCATAGCAACTCAGAACGTATGAACAAAGCAAATGTGATTTTATTTTCTACTTCACTTTGAATCTCAAAACAGCCCTAAGTAGGAGCAGGGTGGGTATAAAATTAGCAAATAAAAAATTTCATAAAATGGATTGAGAACGACGAACACAAACCTGGAGAAGAGCAGACATGAACATATGGAAAGCCTGTGTGTTCTGGTCAATGAGTATTGATATCCGACCAAAAAAGTTAACCACGCCTTGCATCTGGACAATTAGAGGGAAACAAGTTAAACATATGTAAAGCAATGTTTTGAGCAACAAAATCAGAAACTAAGTGAAAAGAATCTAAAAGGAAGAAAAATGAGAGAAGCAATGGCGGAAATCGACAGGACTGGTGTAAACACTAAACAGAGTACACAAAAATGTACCTAAATAAGATCCATTTTCACCATGATTGAAACATGAGATTCAGATTCTTTTAGCTCAATCACATGAAAAGACAAAATACAGTCTAATAAAAAAAAGGATAATTTGACCTAGAACTAACAAACCATCAAACATAATATAAGTTATCAGTGGTAGAGAATTACAAGTAACTTAACAATCTAGAAAACCAAAATGCAAGAAAACAACGTCCATTGTACATGCTGATCAATCATCCCTATGGAAGAAAAGCTAAATTCATAAAGATGTCATATAGCTCACCACACGCATGACAGAAATCCAGAATCCTGGCGGGGACGGAGGACCACCGTACGGATTATTGGGATCTTGATCACCTCCATAAGGACCAACACCCATGCCACCGCCATAACCACCCATCGGACCGCCTAAGCCACCTCCATACATTCCACCTCCATACATCCCACCAGATGACCCGTAAAGTCCCCCACCATATCCTCCCCTGTTGTACATACTGCTACCATACATTCCCCCACCATACATCCCTCCTCCTAGCCCCCCACCTAGTCCCCCACCTAACCCTCCACCGTAAGAAGATCCATACAATCCAGACCCATATCCAGAATTATAATTCATCGTAGAACCGTACCCTGCAGATTACAACAAAAATTAAAAAAGATTCATCGAAACAGGTAAACTAGTACTATACCACATGACACAAACTTTCAAGTTTCAACTATATATGTATATATAATCACCTCCGGCTCCACCGTAGGTGGTGTTCTGCTCCCACGGCCTCGTCGG
The DNA here is from genome assembly GCF_012489685.1 of Lotus japonicus. Lineage (NCBI taxonomy): Eukaryota > Viridiplantae > Streptophyta > Magnoliopsida > Fabales > Fabaceae > Lotus > Lotus japonicus. The sequence continues at coordinate 3,253,701 of NC_080043.1, forward strand.
AACCGGCCTCGCAAGAGTATTCCTGTTAACAGCTGCACTCCTATCAGAACTTGAAACAATTTCACCGGGTCTCGCAGTCCCAGAAGCCTCAACTACATCACTTGTGCTACCAGCTGAGGGCGGTTTAAAAGGCGCGGTCGGCCCAGATGATGAACCTCCTTGCTGCCAAGGTTTCGGTGGCGGATTACTCGCTGCAACAAGAAAAATCCCTTCATAACCAACAAGCACATGAAAAATTGAAAACCAATCAAATTACAATTCCACAGAAACTAAACTCGATTGTTCAGACTATACCCATTTCGAATTGTCTATACAAACAAGCAAAAAATTGAAAATTTAAGATTCAGGAATGATTTTGAAGACGATCGGAGACGGATGATGAAAACCCTAACGGAGAAATTGGGGGTGAAAATTGTGAAATCAAAGCATACGATGGTGAAATTGATTGATTGATTGATTGAGGGGAAGAGAGAACGAACCTGATTGTTGAGAATTTGATGCCATGGATTGGAATTGTGATGGGATTTTATCTCTCTGCGCTCTTTGTGAGCGAGCGAGAACAAAGAATGAAGGAAAGTGAGGAAGATGAAATATTTATTTCACTCTCGAAAAGTGGACCCAATAAGACAACCAAGACACCTTCTTCTCTATCTTCTCTTCTCTTTCTCACAACAACTAAATGAAATATTTTTATTTAAGAATTAAAAATAAACTAGACTAATGTTGACCTCTGATATGTCTGTTTATGGGAATTGAAGGTTGATATTTTACTACATGATTTCCTCATGTTTAATTTTGGGATTTAATTAATGTATAGACTGTAATCTAAACAACTTTATGGAGGTCAGTCAATGCTCTTCAAGTCATGAAGGTTGAAGTCTTGGTCAGACTAGGAAATATGCTAAGATTAGCTTAGTTTTGCATAAATAAACATCACATAAGTAGCAAAAAAAATAAAAATAAACATCACATATTTAAAATCAAGCCTACTGTGTTATTCGTTATAGTTCAGGAGGTCTGGAGTCAATGATCTTCCAGTCATGAAGGTTGAAGTCTTGGTGAGACTAACTTAAGTTTTTTTTTTAAAGAAATTTGTATGGGTTTGATCATTATTACGGATCCAAAATCATATATTGCTTTCAAAAGTACTTACAGATTCTACACAATTCTCACATTTGCAGTGAGAATTAAACACCCAAGAAAAGTATTTCGTATTTACCTTGAGCCAACACGTGTTGGCGACTAAGTTGGGGATGGTAATATGTTAAGATTGACTGAGTTTTGCATAAATAGATCACATATTTAAAAATTAAGATCTAAGTCTACTTTGTTATTTGCTATAGTTCTATATTTTTTTTTGAAAGTTATAGTTCTATATTTTTGAAGTTATACTTATTTAAAGACAAATAATAAGACATTTCAGTAAACCAACAAAATTTATGTGTAAATGGACTAACATTTTTATACTAGTTATTAGTACTTGATTATTCGGTCAATATAACTTCATACTACTTCCTTAGGATTAAAATAAATAAATAAATATCTCAAGGGAAATCTGTACAACAAAGTGAGGTTCTATTCACCTCAGTCCTCACTACTACTATAAATTACTATGCCGCTGCTGTGTTTAACATTTACAGAAACATAACTATATATTTAACTTGCAAGTGCTGCCATATGACCCGTGTCTTCTCTTCTAAAAAGCCACTCAGAAACAACATTGGAAGCTGAAAATATTTAGGTAAGCTTTGCAACTAGCAATAGTGGCCTAGGCTAAAACTCAAACTCCTCCAGATGCAGAATACTCATAAGATTGTGAAAAACTAACATAATCTTGTCAAAGCAGCAATACTTGAATTGTTGCACTGAAGCCATCCATCATATCATATCATATAAGAATCCTCTCATGTGGATACTTCACACGACAAACATGATGAAATTGTGTCTATCTCTCCTCGTACCTATTAAATAGGTGAAACCTTCTGAATATTTCTAAAAAGATAGATAGACACACATTTCACATGGCACTGTCATGTGACATGAGAGGATCACAATTCGCTATGAGCTGCCTCTGTAGAAACTGCTTCAGAAACACAAGGCAAATCACGAACAAGAAACCTCACACTGCGAGTTCCAATGTCATCCAATATGTCTACACACTCTTGCAGATCAGAGTCACTCACCAACATCACCCATTCCTCTTCATCATCTAGATATTTGAGCTGGAAGGTCCCATTTTGTAATTTGAATCTCGCTGCAACTTCTTCATATAGCTTGAAACAACCTGCGGATGGATCAAACTTGAACCGAATGATGTCTTTTCTATAGGTAGCTTTGACAATAATTTTTGACCCCCTATCAACAGTTGTTGATTTTCCTTTGGACTGGTTTTCAAAGCTCTGAGAACTTGATGAACTACCATGGATCATTGGACTAGAGCCATTAGATGAGCCTGTCAAGCTTGAACAAGTAGGGTGGTTAAGTTCAACAACCTCATCATTATCCACATCAATGCCCATCTCATCATCAGTAAAGGAGCCTGAACTCTGGCCAACAGTATTACATTTCAAATTTTCTACTCTCAAACCATCATTGTTCAGAACCCATTTATCTCTTTTTGCAAGATCAGAACCCAAAGAAGCTTGTTCAGAACTACCCTGTGCCTTGGTCCACAGGCTGGAGCTGTGGCTCGACCGATCATCCATTGCCATTGATTTTGAATCTTCACAACAATCAACCAAAGAAGCATTGGTTTTCTTTAATTTTCCCTCCAACTTAATCGCCGATTTCTCACTTTCACCACATGGTACAGCTGGTACTGAGACTGCATCTTGTGTGATAGGCCTGGGGTCTCTTATAGTACTTTTCTCAGGGAACAAAAGGCTTTTATGTGTATCAATTCCTTGGATGGTTGACCCTCCTGCCACGAATGCCCCTACGGAGGGATCAAACTTCAAGCTACCTTCCACTCCCTGGACAGAGTCAAGCACAGTTTGTATTTTCTTCAATGAACTATTAACTTTATTAATCTTGCGGGATGGCCATCTTGAAATTCCATGATGTCTGCATATCCTCTTCAGAGTTGTTGGGCAAACTGCTCAAAGAAGAAACATCTGTTAAGAACAAACTTGTTTCAATTAACAAGGATTAACATTTGAGAAATATTGAACATCTTCTTTGGACAATGAAAGGGCATTCTTTGTTTAAGATAGAACTGTTGTAGAAGATGTTATCAAATATAAATTGTTACTAACAAGGATGTTATGACTCTACACTTAGCTTTGAAGCTGCTAGCATACTGCAAATCTTACTTTGTAAACATCTATTGTATCTTTCAATATAAATTTGACAATTAAGTGCTGTTTAAACAATTCCATATAAAATACTTACTTTGTGTCCATTGTTCCATACTTTTTTTTTGGTACATCGGAAAGATAAATTGCACCCTCCAGGGTTTGATCCTTGGACCTCCCCCACCCCAACCTATATGCCCCTAGCTCTTACCACTTGAGCTAAGTACTAACTATAGAAGAAAAAATAAATCCATAACTGCTTTCAGAACAAATGTGTGTGCTTGGATAAGTGTTTTTAAGGAGGAATGTAATCTTTGCAAGAGCTTAATAACCTGTTTGAATGATAGAAACAGGAATTTTGAAAATTCACAAGCAACTTTTTTATTCAAAAGGGGGAATTTGGAATTCTATCACTTTAGGTGAAATTTTCAAAATCTTCTGAATACAATAGATCTCACTACCAATGGTTGTGGCTTCACTTTCAAGTTTCCTAAATAAGAGCACTATTTGGTCTAATTCTTGCAGATCATGTGAAAAACAATGTTTGTCCAAAGTGCCAATGCTGTCCAGGGAAGGGTTAAGTGCACCTAATAGTTAGCGAGCTAGCGAGGTGATGGTGATTGTGCTGGTTGCCTACTAGCAACAGCATTCAGATGATGCTGCAGAGAAGGTTGTGCTGGTTTAGGGTAGCCATAATGAAGGTAGAGATAGTGAGGTTGGTCACACACACAAAAACACAGAGAGTGACTTTGATTTTAAGTTGTGGCTGGTAGTAGCAAGAAACGAGAACGAATTTTGCAAATACTTATCCAAACAAAGAAGAAAAATTATAATATATAAGGGTTTTAAATTTCTACTTTTATAATTTCAGAGTATTTTAAATTACTTCATACATAGACAACATAAAGGTATACATCTGAAATGATGGTTAAAATCCATCATTATAACTCAAACAAGTGCAGATCAGATAAAAACTAACATCGTTCATCATAATCCAAAATAAATAAGCCAGGTAATATATATACAGGAATTAGCACATATAATGTTGGAGTCTAACCACCAATGCTCTTTGCAGCATCCTTCAGACTCCCAGAAAAGTGTTGTTGGAGAACACTCAAGCTAACATTCTTCTCTGCTGTACCTCGATTTTTCTCAACCTGCCTTCTTGATCCATTACTTACCTGCAGGACGAAAATCTTAATCTCAGTTAACCCTAAAAACTGTTACATCACCGGTAACTTGCAAATTAGATGCGTAAATTATATCAGGTTTTTCCCCTTTTAGTTCCCCTGTTCTACTCCATATTCTCCATGACTTGTAACAAAGGCTTCCTCAGATAGAGCACCAATTTCACACTAAATTCCACTATCATGATTGTAATAATGAATTTTTAACAGCCAATTATTGAAGTGTAGACATACGAGGTAATCATCCATTTCAGCAGAAAAATTATATTGGCACATCCATAGCGCATTTTCTTTTGAACAGAAAAGAAATGACTGTCACAGCATTACACTCATAGGTCATGACAAAAATAGAAGAGAAGGAATTACAAGAGGAGTCAGGATTATGCAGTTTAGAGTGCAGAAATATCAACTATTATTGTGAAATTAGCAAAATCTTATTGGTTAAGTAAAAAATTACCATAAATATATTGATAATGAATTTTGTAAATGATTATCAGGCACACTTGTCATTCATTTCAACAGGAAAGTTATTGTACTAACTCAAACATTATAAAAATGCTATCACAATTTCTGTGAGGTAATAAATTCATTCATCAGGGTTAAAGGATAGCAGATGCATACCTGGTTATATGGAGGCTTACTTCCCTTGTTTCTCAGTCTAGATGCCTTCAATGACTTCTGAACAGAATCCTGGTTAGCATTTATTAATGGTATCTGAGAATTTTCCCTAGACAAAGGGGAAAAACTGGGGAGATTTTTATTTTCAAACCCCATGTGTGTGCTTTCAATTCTTGATGATTCAACATCTGAAACTGTCCTCAAACTCCTACAAATTCTCTGCATAGTACCTGAGAGGTTGTCTAATAAAAGTTGCTGTTCTGAACTCCCTCTCATATTGACAGGCAGAAAGAATTCCAATATGTAATCATCATCATTAGTATGAGTACTCCTTAGCCTAATTGCAACTGCAGCACTCAAATTACACTTGCGTGCATGATGGACAAGTGGATATTCACTAATATCATATTCCTTCACATCAGGATAGAAGAAAGGGTGGTTTGATTGAAGAGCTTTCCCAGCTATGCCTTTCCCTTCCTCAAGAGGATGTTCAATGCATGCTCTAACAAATCCTTCCATCAATCTATCAGTTACATAGCAAGCTGATTCTTCAATGCATAGTAGGACTTTTTCACCAGAACTTGAATGACCCTCTTTAATTTGTATCCTCATAGCTTCACCTTTTGGGCCCTCAGTGTAACAACAGGGGATCCAAGTCAATGCCAGTGGCAATCTATGTGCATGACACACAGATTTTAACACATCAACTATCTCTGCTAAAGCAGCTCTTTTATTGTTTGAATAACACTGCAGAAGCAGAAATAATATTGTAAGATAGTTTAGATTTGTTTTTATTCCTTTGCCTTTTGTTATAGTGGGAGAAAACCAATAGAAAAAATAAAAATCAGGTTTAAGCAAATACCTCGGGAAAAATTCGAAGAGGCATAGTAGTCCTTAAATTTACAAGCTGCAGAAAGTCATGAAAAGTACAATATTATCATTACAGCCTTCATTTGTAATATAATGTAAAAATAATAAAACATGAAAAAAAGGATTGCTTTATCTAAGAAATTGAAGAGTGCATCCATAAATCAGCTGACCAAGATGCATGATCTTTGAAAGATCTTCGCAAAAGTTAAAGAGCAACTCAGTGAAATAAACTCAAGATGCACTTTGAAAAAACTCAACTTCTCAAGTATGTCCCCTCATCAATATAGGATGCATTAAGCATATAATAGATTTGAAAACACAATATCAATTATTTTTGTTTTCCAATTTTGCAAAGAATCCCTAATGGGACCCAAGAAACATGATTGCATATACACTTCCATAGAAATTCCTCTGCCTGTGTTCCTCAGCCATGGTGTGTGAACAACATAACAAATATTGACTAATTACTAATGACCATATAAGATACTTTGTCAACCAAACTAAAAAAATCTCCATGAAAGCTATATATTGCGGTATCCAAGTCCCGAATATGAGAATAATAAAATGACTCAAATGGTGCAAAATATATCTGCCAAACAAATTTCTAAAAATATTTGGACTAGGTTGTCGGAAAATCTGCCAATTCCTTCAGTTTTTCCCAAACCAAGTCAACATGCTTCCACATACATTTGTAATAGAAGAACACCAAATTGAGGGTAAGGAAAATTCCAAACTGTATGGAGAAGGGCACTCAATGTGAGAAGCAGCAAGACATGCAAAAGTGCAGAAAGGAAGATATGATGGGAACAGCAAAAGAGAAACCTACCTGAAGTGCATGACAAACAACTTCCAATTCTCTGTCAAAATCAGACATTTCCTTTGTAGTGACAAGTTCCAGTACAGCACAGCATGGCAGTTCAGAGTGCGTGTCAAATATAGGGAAAGCGATTGTTCCACGAACCTTGTAATTCCTTGCATGTTCAACCCTCAAGTACTCATTCTTACTATAATAACCAACATTGGAAGTCCACTCAGGAACTTTGGAGACAAATACACGACCAGGAAGTCCTGAGAAACCACCTGGTTTTCCTTCTGCAGGAAATTTAAATGTCCTTGACACTTCACGATAACCTGCGAGCATTTGATCTAGTAAATAAGGTTGCTCACTCGTGCTTAAGATGACCTGACCACCATGCTCTAAGGGTACCCAGACTTGAGCCAATATGCCCCCACCAGCGGATTCCTTAAAGAATGACAAAGCCCTTAGCATTCTCTCATCGAGTGAAGGACCAGGTGGCCTGGAGATTGTGTAATTTCCCTCCTCAAACGTACTAAATTGTTGCAAAGTGTCATTTATTTTTTGCTTAGAATTTAAGGTATTTGCATCATTTGTCTCATCTAAGAAACCAAGTAGGGTATCCATTTGCTGACACACAACCCTCTCCCCATGAGTGGAGGAGCTCTCAAGATTGCTACTATTTCCACAAACTCCTGTTGTAAAGAATTGCCCACTGTTCTGTTCAGCTAAATTGAATCCATCGGACAATGGATATGATACTGAGGCAAATGATGGAAGCTCATTAGCGAAAATCTGATCAGTCACGGATGGACCAGTGAACCAACCAGCATAAGAATCAAAGTTCAAAAGCTCAGAGAAGCTGTTAGGCATATCATCTGATATTGAATTGCTGATTCCATTGTCTGATGATATTGATCCCCCGAACTGTGCGCTAGGAGACTGCCAATACCCAAGTTCTCCTCCCTTAGGAGAAAATGGGTATTCCATTCTTAGGTTGGAGATTAGAAGTGATCAAGATTTAACTAATGTTAGAGTCCCTCTGTAAAACTCTGCACAAGACATTGCTTCCCTCTTTATCTTGAAGCCTGTAAGTTTGCATACTCAAATCAGCTACCTTCATTATGAAGCAAATTAACATGAGCATAACCACAAAAATTAAATTTCCAAATTCAAGAATTATCAAACCTATATAGTCACAAAAAACAAAATTCTTGAAAGTTTCTGTTGATCTTGTAAGGTTAGCACTGTGCAAGCACATGCTCAAAAGCTCAAGGCAGGATATTGAATAAAAATCACTAAAAGAAAAATTCCTCAACTCCTCAAGCAAAAACACATGCTGCAAAGGTGCTGCTCTAGTTAATCAGGGGAAGATTTCCAGGAAAACCAAGATTGAATTCTGACACTAATATTTAGAATTTGGTAATTACACCAAGCACTTCCTTTTAGCTGATTTCAAGTCCTCTACATGTTAAATATTAATCTGACATCCATATTTCTAAATTCTAACCCCTTTACAAAGCTACCTTCTCCACTGAAAAAACCACCACCACACTTCAAGTCCTGACTTTGAAACTAGTGAGCATCAGAATCCACTAAAAATAACATAAAAACCATGCAGTTCCCCCCACCTCCCCCAAATCTATGCATCAAATCCCCAAGGATAATCCCAATCTTCAAAAGGGTACAATTGAACAAGTTAAAGAGTAAAGAAGACATTTCAAACAAGAATTTTGAGATAAAAAGTCAACAAATTTAGCTCCCAAACCTGAATGTTGGGGACCAGAGTTTCAAAGCAAGTGCAGAGAGAAATTGAGATGGTGCACTGCAAAGAGTGAAGAGGGTGCAATTGCTGTAAATAATTGTGACAAATTGAAATTGTACAATGAAAATTGGGATTGTCAGCATATATGTATGAACCCTAGAAATGTCTACATAGGTACAAGGAATCCATGACCGACCTTAAAATCCTCGAATGTGACGACACTGGGTCCACAAACAGGAGCAGCTGAACTCAATGAGTATCTAAAAAGAAAGAACAAAGTGCAAATGGAACTGTTGGAGATTGCTATAAAAGGAAATAAAGTCAGAAGTTAAAGTTTGAACTTTGAAGTTTCAGTTGCTATAAATGGAACGACGGTGTTTCCAAATAACCACTCTTTGTCCTTTCCACCCTCAAAAGTTGTACACTTTCTATGTTTTTTTTCTTACCGATGTCTAGAGCTGTCAATATGGGTTCCAACCCGCGGGTCAGCTCGACGGGTTGGCTAAATGAGTCGGGTTGGGTTGGTTAAATTTCAGCTCGAAAAGAACTTGGGTTAGTGCAACCCGGCTCGTTTAACCCGTGGGTTAAACGGGCCAACCCGCGGGTCAAGCGAGCCAACTCGTCGGGTTAGAGTTATTTTTTATTAAAAAAATTATTTTATTTGTCTTTAATTCTAGGTTAGTTTTATGAATTATTTTTAGATAGAAAAATAGAAATTTTCATTTCTTTAAATTTGAGTCGAATTTTTGTGTTTTATTTATTATTATTATATTAGTTATCTCATTTTAAATGTGACAGTAAAATAGTTGTGTTCTTAAATCCGGTAAACTAAATTGTTTTTCTATATTTCAAATGTGAGATAAAAATAATTGCGTTGATAAACCTCTTTCTTATGTGTTCATACCAATTTCCGTAAGTATTTTTTTGAAATTATTTTTTTTATAACATTTTAAACAATTTCTAATCCAATTTCTCTATTTTTATATTTATTTCACTCAACCCGCGAGCCAGCCCGCCAACCCGCAAGTTCGTAGCGAGCCGGGTTGGATTCATATTTTCCTGGCTCGTTAAGATCCCGGGTTGACACAACCCAACCCGTTTTCAACCCAACCCATACGGGCTGACCCATATGGGCCGGGCTGGCCCATATTGACAGCTCTACCGGTGTCATTACATTATAGATAATTATGTTCGAGTCGAAAATATTCATTAGTTAACTTTTTAAGTAGTGTTTTTTTTTCTATTTACAATATTCGAATTCAAAAATTTATATATGGAGAATCAAGCAAGTATCACTAGAATCAATTATATGTTGTTGGTACTAACATTCTATGCTTTGATCTCATCATAAATTTATTTTTTATTACTATAAAACAAAAATAAAAGTATCTTTAAACCATGGGCATGGAAAGGTTCAAGAATTGGTGAATTGTATATGTACAAGATTTTGGAAACTACCAAAGTGCCCATACTGCTCTCACAGAATCTCATGTTCTCAGATTGAAAATGGAATCTGAAGGGGGTAAACTGTGTGTGTTGTGGGATGGATGACCTATGGAATCCTATGAAAAGTCAGCGGATCTTAATCAAAAAAAAATAGGATTAGTGGTTGTAACTTGTAAACAAATAAACAAATCACTTTCAAAAAAAACACTTGTAAACAAATCATTGGGATACTGTAGTTGAATTAAGTTTTGTTGACAATTCCACCTCTACATTTTTATTATTAGAAGTGGTTTTGTAAACAGAGTCGCATGGAGTTCGGATAGAGATTATTAAATTGTAATGATATTTTTCGACACTTTTTTTATCTCTTTATCTATTTTTTACTGTCACATCACATAATATATTACATTTATCATTTATTTTTCTTGTCTTCATATCTCTCTCAAGTGCTCTGCCCCTTTGGATGTTCACCAATATATTTTTTTGCCCTATTTATGGTGGTCCTAAAGGGGTGGCAAAATGGGTTTGGCACGCTGGGTCAGCCCGTTTTACCCACCTTTTTTGGCGGATTGGGTTGGAATTTTGAACCCAAATTTAAAAGTGGGTCAGCCCAACCCAATCCGTATTTTGGCGGGTTAATGACGGGTTGGGTTGGGTCAGCCCGTCAACCCATTTTGCATTTTTTTTATTTAAAAAAAATTCAAAATTTATTTTTTATTTTATTTTTATTCTTTAAGTAGATTATTTTAAGGCGCATATATTACTTCATACTTAAACTAAAAAAAAAACTATTTTGAAATCTAGTTAATGATGACTTTTCATGGATTCACCTATATAAACAGTGACTCTTGTTTGTAGGCTATGTTTTATCTAAAACTTTCATGACTGCTCAACATTATCGTTTATAATTGTTGGTTGACTATTATTGCCTGAAGTAAACTCTTGTTGATGATTGTAAAACACATCTTGTGATGTTAAGTAATATTAAGTGAGTGTGTGGCAAAGAAAAATAACATTTACCAATGATTTGGTGAAGGTTATTGACACTTAGACTTGATAGTTGCTACTAAGGTTACAGTTACAACTTCTAATAATAACGCATGATAATTTTTTTTTTGTATTGCTATTAGTGAGACTTTCTAGTTGAACTCATAACTTTTAAATATAAAGAACAAGTATAATTTTAATTTTTTCATGTATATGAAAAGTGAAAGATTTCTCAAAATTCTTCATTGCACATCTTTTTTTTTATTTCACTACTTTTTTAAGTGGGCCGCCAACCCGTCGTTCCGCCAAAATATGGGTTGGGTTGAGACTTTGAACCAAAATGCCAAAAGTGGGTGAGCCCAACCCAACCCGTATTTTGGTGGGTTAGTGACGGGTTGGCCCAAGCCCGGCCCGTCAACCCATATTGCCACCCCTACTCCTAAACACCTAGAAATTGTGTTTGACTGCCATTATTAGTTTTTTTTAATAAAAAGTTGAAAAAAATATTTTTAATGAAAATAGTAACTTTTTCTCTCAATCTTTATAAATACTAAACAACCTCAAATACTATTTTGTTTCTCACATATTCCTCTCTCTTCATTTTCTCTCCTATTTGTTTCTCTCTTCTCTATCTCTAGTATTTTTCGGTTTTCCGAGGTATCCCCACAGCCGACATCCATGAGATTAATCAGTCGAGGCTTTGAGATTACATTAAGAGGTAGACCTCTCCCAACAAATGTTTTTTCATATGCACTGTCGTGGAATCAAACTTTGGACTAGATGCTTAAGAAACTCAACTATCTACCGGTTGTGATATGTATTCTCTATCTCTATTCTAAATCAAACATATGCTTCTAATTTTTTACTGTGTAAGTATGTATGATATATTTGGAGGATACTAGTTATGTCAAAAAAAATAGGACCAGAAACCTTAATTTTTACAACCCATTTTTTACACAATCAATTCACACTAATATATAACATCAATATAGGTCCAGAAACCTTAATTTTTACAAAACGCCGCAACACCAATACTACACCGAAACCTTAATTCTGGTAAGGTTTGCAATCAGAGACAGAGTCGTGATTTTTCTCAATTCAGTTCTACCATGTCAGTCTCAAGGTTAAGGATGTTTCTTCCTAATCCCACTTTTCATCTTTCCTTTTCATCCCTTCACTCTCACTCTGATGATGTTGTGTCTTCATTCAACCGCTTGTTAGAAATGTATCCTACCCCATGCATCTCCAAATTCAACAAAAATTTAACTACCCTTGTGAAGATGAAGCATTACTCCACAGCTATATCCCTTTATCGTCAAATGGAATTCAGCAGAATCATGCCAGACATCTTCACTTTCAACATCTTGATCAACTGTTACTGCCATATAAGGCAAATGAATTTTGCATTCTCTGTCTTTGGAAAGATTCTCAAGATGGGTTATCACCCTGATACCATCACCTTCACTACACTTATTAAAGGTCTTTGTATTAACAATGAGGTTCAGAAAGCACTGCATTTGCATGATCAGCTGGTAGCACAGGGAGTTCAGTTGAACAATGTTAGTTATGGAACATTGGTCAATGGGTTGTGTAAAATGGGTGAAACAAGAGCTGCCCTGAAGATGCTGAGACAGATTGAAGGGAGATTGGTTCAGTCTGCTGATGTGGTCATGTACAACGCCGTCATCGATGGCCTCTGCAAAGGTAAACTTGTAAGTGATGCCTGCGATTTATATTCTGAAATGGTGCTCAGGAGAATTTCTCCTGATGTTTACACTTACAATGCTCTAATGTATGGCTTTAGCACTGTGGGTCAATTGAAAGAAGCGGTTGGTTTGTTAAATGATATGGGATTGAATAACGTCGACCCGAATGTTTATACCTTTAACATACTGGTTGACGCCTTCTGTAAGGAAGGGAAGGTGAAAGAAGCTAAAAGTATATTTGCTGTTATGATGAAAGAAGGTGTAGAGCCTGATGTTTTCACTTATGATTCTTTAATTGAAGGGTATTTCCTAGTTAAAAAAGTGAACAAGGCTAAAGATGTATTCAACTCCATGACCCGAATGGGAGTCGCTCCTGATGTTTGGAGCTACAATATCATGATTAACGGATACTGTAAGCGTAGAATGGTGCATGGAGCTCTAAATCTCTTTGAAGAAATGCATTCCAAAAATCTGATTCCTGATACAGTAACTTACAGTTCCCTTATTGATGGTCTGTGCAAAATAGGGAGAATATCTTGTGCTTGGGAGCTTGTTGGTAAAATGCATCGTACAGGTCAGCAAGCTGATATAATCACTTACAATTCTTTATTACATGCCCTATGCAAGAGTCATCATGTGGACGAGGCCATTGCATTGTTTGAGAAAGTTAAAGACAAGGGCATTCAACCAGATATGTACATATACAATGTACTTATTGATGGACTATGCAAAAGTGGAAGACTAAAGGATGCACAAGAGGTTTTTCAGAACCTTTTGACTAAAGGCTATCCACTAGATGTTGTAACATATAATATAATGATCAATGGGCTTTGTATAGAGGGTTTGTCTGATGAAGCATTGGCCTTGCAATCAAAAATGGAAGACAATGGCTGTGTTTCTGATGTTGTAACTTATGATACAATTATGCGGGCTCTCTATAGAAAAAACGACAATGATAAGGCACAAAATCTTCTTCGTGAAATGAATGCTAGAGGTCTGCTGAAGAGTGAAGCCAAGTGAGGTGCTTTCCAGCTACACTTTGTTATTTTGAATTTTCATGATGAAATCCAGTCTTTTTCAATTATATTTTGAATTTAAATTTTATTTTTTATATATTGTTAGATGTCTAATTAGTTGATTAGTTGTTGCTTTTATTTGTGTTTAGTCTTCATTTATATTTTCTGTTATGCTCAATTGGCATATGCTGTTAAGAGAGTAGGCTTTTAGCTTTCTGTTATAATGAGCTAGCACATGCTATTCAGTTATGCTGAGCTCAATAGTAAGTTATTCTAGTCTCTAGTAGCCTCCAGCTGAAGGTAATCATTCATAAATGTAACCTCTTTTTGTATTTTCCAATCAAGAAATGAATGATACATTTCAGTTTTAGTTTTCTCTACTTTTCTATCTACATTATTTTTCTATCATGGTATCAAGAGCTTCTTGATGCATATCCACAGCTTCCAATCCAACACAATCAGTGACTTCTCTGCCACTGTTCGGCAGTGTACCTCCTCTGGTGACTACTCCGCCATTGTGTGACAGTCCTTATTCGTCATTTGTAGGTCGTCCTCCAATTTTGGCCATAGGACCACCGGTTCATGCTACTCCATTGCATTCATGATCACTGCCTACAGTCGAAATTCAATTCTCGGTGCTTCCACAGTCTTCTCCGGCGCCAGCGACTCCTTTATATTATTCTGCTGCTTCAGTTACCTTTTCTCCTCCGACAATTTCTGGAAAACTTAATGATAAGAACATTTTGTTATGGAAGAAACCGATCAAAGCGATTATCAAAGGACATCGCCTCCATACTTTCCTTCTGAATTCTCAGATTCCTCCACGAGTCCACGTTTTTCTAATTGCCTCTGATCGTGATTCTGGTCATGTCAATCCACTCTGCTTAGTCTGGGAGTTGCAGGATCTTCTCTGGCTTTCCTAGTTACAATCTTTGTCTTCCTTTGTTTTGACTAAGGACATTAGTCGCATTCACTCATGGCAGCTTTTGGACAAATTACACAATTATTCTCATGCTCAGAATATCGTCGAACTATCTCAGAATATCGTCTTTGTATTCAAGTGAATGTTGATTTGACGGCAAGCATCGGATTTTTTTCCTTTCAAGAACATCTTAAAGTTATGCTTTGTAGCTTACCAAGGGAGTATGAATCTCTAGTCAACTTAATCTGTTAAAAGAATTTGAAGGTTTAATGTTGGCACATGAAACTTGCATTGAACGTAATAGGCAAGCTAATGGATCTTGGTGATAATGTCACTGCCAATCTTGTTCAGCAATTTGTTTCATCGGTCATCGCAGAATGCACCTCCCCAGGAAAATCTATTACAGAATAATGTCTCAATCCGGACCGTCATCTTCTCAATATCAACACCAGTATCTTGATTTTTCTGGTTTTTTGGTGGTAATTCCTCTTGTGGTCGTGGTGGACGTTTTGGCCGAGAATCTCAAGTGTGCTATAAGATTGGACATGCTTTTCGCTGTTATAATAGGTTCAATCATAATTTTATTTCACAGCAGTCATCTTCCGATCAGTCTACTCAACAATTTGTTGATCAGAGTAATTATGGTATGCCTTCTTAGACCTTAGTCTCTGACACCTCACTATGTCATAGTACCTTCACAACAGCAACAACAACTTGTCCAACATCAGTGCTTTTATGAGTGTATGGCAGAAACCTTCTAGATTTATTTTTATGTCAGCAAGTCCTCAGAAATTGTCACAACAGCATCTTCAGCTTCCACAGTCTTCTCCTGCTCCTATGGCCTTTGTTTCCAATACAGTTGCTGCTCCCTAAACTACACACAGCTGGTAAGCTGACTCAGGGGCTAGTCATCATGTTACCAATGATCCTCAGCACCTCATGGAGTCTATTACTATGCCTGGTCAGGAGCAAGTTTATGTGTGCAGTGGACAAGGTCTGCCAATTCTTTCT
Organism: Lotus japonicus; assembly: GCF_012489685.1. Lineage (NCBI taxonomy): Eukaryota > Viridiplantae > Streptophyta > Magnoliopsida > Fabales > Fabaceae > Lotus > Lotus japonicus. The sequence goes on from NC_080043.1 coordinate 3,269,318, forward strand.
ATAGGCTTTACTTCATTTTCTTCTCCTCTTATTTCTAATACTAAATTTTCCCTCAAGGATTTTTTTCATCTACCTACTATTACTAAAAATATTGTAGTGTTAGTAGGTCTGCTAGAGATAATTTTATCTATATTGGGTTTCATCCAACTAAATTTAATGTGAAATCTCGGGTCATCAACCAAATTTTGTTTGAAGGAGCAGCCAAATAAGTGGGGCTTTATGAGTTTCCTAGTTTACTTTGTAACTTCGTCCTCATACCAAATTATATTGTTTCTAATTCATCAAACTTGCATTTCCTTTGGGGAAGAACTGTGACTTGTTCAGAAATATTTTGACTTTATCTTTGCTGGGGAAGCACGTTGTGTGTAACCTCTTGTTCTCATTTTCTTAAAAACTTCCATTCAGAATCACATTGACTAATATTTTCTAGTTAGGTGTGCTCTTGTGTTTGTTTTCATTTTCATTGGACTTTTGTTCTGAAGCACATTGTCTCTATCTTTACTAGTAAAGAACATTTCATGTTTGTAACCTCTTTCTGATTTTCATTAGACTTGTGCTACCTTTGGGTAAGAACTCTCCACTTGTTCAGAAGCATTACTAGTAAGGCATGTCTTCGTTATCCCATTGCTCATGTTTTCATTAGACTTCTGTTTCCATATAGAGCATATCTCTTGCTTGTTCACACTATAGATACTTACATTTAGGACTAGCACCCCAACTCTTGCTTGAGCATTTCATTTTCCTCACAGGATACTGAGTGCTCATGTTCCATTTCCTATAGAATGGTCTAAAGTCCTGTACTAAAACAGCTCTTGTTTTCATGTTTCATAACTTGAGAATAACATGCTTTAAGTCATCCAATCTTAGTCTATTTTATTGTAAATTTGCCAACATTTGGGTTTTCAAATATGAAAGTTTAAATATTTGTGGTCTGATTTTATTTTAAGAATTTCTATTTGAAATTATTTGAGCTGCAATTGTGCACTTTGATCCTAAATCAGCAAGCTGAAGCTCTTAAGCAACTGGGTCAGAACTTCAATGGTAGTTCTATCAGTTCTTTCCACAGTCCTGGTAATGATTCATTCAAGAACATATATTTCGTTTTTGTTTTTGTTTTTCACTTTGTTATGGCTTTGGCTTTGTTAGTTGTTGGGAAGCTTTGAGTTTTAGCATGTCATAGTAAATTTTGCATTTATTTATAATGTGTTTCTTTTGCCTATTCGGATGAAGGAAGTTCCAAAATGGAGAAAGGCAAGGGACAGATGAAAGTCATGAAACAGACATAACACAGAATGTTGTCTCTTACAGGGGACAGAGATTGTTAAAAAGTGTGGTTGCTGTTGCAGGGTTCTAATTTGGATTCTGCAATGATGTAAAAGATGATATAATGGTAAACTTCTACACCAAGGTGATCATATTCATATTACATCTCAAAAAGTGTTCAAAATTGAAGTACTTAAAATGATTATCACGTTCAGTTAGATCTAAGCAGGGAACATTCACATCCTAGTAGAGCTAGCGCTCTAGAGTTTTACTTTTATTTATACACAGGACTCAAACATAAGACATTAAGAAGATGGAACAGAAACTGCCTGAAAAAAAACTATGAAGGTGGGTAAGAAAAGGTCTATGGGGATGGCTATGAGCCTATGATAGTGGCTATGCTCATGGGTTTGACCATGGTGTTGGCTACGGCAGCAGGAAGGATGTATATAGGAACTATGATGACAACAACATCAGTAAATACTCTTAAGCATGGCCATGGCTCTGAGCTTGGTCATGACTGCATTGACAGTGGATATGGCTACTATGAAAATTATGGCAGTGAATATGCTTTCCGAGGTTATCATGGTGGCTTGGAGTGTGTTAGAGGACGTAATATAGTTAGTCTTCACAGTTACGTAATTGGTTAGGAAAGCTATTACATGTTAGTCTGCTAGTTGATCACACTACTACAAAAAGTACTTTTCACATCGGGCGAAAAGTACTTTTCACATCGGTTATCAACCGATTTAAGCAAAGGTGATGTGGTATGTCCCCACCTTTTCACATCGGGTATACAACCGATGTCGGGCGCGTCATATAACCGATGTAAAAAGTTATTTTCACAACGGTTGGTAGAAAATAACCAATGTATGGGTTATTTTCGAAACCGATGTAAATTCTCTTTTTTTTTGGTTTTGTTATTATGCTCCAACTAATTCTGTTTGAGAGATTAACTTGTACAAGGTTTATAATATACCCTTCATTGCTCTTTATTTCTACGTCATGTGCCACCATAACACCCGCAATTTGGAACAAAGAAGGTGCAATCTTTCATATTCAACCTTGTGCTAATGATCACAGATCCATATTCTTCCAAACACTAGAACATTTAAATCAATTTAGATCAATAGTGACAAAAACCACAAAATAAAATCAAATACATTCATCACGAAAAAAACTTACAAGTTTTTGTTTTCTTATATCTAATGTATTAATTTTTTTTCTTTTAATCCATAAAATATCTTTTGATAAACATAATAAAAAAACACAAATTTAAAAAAATATCCGCAATAAACAAAAATGAAGATTCCCCGTGCGTGCATCACACGAGTCACAACCATTCGGGGATTCGGTTTCTTTCCTTAAATATTAATCACTTCGCATATTGAAAAAATTCTTCACATTTTCTTTTTTGAAATTCTTCACATTTTCCAACGTTAAGGGAATTAATTAATAAATTGAAGACATAAAAAACATGAAAAATAAGATCGTTTTATGATGTAAATCACCTAAATTTAATTATTGTGATCAAAACATTATCATGATTATGAAGTCATAAATATCTAATAAAAGAGTTATCTTTGTAACTTATATCCTACTTTATTTGCCTATCATCAGTTAAGGTTTGTAACTGATATCCTACTCTAACCTCATGGTTTATAACTGACCCAATTTCTTCTTGTTTTAAAAAAATCAATTTCTTCTTCAAATTTTGACAATAAAATTCATTCAAAAATTCAGACCGCAAGGGAAACATTACTCTACTTAATATTCATATGTTTTTTTTTTTTGTTGATTTCAAATATCCTTTTTGGGACACAATACTGTTTGAGCTAGGAACATTAATATCATGATGGTGTTTAGGCAAAAAAATATGTTTAAAACTATGAGTGAGGGATCATCACATCATTACATTGAGGTAAAGAGCAAACACAAGTGTGTTGAACACCACATCTTTCACCCAAAACCTTAAAACATTAGGTGTATGAATCATGTTACTTATAAACAGCTCAAAATTGTCATTTTCTTTCTAAGTGAGACTCACATTTGATAGTACCTTTTATAATTATTTGAATAAACATAATAAAATTAACACAATTTTTTTAAAAAAAAAAACGACACATGAAAAACAAAAATGAATATCCCCGTGCGATGTTAGATTTTTTAAAAAAAAAATACTAGTATTTATATATATATATATATATAAATTAAAATAAAAAATAAAATGAAGGCAAATATTTTGTTTAGGAATTAGAGAAATGAAAAAGAAATTGGTACTATAGCATTATGGACTTGGGCCATGTAAGGCACTAAGGCTGTTTGAAGTTTAGTTGCTTTTTTATTAATAGAGCCAAGCCAACAGCCGCTTTTTAGCCTCTTCAACTCTCTCATCTGCGCGCAGCCACAGCACAGGTAATCCGAGTTCATCATGTGTAACCCTTTCTCTGTTAGATTTGACGTGCATGCATATCGGCATGTGACAATATTCGTAGATTTCATCATATTCTGTTCCTTTCGTTGATGGTTAATTAATTTCCAATGAAGTTTTCCTTGTAGTATATATTCTCATTTTTCTGTTTTGGAACAGGGAAATACGTACGTACTGTCTTCTTTTTCAATCACCATGTTAGGTTCATCAGGCATATGCATGGAGATTGAAGCTGGTATGTTCTCAGTTCCCCAAACAATCTGCAGTGTTTTGTGTTGCATGTGTGGAATTCCCATGCAACCGAACGCTGCCAACATGTGTGTCAAGTGTTTAAGCTCCCAAGAGGACATCACGGAGGGGCTCCAAAAGCATATCAATATCTTTCACTGCCCTCAGTGCGAGAGTTACTTTCAGCATCCGAAAACTTGGATCAAACATCTTAAACCGGAATCCGATGAGCTACTCAAATTCTGCTTGAAGATGATGAAGAAGACCAACAAAGTGAGGATGGTGGATGCTCGTTTCATCTGGACTGAGCCTCACTCCAAGAGGATTAAGATCAATGTCAAGGTTCAGAAGGAGGTTCTGAATGGGGTGATTCTTGAACAGTCTTACCTCGTCGAGTATGTTCAGCTGGAACACTTGTGTGACTCTTGCACCAGGGTGGCGGCTAACCCTGATCAGTGGGTTGCTGTTGTGCAACTCAGGCAACATGTTTCGCATAGGCGAACCTTCTTTTATTTGGAGCAGCTGATTCTCAAGCACGGTGCTGCGGCCAGAGCTATAAGAATCAAACAGATGCATGAGGGCATTGACTTCTATTTCTCCAACGAAGACCATGGTGAGAAGTTTGTGCAATTTATAGGGAAAGTAGCTCCTATAAGGAGCAAGGGTTATAATAAGCAACTTGTTTCTCATGATACAAAGAGTAACAACTACAACTACAGATATACTTTTTCTGTTGAAATTAGCCCCATTTGCCGTGAGGATTTAATATGTCTGCCTCATCATGTTGCTCTAAGTTTGGGAAATCTTGGCCCATTGGTGATTTGCACTAAGGTTACCAATAGCATTGTTCTGCTTGATCCATTTACCTTGAGGCACTGTTTCTTAGATGCAAGTCAGTATTGGAGGGCATCCTTCAAGTCTTTACTTACTAGTAGACAGCTAGTGGAGTATGTGGTCCTGGATGTGGAGGAGGTTGTGCCATCTGAGGTGGTTACTGTTGGTGGCACGAAATATGTTTTAGCTGTTGCCCAAGTGGCTCGTGTGTCAGATTTTGGAAAGAATGACACAATATTTTCCATCAAGACTCATCTTGGCCATCTTTTAAATCCTGGTGATTATGCTCTTGGTTATGATCTATATGGGGCTAATTGTAACGACATTGAATTGGACAAATACAAAGGTGGTGACCTTCCTCATGCAATTTTAGTTAAGAAGAGTTATGTAGAGAAGCGCCTGAAGAAACGTGGGAAGCCTCGTTCATGGAAGCTTAAATCACTCAACATGGAGATTGATGATAAGGGTAGAACTGACCCAGACAAGATGAGCTCAGAATATGAACTGTTAGGTACCAGAAAACAGAGTAGGAAAATAGAGACTGAGTATACTAGATTAGCACTGAATCCTCTGGTATGAACCCAGAAGCAGTGTTTGCAGTAATACAAAGGAAAGCAAATGAAGAAGAAAATGAACAAGAGCAAATTCGAGAGTGCTCTATCTCTCCCAAGTCCTAGCCAATTTCTGCCTACCTCTCTCTCTCTCTATACTAACATATATATCCTTAGCTAATAGTACTGGTCCCCTCCTTATCATTGAGAATCTGCCACCTCACCAGGTGGTGGTTATTTTGGGATCCTAAGCTTCTAGAATGTTGGCCTCCAGCTGTGGCTTGGGCCTCCTAGCATAGACGTTGCCAAACCTGGGCCTGGAGCTTGGGTTTGCAACATCTCTCCCCCCTTGAAGACTCAGCTTGTCCTCAAGCTGATGATTAGGGAACTGGTCCAGCAACTTACTGAAATCCTCCCATGAGTCTTCAAATGTTGGTAGGTCCTTCCACCTGATTAGCACTTCTAAGTCCCCATCCCTGTTTTCCCTGGTGTCCATAATAGCTTCTGGTTCGACCTTGAGTTCCCATTCTTCAGTAAGAGCTGCTGGTAATGGTTGGCTTTGAACTCCTGCATTCACAGCCTTCTTGAGCAGGGAAATATGGAAGACAGGATGCATTTGGCTTCCTTCTGGCAACTGCAGTTTATAGGCAGCTGGGTTGATCTTTGCTATAATTGGATAAGGTCCATAATACCTAGGACTCAACTTCTGATTGCTTCTCTTAGCCAAACTCTTGAGCTTATAGGGTTGAATCTTCAGATAAACCAGATCCCCCACTTCATATTGAACATCCCTTCTATGCTTGTTGGCCTGCTGCCTCATTCTATTTTGTGCCTTCTCTAGATTACTCTTGAGCTCCTCAAGAATTAGATTCCTCTCAGCAGTCCATTTCTCCACTTCATCTACTGATGTTAAAGAATCATTTCCCTTAAAAATCACAGGTGATTCTCTCCCATAAAGAGCCTTGAAAGGAGTGGTTTTGATGGCTGAATGGTAATTTGTATTGTACCAGAATTCTGCCCAACTCAGCCATTTGGGCCATTGCTTTGGTTTGGACCCTGTTACACACCTTAGATATGTCTCAACACATCTATTAACCACCTCAGTTTGTCCATCTGTCTGAGGGTGGTATGCAGAGCTGAATTTCAATTTTGTGCCAGCTAGTTTGAACATCTCTGACCAGAATGTGCTGAGAAATACTCTGTCTCTATCAGACACAATGGAGGTGGGAAAACCATGTAGTTTTACCACTTCTTTGATGAATACTTCAGCAATCTCCTTGGCATTGTAGGGGTGAGATAAAGCAATGAAGTGTGCATACTTAGTAAACCTGTCTACTACCACTAGTATGGTATCTTTTCCCATGGCTTTAGGGAGGCCTCCAATGAAATCCATGGATATATCAGTCCAACCTTGAGAGGGTATAGGGAGTGGTTGAAGAAATCCTGCTGGATTTAGTGCCTCATATTTGTTCCTCTGACACACCTCACACTTTTGTACATAATTTTGAATGTCTAGCTTCATGCCTTCCCAGTAGAATAAAGCTGATATTCTCTTGTAGGTTCTGAAAATTCCAGCATGGCCTCCTAAGGCTGTATCATGAAATTCCTTCAGAACAGTGAGAATTTTGGTAGAGCCCTTAGGGAGAACTATTCTGTCTTTGTATAGCAATCTTCCCCTCTTCAGTTGATAACCAATAGCAGAATTCCCTTGAGTGGCTAACTCCTGCAGAACCTTTCTATATCTTTCATCCCCTAATATCTCAGCTTCCAAATCTGCCCATTCAGCACACTGGACTGAGGATATGGCAGAGAATTGCAACTTCCTGGATAAAGCATCAGCTGCTTTGTTTTCAATCCCAGGCTTGTACTTAATTTCAAAATCATAGCCCATCAACTTGCTCATCCACTTTTGTTGTTCTTCCCCCATTATTCTCTGATCTGCTAGAAATCTCAAGCTTCTCTGATCAGTGTGTATGACAAACTGGCTCCCTAGGAGATAATGTCTCCATTTTTGCACAGCAAGAACCACTGCCATCAATTCTCTTTCATAAACAGATTTGGCTTGAGCCCTATCAGATAAAGTTTTGCTCATATAGGCAACTGGTCTTCCTTCCTGCATAAGGACAGCTCCAAGTCCCTTCCCAGAAGCATCTGTTTCCAGAATGAAAGGTTTGTCAAAATTGGGTGGAACAAGAACTGGAACAGTAGTCATCACTTCCTTCAACTTCACAAAAGCTTGGGTGGCTTCTTCAGTCCACTGGAAGCTATTCTTCTTGAGCAATTGATTTAGAGGTTGTGCTAGTTTGCTGTAATTTTTCACAAATCTTCTGTAGTACCCTGTGAGTCCTAAGAACCCTCTTAATCCTTTCACCTCCTTAGGAATAGGCCAATCTAGCATATCTTTAATCTTGCTAGGATCAGCCGCAACTCCTGCTTGTGATATGACATGTCCTAAATAAATTATCTCAGGTTGACCAAAAGAACATTTCTTCTGGTTTGCAACCAGATTGTTTTCCTTCAACACTTGTAAGACAATCCTTAAGTGGTCCTTGTGCAGCTCTTCATTCTTACTATAAATGAGGATATCATAAAAAAAAACAAGTACAAACTTCCTCAAGTAAGGTCTCAACACTTGGTTCATGAGTGCTTGAAATGTAGATGGTGCATTTGTCAATCCAAAAGGGAGGACCAAGTATTCATAATGCCCTTCATGGGTTCTAAAAGCTGTCTTAGGGATGTCTTCTTCTTTCATCCTAATCTGGTGGTACCCTGATTTTAAATCCAGCTTTGAGAAAACCACAGCAGCCCCAATTTCATCCAAGAGTTCATCAATAATTGGTATAGGGAATTTGTCAGGAATAGTGGCCTTGTTAATGGCTCTATAATCTACACAAAATCTCCATCCCCCATCTTTCTTTTTTACAAGAATAGCTGGGCTGCTGAAAGGACTAGTACTATGCCTAATTATTCCAGAATTCAACATTTCTTTCACCAACTTCTCAATTTCATTCTTTTGATAGAAAGGGTACCTGTAAGGTCTGATGTTGGGAATGGAAGCTCCCTCTTGTAATTGAATAGCATGGTCAGTGGTCCTTCTTGGTGGTAGTCCCTTAGGCTCTTGGAACACTTCTGGATATTCTTCCAGAATTTTCCTCATTCCTTCTGGCACTTCAGCTTCTGTCTTTTCTTCTTCCTTCTGATACTCATAAGATAAGTAGTACCCCTCTGCTTCCTGCTGTTCAGTGATCTTAATTGATTTCCAATTAGCAGCCACCTTGCACACTGAGGGCTCCCCTTGCAGAACCATCTTCTGCCCTTGAGAAACCCATTGTATGATGAGTTCTTGGAAATTTGCTTCAATATTTCCCAGACTAGCAAGCCAGTCCATTCCCAGAACCACTTCTGTACCTCCCAATCCTAGTATAAAGAAGTGCTGCATAATGGGAATTCCCTGGACTTCTAGTTTCAAGTTCTTGCATACCCCAGAGTTCCTCTCCTTTGCCCCATTCCCCACTTCTACAACGTATTCAGAGGTTGCAATGACTGGAATTTCTAGTTCAACTACAAGGTCTTGGGAGATGAAATTGATGGTTGCTCCACAATCTATTAAAATCAGAACTTCCCTATTTCCTATCTTCCCTTTCACTTTGAAGGATCGGTTGGAAGTTAACCCTTCCTTGCTGTTCAATGACAACTGGAGAACCTTCCCTTCCAGCACAAATTCCCAATCCTCAGCTTCCTCAAAAATCTCCTCTTCCTCCTCATCCTCCTCTACTTCCATCAGAATGAGTTGGTAGTTTTTCATGGAGCAAATGTGTTCTTTCCCCCATTTGTCTCCACACTTAAAGCATAATCCCTTCCTGCTTCTCTCTTGGAGTTCAGTTTGGGTCAACCTCTGCCCTCCATTCCACTTCTTTTCTGGTTGTTTTCCTTCTGTGTCCTGATTACCAGTGCCTCCTTTGTTCTGGAGACTTTTCCCTTCATTGTCTTGATTTCCTGTACCCCCTTTGCTCTGGAAATTCACATAAGAGTTTGCAATTCTTCCCATGCTGTCCCCTGTACTGGAATAATACCTTCCCCCATGGGCAGGGTACAGCTTCATTTCAGCTTTGATTTCTTCTTGCAACCCGTTTAAGAATACTCCTTTCAGCACCTCTCTGTCAGCGTTCCTCATGGGCGCTGCTAGTAACTCAAAATTCTCCTTGTACTCCATAACGCTTCCTTTCTGTTTCACACTCAACAGAGGACCAAACGGGTTCTGGAGAAGTGCGGGTTGGAAACGGCGAAACAGAGCTTGTTTGAAAGGTTCCCAAGCTCGCTCTAATGTCTGCTCTTCCCACCACTGAAACCACCCAAGAGCACGATCCTCCATGGCGATCATCACCATCTCGATCTTCTCCGCTTCCTCGACCCGGCTGAGTCGGAAAAACCGCTCAACCTTGGTGACCCACCCGTAAGCGTCGTTTCCATTGAACATCGGGATGTCCACTCGTCTTCCTGTGACGGCGCGCAAATGGCTCCGGTGGTGATAGTGCTCGTGGTGTTCTCTGCTGCGCGACGCTGTTCGCGACCCGGTACGCGACCCGGTTCGTGACCCGTCATAAGTTCTCGCTGTTGAGACTGAGTTGTGCTCGCGTGAGCTCCTCCGATGCCGCGGGGTATTAGAACGCCCCCTGGTTCGCCGTCGGTCGCGACTCAGGAAGAGTCGCCGGAGTTCTTCAAACTGTTCGTGAGCCACCTCTTTCATCTCAGTAAGGGAACGCTCCAGATCATCCACTCTTGATTCCATCGCACCGCGGGTCAGCACCATACAGCTCCCTTTTTGGATCGGGAGCTCTGATACCAATGTTAGGTACCAGAAAACAGAGTAGGAAAATAGAGACTGAGTATACTAGATTAGCACTGAATCCTCTGGTATGAACCCAGAAGCAGTGTTTGCAGTAATACAAAGGAAAGCAAATGAAGAAGAAAATGAACAAGAGCAAATTCGAGAGTGCTCTATCTCTCCCAAGTCCTAGCCAATTTCTGCCTACCTCTCTCTCTCTCTATACTAACATATATATCCTTAGCTAATAGTACTGGTCCCCTCCTTATCATTGAGAATCTGCCACCTCACCAGGTGGTGGTTATTTTGGGATCCTAAGCTTCTAGAATGTTGGCCTCCAGCTGTGGCATGAGCCTCCTAGCATAGACGTTGCCAAACCTGGGCCTGGAGCTTGGGTTTGCAACATGAACAATTCTTAAATGATCTGGAAGAAAACCCTGACCTGAGGTTCAACCTATCACTGTACCAAAATATAGAGTTCCAGCCATCAGAGATGGCATCTGTGACTGATGGGGAAGAGCTACCTTCTGTTCCACTGGAGGAGTTACTGGCTGATCTTGAGCTGGGTGAGGATGAAGATGAGGAGGACTTCATGATGGAATAAACAATAGCAGCTCTATCATAACAGAGAATTTTATGAATCTTGGTATTGTTTACTTTAATGGTGTTTTGTAATGTTTGTTTTAATTTGTGATGATGGGGTGAAAGTTGCGTTGGGAAACTTTGTGACTATTTTAGTCAAGTTCTGGATGGGTCTATAATGCCCTCTTTATTTTATTTTTATTTATCTTGCTCTTGGACATGTTTTATTATGGCATGTTGATCCCTTATTTTGATCATAGATAAGTATTATTATGGGAATCAAATGTGGAGGCTGATAAACTTGCTAAGGAAGGCTGCAACAGGGTAGAAGAGCTGTGGTTTTGCTTAGACAATTTGGTTTAATTGTGCAGCTGTTCTGATTCTGTTTTTGAAGTTGCTACTGTACCTTGCTTCTGCCATATTGTTGCTGCTGTTTTTCTGGTTCTCCCCTTTGTTGCTGCTGGTTTCCGTGTTGTTTTTGCGGGTTGCAGCATCTCCAGTTCTGCCCCTAGCTAGTCTTGCTGCATTTTCGGTGCTGGTTGAAGTAGAGCTACGCTTTTCTTGGTCTCCTTGGCTGTCTATTGTGTGCTGCTGCTGCTGTAGCTGTCCCAAGTCTGCATTGCTTCCTTGGCGTGTTTTTTTTCTTTCTGATCCAGGCTGTTTCAGTATAGTTTTTATTGTTGCTGTTTTATGCTTACTGGAGTTTGTTTTGTTCTCCTTTGGTGGTTTTATCTTGTTCTTTGTTCTCCTTTCTATCTATGTTTTGTACTGTACCAGTAAGTTGGGGTTTTCCTAATCTTACTCCTTATTTATAATATTCCTTTTGGTGCCTGATGTGTTTTTCTTGATTATGGACAAGTATTATTATTGCCCCATGTGGGTAAGTTTTTGTTATTGATCATCATTTTATTATTTGTTTAAGATTAGCTTCTATCACTTCTGACAGCCATTCTTTTGCTCATTATAAAAGAGATTGCTCTAAAGTATGTTTTAGAACATTCCTCTATAAGAGTGCATTATATCTAGATAGGGTCTGAAAAGGAGAAGAGTTATTATTTAGCTTCTGATTAATTCTATGTTATGGAAATGAGGTGGGTAGCTTAAGATTATAACTTAGAGGCCTTATTTTTGTCTGTTTTCATTTTTTAACTCAATTTGCAATGTTACAACAGGTTATCAACGAGTGGGAAGGTTTGAATCAACTAGATTAGAGGGCTGTCCATTTTATCATTGTTAAGGTCCAAAAAGAGGGTGAGGGAAGGCAAGTGACAACAACTAATGGACTGAAACTTCAAAGTGGAATCGACATATATAACTAGCGTCAGAAATAGAAAGCAAGAAATTATCAACTATGAAAGAAACTAGCAAATTAATTTTATCTAGCAACTATTGAAACCTATTAATTTGGTGGTGAATCTTATTCTTTGAAGTCATCGTGTTCCCATGGAAGTTTGCTGCTATTTGTTGCTCACTGTTAGGTCAGGCAGGTTTATCCAGATGAAATTCTTTTAATTAGACTTCGAGCTGGCTAATAGCACCTATATCACATACATGTACTGCAAGTGCAAAGTACAAATTGTTCACCCTTATGCGATTACTTATAGAACAGGACTGAATCATTCATGCATTCAATAATGAAGTTTGTGCATAGTAAAAAAAGTCCAGGTTTTGATTGAGAAGAGTAAAGGAAATCTTATTGGATGGGAGATTTTTACAGATAATTATTTTATGCAATTTAGTAGCTGCTTAATGTTATTTCACTGATGTTGAGAGGGATGAGTTAAGATACTCTAGATTTTGTGTTTTGTAGCTATGAGATGATATGGATAGTTCCCAAGGAGTGAAAATGGGAGGTGAGATTTTCTTCCCTTCACAAATTTCTTGAGGAAATTGATTGTTTTTCTTAGACTGAGTTTGGAATTTATAATGATTTATAATTTGGTTAGGTGATGTGTTTAAGTAGTGCATGATGTAACTTTCTTCATGTGTTGTGAAATAGAATTTAAATTTTATGGTGCCTTATTTGCTTATGCTCTATCATGGATATGGTTTCCACAAATGAGGTGCTGGAAGAACAGCTTTTTAGTGACTTGCTTTTTTGTTTTCCCCAATTTAAGTCCTTTTATGCTGTGTTTAGGATTCAGCTGCTCTGTGTATGAGTGGATGGTGCAACCTGTACTGTGCATCGAAAGTGTTTAATAGATGATATTGATTTCCAGCAGAATCAGATTGGGGCTCTTGATCTCCTCATATTCTAGCTTTTTTCTCTGTTTCTCTTCACTTTTCTGGTTTCTTGTGTTTGTTACCTGTACAATTTTAGCACCTCTGGTGCTCATATTTATTTAATTAATTGGCTTATTAAAAAAAATGTGGTCATTGATTGATAGAAGCAAGTTATGGCCAAGTTAGCACTTTGCTGTAGTTTTTGTCTGACAATGAATATAATCAGAATTCTGCTTATCAAGGCTATTTAGAACTTTTGGGTTTTTTTTCATATATCAAGATACTTATTTGTATGAGAAAGGAAGGGTGTTTTGTTAAATAAATTTCTTCACTAATAGAGTATCGATTTTCATCTTCAAACTCAATAGACACTTATTTTCCTTTTATGAGGCCTTTGCCACCGATTTTGAATATGTCATATTCCACAGCAAATTTTCCTTGAAAGTTGCCCTTGTTGGTTGTTCTTGTTGGCTCTAAAAGTCGCACAACCCGAAAACGTTGTACCCGGATCCATAGGTCATATTTTTAAGCAGACAACGTGCAATCAGCCAGAATGACCGGTCTAGGAACAAACCGCTCCGACATGACTGGCAAAGTGTCTGACCAGCCCGACAAAGGGTCGAGACATATACTTAAGCATGACGACATCAAAGCCAATTGTGCGCTCATAAGCCCGACTTTCCACATACTTGTAGAGTCCAAAACATACACGTCAAGCGACAACTGAGCATTGCCACCAAGCATGGTAAGAGAGGCATTCCAGATTCTTGGAAGAACATTGGTGAACCCCCCTCCACTACCCTCTAAAACACGAGCGAAGACGCACAAAAACCCTCCATAAACCCTTAAAAATGTGTCATTAAACATCCGTGCTAGTTAATTTGATAATTTTCCTTTTTTTTCACAAACTGATAATTTTTCTTTTACATTCTCATGAATAAAAAATGTTCTTATGTTATTTTCATTAATATCTTAATTAGTTCAATGTCTATACAAAAATAGTATAAAAAATAAAAAATACACACATATTCCATTAAAATTCATTATTTTATCGTATTATAATAAAATTAAAATAAAACTAGGACAAGATGTAATTGAATATCCACAATTTATACGATAAGTGCATATAAATTAAATCATATCCTAATTACTTGATAAACCCTATAGTAGGAACAAGTAACAAGAATCTTCCAATTTATTTTCACCCCACATTGCACCTTCAATCCAATTTAATATTCCTAAGATGTGACTTATAAGTTCATTAATGTAATTAAAAAAACCGTTAAAATGTGTTTAAGACATCATAATTATCCTAATAGCCTTTGGTAAGAGTCATAAGCCCTCATCAAAACCACCATTAAATACCACAAAGAAACGGTATTCCCCCTTTCAGACTCACCAAATGGCCACCATGCCACGACGGAGCTCCTCCTCCTCCTCCTCCTCCGCCACCAAAACCTGAAACTCCTCTCACAGATCCTCTCTCTCTCGCTACCTAACCCTAACCCTAACCCTTGCTTCATTCTTCTTACCCTTTCGATTCTCTCAAATCCTCTTCTTCTATTCGCATTGCATTGCATTTTTTGCATTGCGTTTTTGGTTTGATTCCCTTTTCTTTACCCTAATTACCTTCCATTTCAGAACCTTCCTTCATTTTTCCATTTCTCGAATAGTTTGCATTTTTTCTGCGATCGAAGCAGAGATGATCTGTTTTCGGTTGAGTTTTGGAATTAGAAATGGAATGGAATGGGATGAAGCAAGCATCATGAAATTTTAGGGTTTTTGAACTGTGTTTGTGTGTGTTTGGTTGTTGACATTGGTGGTGGTGTTTTGGAGAGCTTGGTGTTTGTGTGTGTGTGTGAGAGTCTGATGAATTGTGGTGGCGAGGAAGAGAAGCAATGGAGTTGTGGAAAAGCTGGGAGTGTGAATTTCCGAAAAGTGAGTTCGATTGTTCGCGACATTGGGGATCCTTGCCTCTCTCAGTCTCCTGTAAAGGTTGTTGTAACTGTAAGATAGACTACAAACTCTTCTGGGTTTTATTGAATTCATTTGCTTTGCTTTGCTGTGCTGTGCTTGGATTCACTTCTATGAACTGAGGAGGTGATGTTGCTTAACAAGGAAAAACAAAGTATTGTTTATGAATTGACTTGTTGAATGATCTTTCATTGTTTATTTTTTATGGAGCAGGTGAACAGAATGCTTAAGCCAGACAAGTGGCAAGCCTTGTCTGATAGTGAAGGAAAGGTGCTTGGTTTCCGGAAGGCGCTGAAATTGATTGTGTTAGGGGTATGCTGTCATTTCTGCTCTGCTCTGTTGTGTTTTTTTTTTTTTTTACTTTTATTTGTCTATAGCATAGCATCATCTTCATCATTCTCACTCGCTGTAATCATCTTCAAATTTTGGATGCTGGGTGCTCATGAATTTAGTGCACATTGTCTTGTTTAATTGGACAGAGATGGGTGTGTATAGTAGTAATGGTTTAAGGGGCAATGGGCTCAATTCACTTAAAGCAAAATCTTGGGTTCCAGTTGTGTAAATGGAAGAAATAGGACTTGAGAGAGTTTTCTCACCTCAAATAGGTCCTCTAGGCTCAACTTGGAGTAGTGTGGGCACAAAGTGGCTTCTGGGTACTGCTGGGGAACTCAAAAAAAAGAAAAAAAGAAGAAGAAAGCAAAGAAACTTGCCTAACTTTGTTTAATATCAACTTAGTTTAAACTTTGTAAGGTCGGCAGTGCTTCCTATTTAGGTGTCATTAATTGGTTGCGGTGGTTGCCATTGGCTTGTTGTTCTTGACTTTTTAATTTCAGATGTACAAAGTGAATCTTATATGACTTAGCCTTAGTGAATCTTTTAATATTATTATTTTGTAACTTTTATCCTACGGCTTGCTTAGGGTAGGTATTTTATAAATAGTAAGTATGATAAATAAAAGGCATTATATCAGGCCTTAACTTCAGTTTGTGGGTGAGTGGGATGTGCCGAACCTATTGTATATTCAGTATGCTGCCTGCACTCTTCCTATTGTCAAGTTTCAACAAATAATTAGCTCAATCAATAAAATGTTGTTTCCAAGAGAGCATTTATAGGCTAGGCCAATCCACCCTCTAATACTGAATTTATCCACTTAGAAAATCTGGTCTTCTTACTTCCGTAACACATTTTTCATCATAAGCTTGAGTCCATTTCACCTTTGGTATCTTGTTAAGCCGTTCTACAGCTTTTTGGATTCTCTGTTCACAATGTCAGAATAATGGCTTAAGTTTAGTCGTCTTTTTCATCAATGTAAAACGCATACATCTTTCCTTGGGAGATATCAAACATATGAATTCAAAATTGCTTTCTAAAATTGAAGCTGATATAGACATTGTTGTTCTTTTCTAATTCGTTTCACCTTTCACCCCCCCCCTCTGCCTGTTAGGGTGTAGATCCTTCAATAAGACCTGAAGTTTGGGAGTTTTTACTAGGTTGCTACGCACTGAGCAGCACTGCTGAGTATCGAAGAAGGTTGAGAGCAGCTAGGAGGTACGGGTCCATCAACTTTCTTTGATTTATTTCTCTCTAGTAGTTTTTTTTTATCTCTAGTATTTGCTGGATAAACATGCCTATTTTACATATAATGAATGTTAAAGCTATTGTTGTAGCCACGAAAGTCACAGTTTAGAACTTTCTAATTTCAATATTTTTGTTATGGATGAATTTAGCCGTATGTCAATGCTTGCATGAATCCATTCCTTTGGCATCTGGCAACTACTGTGTGTCAATAATTGCAAGTGTGAATGTAAAATGAATTTGGCATTCAATGGCGATATTATGTTTCAGCTAGTTTATTGAATAAATTATTACTACCTCCATTACTTTTTATCTTTCATTTTCAGGTTTTGACACTATATAAATATAATTGCTGTTCTCATTTTTATTGGAACTGTTGTTTAATTTCCTATTGCACCCTCTATCTTCTTTATTAATTCATTATATAGTAAGTGTGTAAAATAATTTAGAATCAGGTGAAGGTAAGGGTATATAAGTGGTATAGTATTAGTAACAATTGATTTTGTCTTGAACTTTTGAAGTGAAAAAAAAATAGGAGTAAAAGTCCTCTAAAAATGTGATAAATAATTGACATCCATGATGAACTGACCTTGCAGGGAGCATTATAGTGACCTGGTTAAGCAATGTCAAACAATGCATTCAAGTGTAGGAACTGGTTCGTTGGCATATGTTGTTGGATCCAAAGTTATGGATATGAGAACTTCATCTAAACTTGAACGGGAAATGAAAGGTAAAACATCAACTTCTAATGATAATAATATTGAAGTAGGAAAATATAATGAAAGGAGCATTATTTGTACAGAGGCAGCAAAAGAAGGCCATCATGAAAGCTCCAATGGTTCGGTTGACCTAGCCAGTTTGAGAGCAAGCACAGATGGTGCAACTTATGATTCTTATGGTCAACAAAACTGCAGTTCCCCAAATTTAGGGAGAGAAACAGATGGATCACATTGTGTGATTGATAGTCCTTTTGATTTTCCTGCTTTACCTGTGACCAATCTGTTTGAAAAGAGTGGTAAAGATAACAACTCAAGCACAGAGCATGGCAGTAAACTGTCTGCACGACATAGATTAAGATTTGATGATGAAATGCATACCTTTCAAATCAATGACAATGTAGACTTAATTGGTGAATCAAATGGCCAACAACCACGGGGTATCTTGCATTCCACGAACTCTGAAATTGAAGTTGCTTCACCTGATGAGGATGAACCAGAATTCCCATCGGACAATGCTGTTTATGAAGCTCAGATGGTAAATCAACTAAAAATATCAGATGTACCCCAGCCAGCAAGGATAAGTGCCGCAATGTCTCAAGAATGGCCTGTCGGTGAAGATAGAGTATCAGAATGGCTTTGGACCTTGCACAGGATAGGTATCTAAGTTGTTTAATCTATCTCCCTCTTACCATGTATTTTGATGGAGGAAGTTCATCTTTTTCTTCTTGAGGACCGCATATGTTTTATTTTGTTGTTCTTTTTTGTTAACGAGATTATTCCTTTCCAGTCGTTGATGTTGTGAGGACGGATAGTCATCTTGACTTCTATGAGGATACCAGAAATTTAGCTAGAATGTCGGATATTCTTGCTGTCTATGCATGGGTTGATCCTGCAACGGGGTATTGTCAAGGTTATGTTTTTTCCTGGGAATTTCTTGACTTCTTGCCAATGATTGTGTTCTTTTTAGGAGTCTTGTTATAGTGACTTTGGACACCGAAACTTACATTCTTTTCACTGAATATTGGATTTTAGGTATGAGCGATTTGCTGTCTCCCTTTGTTGTAATCTTTGAGGATAATGCAGATGCTTTTTGGTGTTTTGAGATGCTTTTAAGGAGAATGGTATTTTCAAATTTGGCTTAGAGTCAACAATGTTATTTTTTTTTGCCGTGACTGACTTGTTTTGTTTCACATGTGCAGAGAGAAAATTTTCAAATGGAAGGCCCAACTAGGGTGATGAAACAGTTGCGAGAATTATGGCATATTCTTGAACTGGCAGACAAAGAAATGTTCGCACACCTGTCAAAAATTGGTGCCGAGAGCCTTCATTTTGCATTTCGCATGTTGCTTGTTCTGTTCCGGAGAGAGTTATCTTTTAACGAGGCTCTTTCAATGTGGGAGGTTTGTGCACCATGCTTCCAAATCCATCCCACTGATTTTTTTCATGTTTTTAAAATTCAATTAAAATGTAAACCTTTACCTCAATCTTAGAGGAACAACTCTCTTGTCCACTCCTACTTAGGGAGATATGGTTGCTGGTATTACATAGAAGTGAAATATGATATTAGTTCTAAGATGAGTTGCTAGTTGCTACTGGTTCAAAAGCATGCATATCTAATTTTTCTGTTTATTTTTTAGAGTATTTATTTGCTTTATTGTATTAAGTGAATTGAGATATGGAGACTGGCCTTTCATACCTTCATGTAATTATTGATCGTGTCTTTGGGAACATTTGTGTGATTTTTTATAAGTAAATAACAAGTTAGGGGGTTATATATATATATATATATATATATATATATATATATATATATGACAAAGCATTGGGCTTATGAATATGCAATAGAAGTAGACCACCTATTGATAAGGTGTATCATAGACTATATAAGAAAGTGAATGATATTGAGCCAGTGCCTTTGTAATAGGAAATCAAGTATTAGTTGACAGCGAGCCTGAATTAATGTCCCAAGGTAACAGCCAGTTAGATAGGCTGTTATATCAGTTAGTTGGTTACACTCCTATAGGAGGAATGTGAGGTTAGTTAGGGAGGTGATTCTGAAGTTGTTCTTTCAGTTGTAGGCAGATTTTCTGACCTCTCGAAAGTCAGAATTGTATACTCAATTTCCATTATTTTCAATAAGAGAATTTCTCTCTTTTCTTATCTGCTTTCTAGTCCAGTTTTATCAGTATGAAAGTAATATTCTAAAGAAAATTTCAAGAATGTTGCCTGTAATTTAGAGCGGACAGTGTTTTGTGCTATTTATTAATCAACCCTTTTGATAAATCATTTGCTTAGTTTATCAACACATGAACGTTGTATTCCTGTGTAATGCAGATGATGTGGGCAGCTGACTTTGATGAATCCTTGGCATATGATTTAGAAGTAAATTGTCTGGAAGCGTTGGACATACATCTTCCTAGAGACTCAAGCAATGATTTAAGAGAAGAAGTTGCAGATTCTGATGATGGTAGTGTGAAGAGTGGTTCACAATCAAATCATAATGAAAATGACAATGACAATACAAAAGCCAGCCAACAGTCAAATCATGAGAACACTGATGTCTCTGTATGGGATGCCAAATTGAAGTCGCTATCATCTTATCCCTTTTGTGGCTTGGCAAGGAATATGTGGCCAAGAAATGGTAGAGTTCAAATGAGCACTATGTCCTCGTTAACAAGGAAAGAAAAGGATGAGCTAGCCATATTCTGTGTCGCAGCAATTCTTGTTTTAAACCGTCAGAAAGTCATTCGAGAAACCCACTCCTTTGATGATATGATAAAGGCAAGTGCATTGATCTTTTGTTTTTATCGAGTAATTAATTACTATTATGAAAGTCACAATTGTTATACTCCTATTACATTGTTTTTGCTTTTTATGTTTATATTGTCTGGTGTTGAGTACCTCCTTGGTCTGGATTATGTTTTGATCTGGAAATCTGAAGTTGGTACTTGGTAGTGTATAAGCCTTTTTTTCAGAAGTTGTATTCTGCCAAGCACTTTTTATCTTCCTGATGTTTTCCCACAATCACCCCTGTAATAACTGCATATCTTGGTGTTATTGTTTAATGAGGTTTGATGTACTCTTCGTCATAGTAGTCAATAGCGGGAAATAGCGGCGCTATAGCGGCGTAGCGGAGCGGAGCGGCTCCCTGCCGCTATTGAGATGAAATAGCGGCCAACTTCACAATAGCGGTCGTAGCGGCGCGAATAGCGACCAAAATAGCGGCAGATCGCGGCCAATAGCGGGAAATAGCGACGCTATATGAACGAAGGAGAAAATGACTCACGCCCCTTGGTTTTAAATCGTTACGAAACCTTTTTATGGGCATGTTAGGACTTCTCAGGGCCATTATAGGTCAAAATTGAAAGAATTAAGCTTCATTCTTCATTCAGATTTGCAAATTCGACTTCTTTACCTTGCTTTTGAGAAGTTATTAGTTGTGTGTTATTGTTCAAGACTTATGATTTTTATTTCTATTATGAATGTTATGAATTTTAGGCAATATTTGACATTGTTTGCTATTTATATGTATATAGTATTAAACTATTAATGATATAAAATTACATAAAAAAATTCAGAATAGCGGCCACCCCGCTATGCGCTATCACGCGCCGCTATCCGGGATTGACTACTATGCTCTTCGTAGGAAGGTGTAGAAATTTATGCATATTAGAGTTTATAACTTTCTTTTAATAATAACATTAATCCTTTTGTCTCAAGTAGGTTCTTACATTTACCATAATGCTGATGCATGAGCATTGCATTAACTTAAACCTGGGTGTAGTTTTACTATTTGTCTGACTAAAACCCTATTGTTCATTTTTTTTTCTCTTTGCATGTTCTTTGCTTTTGGTAACATTTAATTTATCTTCTTTTGCCTTCCAGAATTGTAAGTCCTTCTTTAGTGGTTTTCCTGAATCATTGCTTGAAACCAATTTCAGCATATGCTTAATTTGATCTGTTTTCACCTTTGTTTTTCCAAATTTAACTTCACTAAGGAGTTCTTTCAATTCTTAATCCAGAAAAGAGAGAAAAGAAATCAACTGATAGATTATTGTGCGTCTTCTTCTGACTTTAGATTCCAAATTTACATCTTGCAGATGTTCAATGACAAGATGTTGAAGATCAATGTAAAAAGGTGCATAAGAACTGCAATCAAACTACGAAAGAAATATTTAAACAAGGTAGGTCCTAAATTAGTTATTTTCCTCCAGTTGTCTCTTCCAAAAGAGGGCACTTTGCAAGCTTTTTGCCTATTTTCTTGGTGAATGTTCAATATCCTTGTTTTAGTGTTGGAATGATCAAAGAAGTTGTGTTGGATTACTTCATCTCATTCTGATGAACTACGATACTTGTTTTATTTAACTTTTGATGTTTCAACATTCATGCAAGAGAAGATTTAGATTTGAATCAGTTGCTTTCTAGTGTTTTCTATACTTATGTCAATGCATTTTGAATGATCATTTCTCTAAATACATGACTTGCTTTTATTTATATTTCTATGATTTTGGTGGTGAAATTAAAGTCTCATATCTTGACAGGTAATAAAGAAAAAGAACCGGGTTTCAGAGAAAGAAGACTAGTGTAATATCTTTGCCAATTACTCTCGAGGCAGAAGCACCAAATGGCATTGAGTATCACGTATGGCTCTGCTTTTCCAAATCGGACTATGGTGTTAGATTTTTTTTAATTACTTTTCCACTTTGGATGGGAGACTTTCTAAAGTGTTTTTGCTTTTGGAGATTCATCCAGCTGTTGTA
The DNA here is from genome assembly GCF_012489685.1 of Lotus japonicus. Classification (NCBI taxonomy): domain Eukaryota; kingdom Viridiplantae; phylum Streptophyta; class Magnoliopsida; order Fabales; family Fabaceae; genus Lotus; species Lotus japonicus. The sequence goes on from NC_080043.1 coordinate 3,291,283, forward strand.
CCTCCATAGCCTTCATTTCTCTTTTTTTATGAGGTAAAACTCACTTTGTTCTGCCTTACGGCCTTACCTTGTTTGGTTCCTTAAGTTTTGATGCTTTCACATAGATTCCTAGATGGTCTTTCCCAAAGACATTTTTTGTAGTTTGTTGGTCTCAAAACTCAGTTCCGGTTCTTGGAATTTTGATGCTAGAATTATTCATGGAATAAACTGTGCTGTACAAGCCTACAAGGCTCTAGCACTAAAAGTAATGTGAATAACTATAAGGAGTAAATGAAGAAGCTCATAGGCACATATGTGATTGAAGGCAACATATACGTAATTGAAATATGTAATTGATCAGCACCACACAATATCAGTTTAACAATTCACTAGCTTCAGCAGCAGTGCTGTTGGTATTTCAGAAATAATATCAATTGATTGAAAATAGGAATCTTCTTTAGAAATTTGATTATACTATTTTAGATTATTTTTTTGATGGCTAAAGTGTTGAAATCAACTGACTTGGGATTTAATACTGCATGTCTTATTATTTTTAATTTTCATGCTTAGCTTTTTGTTGTGTAATCCAGGAGTTTACCCTTTGAGGAATGTGTTTGTTTTCCTGAATATCATGTTAAAATATTTACTTCCCTTTTGAGTATTTATTTTTTCCCATTGCTTATGCTGTATTCTCTCTTTTCCTCCTCTTGATGCCAGTGAAAAGATTCACACGGGAACTTTTCATCACTCTGGTTGCTCCGAGGTCAAATCAATCTGCAGTCTTGGACACTTGGCACAGGTTATGTAAACGTATTTTCTTTCTTTGTACTTGTGTTTGAGCTTATATTGCTGGAGAAAATTGTACGCTAATCTCTTACTGCTTAGAGGAACTGGAGTTTGGAAAAAGTACACGCACTAGAAGAAAATCAGAAATAGGTGGTGGGTATGGGGGAGGGGAATATTGTAGCATATGGAAACGTATAGACTAAACTAAAGTTAATTTTTGTTGTGATATTAGTTAGCAAAAGAAATGATATATTATGGTTCATACATGCTACAACATTTTTTACTTGAATTGCTGAAACTCTTTTTTGAGGTCGAATTGCTTAAACTTACAACCGACAAAGTAGGGACTGTTCACGTCCTTATTCATGTATTATTTTTCACCTTCAGAATGCAAACGATTCTGTTTAAACTTGGCATATCTGAAACCACACTAAACATTTAACATCTCCCACTACTAATGTGGGTTGCCTTTATTTATTTATAAATCGACAATTCTGGCGTATCTGTCCTTGGTTTCCTGTTAAAACTTTGATATTCCCCATGTTGTACATTGAGACAGCAAAAGATTTCTTAAAATCTTGAAGCCCAGCAGCAAATTCCTCGGTGATCTCCTTAGTATCATCACCATTCAGTAATTGTTGATCAATTCCCAGAACAGCTTCATGGTTTAGGATCCTTTTGTAGTATGATTCTGTGAACTTGTAACTTGATCCAGAATCTGGGTTCAGATATACCAGTGGGTCACTTTGCCCCTTCTTTCTTGGCGGACAAAGCTTTCTCATCGTGTCTAGAAAAGCAGCATTCATGCTAGGGTCTGAGCTTCCAGTACCATTGTAATTATACAGCCTATCAGTAATGTAGCTACAATGTGTTCTTCCAATTGTGTGTGCTCCTGTTTTGATATGAAACAAACACATTCATTTAGAAAAAAATAGTAAGTAATAATTTGTACTGCTGGATTTTAGGCCTGTCTTACCCAAGAGTGTTCCCATATCTAGGACATTCAAGCCCCTCGATTTGAAGTATGCTAGAGCTTCCTGCCATGAGACGGATGGTGATGGAATGTCTACTGATGCAGCATCTGATCGCATTCCATCTTTTCTTCCGGTGAAAACTGGATAACCTGGTCCACCTGCCTGTTGACACAAATCCTCAAATTGGTTACAAGATCATATAGAGTTATAGACATACTAGTTTGGTGTGGAAGGAGTTGAAAGTAGGACTAGTTTGTTTCAAGATATAAGGGTGTGCTGAAAAGTGTACCAGTTGAACAGCATCTCTGGTAGCCAGTTGGAGTATATCAGCACAGGAGACAACGCCAGGGCACTGTCTTTCCACGAAAGTTTTTATATTGTCAATCAGTACAAATGCTCCAAGCCCCCGGTTTTGCGGTGCTTTTTTCTCTGTATTTGGTCCTTCGTCCAGCAGAATTGATGCGTCACAGCCCTAGCCACAGAATATTGGTGATTTAGGTTTTGAAGTGGAAAAAAGAACTTGAGCATTTGCAACATGCTGAAAGCTAAGTGCATATGGAAAACCCTTCTATAGTTGATTATGATGTTAGAATAAATTCTGGGGAGAAACTTAGATGAGTAGTTTATGGATTTTAAAATTGATTCTGATAAAAGAGAAGCTAATTCAAATATACTGTAAGTAAATTAGATTGAACAGCAATAGTTGGTTTTTGGCTGCATGTTTCTGGGTGCAACATGGATATATTTCAAGGGTGTTGTCAAGGGTGTGGGCTACTTTATGCAATCTCTTATTTATAACCTACCTTCTGTCTCAATTGTTAATTTCCTTTTGTTTGCTGAAAAAGTTGAAAAGAGGGGAGAGATGAAAAATAAGAGTAAAGGGTAAGACAAATAAGGTACTTACTGTGATGAAACAATCTGAATATACCAAGCGGAGGAGCTTTGCTGTGATGCTTTTGTCAAATTTCCAAAACAGCTTTACTTGGTTCCTCACATACAACTCAGCATCGCGGCATATGTTGTGGGTCTTATAGTAATGCCACTCCAACTTTGGCCGTGGAGGTGTAGCCGCCGCCACAGGACTCGAGCTCAGCGCTGCAAAAGCAACAACTAGTAGGAAAGCCACACACATACTTGACCTCATTTTGGGTCACTACTCACTACCAAGTCTCTCTTGCTATTTTGTATAACACTAAGCTCGATTCTTAGATGTAGCCACTGCCTTGCTGCTTATATAGCGTACACTGTCCTAGTGGCATAACCGACCAAGTCATATAGAATAGAAAAATAGAGAAATATAACTCATAGAATAATGGGTTGTGTGCTCTAATTTTCCATCTACCTAGTCCAAGCATCACGGCACCGTGTGATGAAATATTAAGGCATGTAGCTGTTCACATGCACCAAGGAGTTCTGAGCATACTTCTGAAGCCATATTGATGCTACGACGTGGGTAGCAAGCAATGTGCATTCCATGTGACTTCAACTTGGATTTGGGGCCTCATTCTCTAATCACGAGATTTATTCTTTTTATGTTGCAGTGTTTCCTATAAATCGAGGAAATTATGGCTTTTAAACCATATGTGATTAACTTATTATTGATTAATTTATGGTATGGCATGTGCCATCTGGGTCTCACTTGATGGCTGGCCTGGATGGATACTGTTCAATTCTTTCCTTTTTGTTTGAGTCTGCCCAAACGGCCACTCAGTCCATCATCATTCTGGTTGGCCTAAAAAACTCCCAACGAAGGGAACGTCAAACTGGTTAACTAGTACCACCAAAGCAAAACCTTCACTTCTCAAGCCAACTAGCTGAACAAAGACTAAGTAGTTAAAGTTAATCATTCAATATATAAAGCTAACAGCTTGGAAGCGGCTACACAATAACCTGACAGAAGTTAAACATTCTTACTACTGCTCAATTTAATCTCTATAAATTTAAGTTTGGCCAACACTGTAAGTAAAACATTGATATAACTGCTTTCACTTTGCTCTTCTAGACTTGGAGAATCTTTTTGATCCTTTGTTGACTCGAGCGTTAGAGTGTCTTGTGTAGGGATTTGAATTTGCTGCAGTTGACTGCACTATAGTCACAAATGCAGTCCGCTTGATTAAGATAAGATGGATCAAGTTTTTAACATGTATTTAAATCCTATTCACTGAGATTAAATGTTAATCGAACCGATCGGAATCCAAGGACTCATATTGAGTGGTTGTATGATTGTGTCAAAAGCTGACTGCAGTGAATTCAAATCCCTTTAACGGGTATTTCCCAATCATGGTCTCTTTCTGCACTACAGTGCCCTCAACCGCACTCACTATCATGCACCACCACACAGGGAGAATCTTTCTAAAAGAACACTTTTATTTTCTAGGCTTAATACATTAGAAGACCCCTGTAATTGTAAAGGGAATCAAATCCAGAGCCTAGAAAATTTTTGCATCAAATTGGGTCCCTAAATTTTTTTTTAATTCAATTAAGGACAAAGTGTGTTAAACGCTGACGTGTCTTGATTTTTTCCCTATCACCTTATCCACGTGGATTTTAATTTTTTTTAAATACAAAATAATGCCACATGTTATGATTAGAAGGAAATCAATATTAATCCCTAATTAACTAATTTCAGCTCTAATTAACCAATCTCATCAATTAAGCCTCAAATACCCAATTTGAACCCTAATTTTGCTGCAACTTCTGTTCTGAATCTCCTCCCTCCTCAACAGAAGCAACTCCTCACTGAACTCGTCATCCTCCAAATCCCATTCAACACATCTCTTCACCCTTCCCACAAACTCCATTTCTTCAACTGGTGTCGCCCCCCTCCCCTCTTTCCCACAACCTAAACATCACCCTTTTTCTTCTAAAAAAATCCACACAGCAGCATAAGATGGGAAAGAAACAGAGCAAGGAAAACCCATATCGGGAGGGAATGTGCGAGAAAGAGAGGGATAGAGAACGACGCTCGCGTGGCAGAGCTCTGGTGGCGTGTGGTGGCTAGAGGTTGAACAACGTTCGCTGCGGAGGTGACAAACCTAGATCGAGGATGTGAAATTGAGGAAACTAACATCGGTTGGAGGTTGAGGGGTTTGCAAGGCTCGGTGGGGGTGGGTTTCTGGGTGGTGGTGGCTCGGTGGCTGGGTTTCTGAATGGTGGCGGCCGAGTTTCTCGATTGATGTTGTAGAAGAAGTGAAATCAGTCTCGGTGACTTGTTGGAATTGAGATTCAGATCTGGATATGGTTTGAAGTGGGTGTTGGGTATTTTTTTTTCTTGATAAAGGCTGTGTTTTTTCTGGGTATTGTTGGGTTCCTAGGTTGTTTGATTTTTTAGTGTTTTTTTCCTGGGTTGTTAGTTTCATCTTGGTTTGATTTTTTAAGTTTGATTTTCTTGGTTGTTGAAGCATGATATAAGAAGGGGAAAAAGGACGCAGTAGATCAAACTTTGTTTTTTCTGTTGAGAAGAGTAGGGGTGGTGGGTCACAGTTTTTTCGCCTTGTTCCCCCCCCCCCCCCCACCCCCCTTGGTTCTGCAAATTCATGTTTAGTTTCTGCATAATTTTTTCTGGTTTGTAACACTGGGCAGTAGGGATTGTTTTGAGGTTGGGTAGTCTAGGTGGCCTTTTCTTCTGTCTTTTGAGTTTTGTTTTTTTTTCCCTTTTCTCTTGTATCATTTAGGTTGAAAAAGGAGAATAGTTTATAAGTTTCAGTTGTTCATTCACGGAGATAAAAGAGAAATGTGGTGTGAGGGTGAAGAACATTGAACAATTGAAGAACATTCAAGAAATAATTTTTTTTCTGATTATTTAATTGAGTTGGAATTAAAAATAATTTTTTATTATTTTTGTAATTAAAAAATAATAATAAAAGTCACGTGGAATTGATGACTGGGATAAAATTGTCTGCTGGTACACTTTGGCCTTAATTGAATTAAAAAAAAAATTTATAGGGACCCAATTTGATGCAAAAAATTTCTAGGCCCTGGATTTAATTCCCTTTACAATTACAGGGGCATTCTGATGTATTAAACCTATTTTCTAATCCTGAAAGGCTGAAACCACGAGTTCATGCAACCGAATAATGTACCAATGATCACGGAATTACAAATCGACAGGTAATTTTGGTATTACCTGCAAAGAGTAATATAAGACTTTCATGAATAAATTCAAAGAAAGATGAGGAGGCAAATGTTGCTTAATATTTTGTCAAGGATAATATATTTTATAACTTCTTTAAACATACTTTACGATGTTTGATCCGAGGCAACGTAATTTTAAAGGTTTTGACTGCTGAATATGGAAACCTATGCTAGTTGGATCACAGGTGGTTTCTCTCTTAAATTGGCTTGCAGATTGTGTAATTGGTATGTAAACAGTAAGCACGGTGGCCAGAATAAAATATATAAGGAAACGTAACCTAAAATATATAATTCATTTCCTTATTGATGTGGAATTTCATTGAAGTTGTTTCACTCTTATGCAATACTCTACTTAACCTGTGACTTAACATTCGTACTAAATCTTTAGTTTTAATTAACTTCACCTTCACTTATAGACTTTTCAATTCAACGCAAGCCAACATGTTTTACAGTCGACTCTTAGAATTACCAATTGCAAGTTGTTAACACGTTTTGTCACTACTACTCATCATCGACATGATGTTTAGAGCACACTCATAAGAAAAACAACTATGATACATTCACACCTCAAATTTTTTTCATTCCATTTCTACTTAATTTTATTTCTATCTCTCTTTTCTTTTTTTATCACATCACATATCAAATCTCATATTTTATCTTTCTATTATTTCTATCTCTCTCTCCCTTCACATCTTTCCACCTCATTTTGAGGTGTGAAGAAAACATTTTTGATAAGCAAGAAAAATATATATAATTTCATGCTCTACTTTCTCGTTTTGGTTTTTTATTTTTTTGAGACGGGAATGTCACAATTACTCTTTGTATACAAATAATTATTGAAGGTTGGTGTTCATTACTTAGTAAAAAGTTAAAAAAATATTAATGTGGTATCATTATCTTTCGGTATTTTGGTAGAGAGAAATTTTAACAAGCAAAACACTGAGAGAGCACAATAAAGAAAAATAAGAAAATACCGAAAAATGGTGTTTTCGTTAATTTTCAAAAGTAAAGACTAATTACAATTTATTCAATCAGAATAATTCTCATATTATTTAATAATATGAAAAAAAATTGGTAAAAAAAATTATATGTAATTATTTACCACAATAGGTGTATTGGTACAGTTAGTGCTGACGTGGTTGATGTTGGTGGATTCGTAAGCGAATTTCTTTTTGAATTTGTTTCGGGTGATGCGAGTTCATAAAAGAATTCGTGTGGGGTGATAGGAATCCACCCCACCAACCTAGTGTCAAGCTGTCTAAAAACACATAATTGTGTAAATATGATTTTCCCCCTTTTTGGTAATTTTTTTCTGCATTATTAAAAAAAACCCCACAATATATGGCCAATTATCATAACTATCTGAAACACTTAAGGGAAATAACATAAAAATTACTTGGGCTGGCTCCATTAAACATAGAGACTCTCAAACAAAATCTTTCAACCACAGGCCTTTCGTAATTTGGGCTTAACGTGACCAGCGGCCCAATGTTATCATATTTCCAATAAGTAAATATCATTAATTTCGAAAGAAAAAAAGAGATCATTAATTAATCAAGTTATTTTTACGGAATTAATTAATCAAGTTAATATAAGTAAATGAAATCATTTTTATACTTTCTTAATATCTGCATAAAAGTTACATACATGATTCAATCAAAATTTGCGTTTTTGCGTGTACCTACATATGATATTTAACTACATCTTTCGGTTGCCTTTATAGGGTCATAGAAGGTGGATGATCCATCAAGATATTTGGGGCCGCATAGGATTCACAACTTGGCAAGTGACTCTTTGTCTGGCGAGCGGTCTCACATATTCGGTTATCCATCGGTCGCAACCTTGTCATCCTGTGGGCGATCTCTTCCGAATTTGGGAGACCCACACTTTTATGTACATTAATTAAGTCGTCCCTTCAGCAATATTTTAGAATCTTAGGCTCATCCCCCAATTTATATATTTAAGGTTATTCTTAGTAAAATGAGGGGAGAGCTAATTGTAACACTTATCTTCATCAATACAATGAAATAGCTAGGTTTATGACTCCTTTAAGGGAAGCTCTAAATCTGATGTAGGTTCACAACGTGAACAAATTTAATAGTTGAATTTGCTAAATTAATATCCTATAAAAGTCATTAAACGATGTAATTATATATGTCGTCAAATGATAGTTTAAGTGATAACAGCTAAGAGATATATGAGTTGGGGTAGTGGAGATCAGGAATTAAGAATGATGCAATTTATCTTTTCAATTTAAAAAGAAAAAACGATGTAATTATGTGGATTTGCTTGAAGCTACTACATGACTACACATCTACATGCATTAGATTAGATTTGTTCTTTTTTTTGAAACAACATGCATTAGATTTGTTGAAAGAGTCACATCAATATTTAATGGAAGTTTGTCAACGATCGGACAGGATCCGAATCCGATACTATGTTTTTTTCACAAACATGTTTAATGCTGTTGAGTTTTTATATTTAATTATTTTCATTTATGCAATCTTATCCGTTTCTTATAGAAATTATTTTCCAAAAAACCACGAACAAATGAATTAATAACCTTATTTTTATATTTTCCTCTTGTAAAAAAAACCTTATTTTTATATTTTTTCTAGAAACATTGAATCAGAGATATATAGGAAGCTCGCTTGCATTAAAAAGAAGAGATATATAGGAAGCTCAATATTTTCCGATGTATGTATAAAAAAAAGATATGAAGCACAAACAAAAAGTAGCTACAATAAAGCATTTTTATTTTAATTTCAAAGAAATTCGACCTTAAAAAATACTCACCAAAAGCTCCTGAATTATAAACAATTTAATAAGTAATTCGGTATGAACTAGTGTCCAGAACATTTTCATTTGCCACTATTACACCGCTACAAATTAATCTTGAACTAAGGAGTAAAATGTAAAGGCTAGTTTAGTAAGTGGGGGAACAGTTATATGCCACTTAATTAAAGTGATTCTGTTCAAATAATCTAGAATCTTAAAGAGTCAAGATAATACGATAAAGCAAATAAATGAGAAAATATATGATAAAGAAAACCGGACGAGAAAAGAAGAAAGTAATGCAAAATTCACCGAAGCGGTAGCTTAGTTGCTCGTCTTCTCCTTTAATTATGAGGTTGAAGTTTGATCCATACCTATAAAATGAACATTTCAATGAATGATTAGATCATGACTAACTAACATGGTAAACACCCTTATCTAGAAATATAAAGGAGAAAGTAATGAAAACATAATTATTTTTAGGCTAAAAAGCATTTTTGACCCCTGATGTTTTAAGTTTGTGCAAATTCTGCCCCTACTCTATTTTTGTCGATGGTTCTACTCCTCATGTTTTCAAACAGTGCACCGTCTACCCCTCCGTGTCAGTCTAGACGTTAAAAAACTAACGGAATGAGCTGATTTGACTTTTTTTTAATATTTTTTGGACCTGCAACGTGGAAATTACAAATGAAATTGGAAAAAGGGGCATGAGAGATTCAAACTCAAGACCTGTAAGTAGCAAAACATGCATTTAACCAGTTCAGTTACATACATAATTGATATATACATCAAACAAATTTAATTTATATCATTTCCTTGATCATCACCAACTTCATATACTCCTCTTCATCTCTCTAATTCACTCAGGAACATCTCTTGAGAAAGCCTGACTGACGGAGGGGTAGACGGTGCACTGTTTGAAAACATGAGGGGTAGAAACGTCGACAAAAATATATTAGGGGCAGAATTTGCACAAACTTGAAACATCAGGGGCAAAAAATGCTTTTTAGCCTTATTTTTAATACATGTACTACACGATTAGATGTGTAAAATTTAAAACAAACAGTTTTAATTTCAGAATTTTTAATTTGTGGGAAAAAAGGTGAAGAAACCCAACAAAAAAGGGGGCCAAAATCTTCACTAAGCAAAAATGTAAAAGCTCACCAAAATCACACCCACAACACAAGCCCCAAACTAAAAAAACCTCAAAAACCTAAAAAAAAAACTAAACAAAAAGAAGGATTCATATAGTCTGGAAAAGAGCACCTAAACCAAAACCACTAGGACGCTAAGAAGAGAATTTCGACATAAATTATTCTTCCAACCCGCAAATAGCTTGAAGATCACTATTGGAGCATTCAAGACTTTCTCAAGCAACCACGTCTTTTTCGCTCTAGTAAAATACCTGTCAGCTGAACTCGCATCCAATATGAAGGCTCTGACACCTCTACAAAAATAGGAACGTCATACAAACCATGACCCCTCCGACAAAGGCAAGGACTCAATGCCATCAGAGGAAATCACCAAATACCGGGAGGATCGTCATATCTGTTGCTTCATAGAGCGTCAACAATACCTCAAAGTACTCTCTTTTAAACTTTGAACTACATGACCTTTATACTCGCGAATAGCCTTATTGGGAGAGTGTGCGATAACCAATTTTGCCCAACTTATTTTTCTTTTAACTTTAATTTTATTCAATCAATCAATTAATAAAAAAATGTAAATTTAAATTTTTTAAAGCTTTCAAAGAAATAAATGGAAGGATTAAGTCCCCGAATGATAGCTTAAGTGATAAGAGTTACAAAACATTTGAGTTTGGTGTGGGAGGTCCAAGATTCAATCCTTAAAAAGCGTAATTAATCTTTCCGATGAAAAAAATTTGGAAGGATTCACTTAAGTTGATTGATTTGAGAAATAAATACAAATCTCACAAAATAAAAATTGAAGAAAAGATCCCACAATCAAGCAAATGCATTCAAGTTGCCATCAAATCATAATTATATAACTGTAAAACTTTTTACCGTCGACATACATAAATTAAATCCCAAATGTTTTTTTAGCCATAAATCCCAAAATTATTGCAATTAGGCGTTTATTTTTGGTCAATTGTAATTATTAGGAGTTGGTCCGTACAAAATTATATGTATAATAAGCGTGTGGCCCATCTGCACAAAATCTCATATCATTATTCCACCAAAAAAAAATCTCATTTCCTCAAAAGGCAACTTTTTTCTTTCTCTTTTCTTTTTTGACTTTTTTCATAGAGATTAATTTACACGCACTAACACACAGTCTAAATAAGTTTTACACAATCATTCAATCGTAACCTTCCATTTCGTTACCTCATAATTAATTTCAAATTTAGTAATTCTTACAATAGAATATTAAATATTGTAATTGAATGACTGTGTAAAACTTTTCACACCGAAAATGTATAGAAATAGAAATTAGTCTCTACTTCTTATTTCAAAACACCCTGCAATTCATTTCTATTACTCAATTAAATCAAAAGCTTATTTTATGATTTGGTAACCCATCATTGGATGTTCGAGTAAAAAATATTTACACCAGGAGTGCATTACTATTGATTTTTTTATTTTATATGCACAGAGCCACAGACACAACACATTATAAATAAGTTTTACACAATTATTCAATTGGAACCTTCCATTTTGTTATCTCATGATTAATTTTATATTTAGTAATTCTTGCAATAGAATATAAAATATTGTAATTGAATGACCGTGTAAATTTTTTTACACGCGTAGAAATAGAAATTAGTCTTTAATCCTTATTTCAATACACCCTGCAATTCATTCCAATTTCACCTTCATTCCCAAAACCCTCTCTCTCTCCTCTCTCTCTCTCTCTCTCTCTCTCTCTCTTATCGTTCTCTCCATTCTCTACCTTCACTCTCACGTCTATCGCTTTCAACCCCTCACTGTGTTCGATTGCGATTTCTTGATTTTCTTCTCGTCGGTGCTTCGCGGGTCACCACAATTGGCGGGAACCGAACCGTCAAGGTTTGTTCATCGATCGATGATGGCGAACCCATCTGGGAACCATCAAGAACAACACGTTCATGCTCATGCTTCGTCTGCCTTAACCGGCAATTCCGTTCCTGAAGCTTCTGCCGTCGCTGTTAACATCCCCAACATGAAGCACAACCCTGGCATCTCGCTCGATTGGAGCCCTGAAGAGCAAGCAATTCTTGAAGATGGACTCTCCAAGTCAGTTTCTTCTTTATTTTTTCTTGGAATTTTTCTTGGGTTTTTGTTTTCTTCTCTATATGTCAATTCAAAATCTTGTCTTTGATGTGATATATTGATTTTGGAAGTGGGTTTTGAATTTTATCTCATTCTTGCTTAACCATGTTGTTGAATGATTAATTGAGTATTTTTTTTAGTCTCAATTTTGTTTGCCCTAATTTTCAAATTCAATCTAATATTGAATTTGAAATCTAATCCATATTGTTTATTGATACGAATTTAATGATTATATAAGTATGTTAGTCTCAATTTTGTTTGCCCCAATTTTTGAATTCAGAAAAGTTAACAAATGATTTTGGTCTTTGGCAAGGTGTCCTCCCTATAGGCATAGCTGTGGGATTAATCCTCGGGCTGGGGTGGTGGTTAGGCATAGAGTTCACTTGCACTATGACCAACTACTGTGTGGTAGTTAACAAACAATTTAGTCAAACTAAAAAAGATGAACACTGAATTAAAGTATTATTATTGTTGTAATTAATAAATCGATATAAGTTATATACGGGGCCAGCTAGCTAAGTGTGTGTAACGTATACACGTGGGCAGGCTTTTTGATTCTGTTTGATGCTTATCCATGTGTTTGTTTCTTAATTTTGAACGGACGTTTTCCCTGAATAAACGCGTACTAAAACGCTCTCTTAACAAGTTGAATGTGGAATCTTAAGCTTGGATATAATGAGCCAAATGCAAGCGGGCTGGTGAGTTTTCTTTACTCACTCCTGTAGATGTTACCAATTGGACACAGGGATAACATTTTTGATCCACGCTAAGCTTGCAGGCAGTGAATCCAAAATTCCCAAATCAGTTTGGAATTAGGGTGTTCAGAGCTTTATGCAGAATGTGTTCCCATTGCCTTGTTTTGTTTCATCATCTTTTAAATGTCTGCATACTTATGTTTACCCCATAGTAGTCAGTCGCGGATCACGGCCTGTCGCGGATGACCCCCAAAAATGAAATCCCATACAAGGGAAGGCCGCTATTGGCCGCTATTGACCGCGAATAGCGGGATTTCACGGCTGCGATCCCGTCGCGGCAGGGGTCCACTACGCTATGCGACGGCACTATAGCGCCGCTATTGCGCGCTATTGAAAACTATGGTTTACCCTAAGATTTATGAGAAATTAGGGCATTCCATTACTGGTTGTGTGCATGAGGGAAGATATCTTCTTGCGTCTATCCTTTTCTTACACTGGTTGCAATGGAAGCTTGAAATCAAGATCAATATTTTTGCTAGTGGTGATATTTTGTTAATTGTTTAGGTACCATGCTTGATTTGCGTTCTGTACTTAGATTCACATTGAATTTTTTACTGTTCAACACATGCCTTTTTGATTTATTAGTAATATGTATATGTCAAGTCCTATGGGTGTGGTCATCATTATATTAATGAAAATTATGAAATTTCCCTTGCAGGCATGTCACAGAATCTAACATAGTGCGCTATGCAAAGATAGCCCAACTGTTACAGAATAAGACAGTCCGAGATGTAGCACTGCGAGTTAGGTGGATGAACGTGAGTTACATATTTGTTTGTTGCAGCCTTAAGTAATTTATATCAATGTGAATGCTAGAAAAATCCATCTCCCCTTTGGTATGTGTCATTGCTGCATTTGTCATTGCATGGTATATATCTAGCAAATATTGGAATAGGTTCCCATCTCTTGTAACCCTCTTTCATGTGCATATTTTACAAACTGTTCTTCGGCTTTGATAAGATTCTCAATAAGATTTAATAGATTACTTAAGATAGTTTATTATTCTCTTGATACTTAATAATTGTGTGCCTTCCTGGGAGAAAAAAAATGGCAGTGATGAATGGTTTCTCCATGCAAGACACCTTGATTCCTTCCATACCCTTAATAATAAAGGAAATGAAGAAACTTTATGTCATCCAATTATGAGATTACTTTAAACTCAATTTCTGTGTGCTCTTGATTTAACGACATATTTGTATGCATTTTCTTACAGAAGAAAGAAAATAGCAAGAGAAGGAAGGATGATCATAATTTATCCCGGAAAAGTAAAGATAAAAAGGTACAAATTTCATTTATTGGATATCATAAACTGTGTTTTGTGTTTCGCTTTTATGCATGATGAGATGCTTTTGAATGTGTTTCTCTAATCTATGGATGTTGGTTGTGCCTAGACCTTTTAATGTGAATGTCATGTTTTGAACACTGTTTCCCTTGCTTGCTCATCTTGCCACCCGCCACCCCTACTTTGAATACACATATTTAACTGAAGGGAATTTGTCTTGAATTCTTTACTGATAGATCTAGAATAAAGCCCATTTGATCATCTTCAGATTGGTATATATCAGGGTGTTGTGTAGATTGAGGGCTGTCCTCCGGTTCTGTCCTTCTGTAGATTGCTTTATGAATTCCTCATCCTAATTTGCATATAATGCATCAAACAAATCATCCCCCGCCCAATTTTCATCTTTGTACTAATTATTTTTCCAAAACCAGTTGGTCACATCTGCTTCCATAATTCATATGCAAACACACAGACATAATTATATAATATAATTTGATCATCTTCAGATTGGTATATATCAGGGTGTTGTGTAGATTGAGGCCTGTCCTCTGGATCTGTCCTTCTGTAGATTGCTTTTATGAGTTCCTCATCCTTAGTGCATATAATGCTTCAAACAAATCGTCCCCCCCCCCCCCTCTTCATCTTTGTGCTTACTATCTTTGTGCTTACTAATTTGCATATAATGCATCAAACAAATCATCCCCCGCCCAATTTTCATCTTTGCACTAATTATTTTTCCAAAACCAGTTGGTTACATCTGCTTCCATAATTCATATGCAAACACATAGACATAATTATATAATATAATTTGATCATCTTCAGATTGGTATATATCAGGGTGTTGTGTAGATTGAGGCCTGTCCTCTGGATCTGTCCTTCTGTAGATTGCTTTTATGAGTTCCTCATCCTTAGTGCATATAATGCTTCAAACAAATCGTCCCCCCCCCCCCCTCATCTTTGTGCTTACTATCTTTCCATGAACAGTTGGTGACATCTGCTTTCATAACTCATGCAAACACATAGATGTCATTATATACATTAGTGGGTTAGGTCCTAGATGTATTGTTTTTCCACCATAGCTTGCACAATATGCTGTCAGATGATATCATATCCTTATTATCAGGCTTCTGGAATTTGTAATTTGTAAGCTCATAAACTTGTGAGAACAAAAATAACCTTTACTTCATGTCATATGTTCCACTGTAAATTTTGACATCTTTTTACAAATCATTCTCTGATAATTTATCAGCTCCGACAAAATTAATTCTGAATTTTAACTAAGCTTTCCTTGGACATGAAAATATTATCTCCTATTTGTAACTCTCAACTATAGTATTTGAAAATTAGGTTATTTTGGCACCTTATGTTGCTGTACTTCTTCAGATTTCATTTTCAAGGGATAAATGTTGCCTGAACTTTTCATATGCTGCCTTTGTCTTTTGCTTTTGACACTTCCCTTTATACACACCATTATGTCCCAGAATTGCACTGTGATGTCTAATATTATTAGTTTTTTTATTTGAAACAGACCGAGCTTTGTTGTTAATGTTTTTAACTACGAAGAAACTATCTTCACATTTTGGTTTTATTTCTTGTCTTGTTACATAATGAATAGTTTAGCATAATTGCTTAAAGAAATACTAGGAAACAAAGGATAAGTAACTGAAAGGAACAAAGCTAATGAAAAGTTGGTGCATTTATGGAATACTGGAAACCCTAGGTTCTATCTTTGTGTTATATTCATACTCAATGGGGCTTTGGATGGTTAGTAAAAGTCTATTACTGTTTCCAGGAAAGGGTTTCTGATTCTGCAGCAAAGCCATCTCACTTTCCTGCTCGGTCCAATGTCCCCCCATATGCTCCTCCAATGATTACAATGGACAATGATGATGGCATCTCATATACAGGTTGGGAACAAAACTTGAGAACTTCTTCATAGCATTGGATTCTGTTGGTTTGGAAATATGCCTCTATCTCTCACAGGCTCTTCTGTCAGCCTTGAAACATCTTATGTACTTGAACTCCTTTTTTTAAATTTTCAAGCTTCTCTTTTCAAATGTGATTTTTTTTTTGGCAGCAATTGGAGGTCCGACTAGTGAGCTATTAGAGCAAAATGCACAGGCCTTGAACCAAATCTCGGCAAATCTTTCTGCTTTCCAGGTGAGTTGACAACATTTCTCACTGATTTTATCTGTTGAAAGACCGCTTGACCAAGAATTGGGATTCTGAATCAGACTTGTTATGAGTTTATATTAACTGCGTGGATCTTGGTATTAGGCAATCCTTTTCTCAGTTCTCGTTTCCTATTTTCTCTCTATGTCCTTGGCTTGTATTCATTTCGTTTGTTAGATTTATGCATCTTAAATGATCTGACTAAATTAGGTTAACTTTGAGTTGGGAAATTGTCTCATTTGCTTTTCTCTATCTTTCAATTCAGTTTTTTATGTCTTCCTGTCTTAGTAGAGAATTTTCAGATGTAGGATGTTGTAGAGCTTTGGAAGTGCTTGAGGTTTTGGTTTGGCTGGTGATAGATGAAACCAGTGTTCAGTTCAGCTTAGTACTGTCTATAATGGGGTTATTCAATTATAACATTTAAAAGCAACAAAGAAAAATAAATATGTGAAGAAGTGTATTGTATAATTATTTTTCAAATTGATTATAATCAATTTTTATTTTTCTAGAAGTGTTTATGTAGACAAAACAATAGCTGAAACAGTATTTATAGACCTGCCTTGATTCTGAAGCCAAGAACATGGATTTATTTTTTCAGTGCTAGAGCACCAGTATGTACTACACCACTTATAGGTCAACACTGACACATGTTCTTATCTGGTTATTTATTCCTTTTTTAATTTCTTTTTTCAAATGAAAATTGAAGATAACTGTCAGTGCGGAAAAGAGTCCTCAGTTGTGTAATAGTAGTACTAAATATTTGCTCCAAGAACATAGGTTTAACATAAAATACCAGAGCAGATAGTGAAGTGTCATCAACTGATGTTGTCAGAATGAGAGTTACATTCCTAAACTCATATTAGGGGACTTAACCAAAATACAGAGAATCATACCTTGGATGTGTATATTTTAATATATTATCTCAAACTTTCCCTGCATGCATTTGTTGTTTCATATCTTATACTAATTTGGTCATCAACTTGGCATTGGGTATCTTAGGATGTAGGGGAACTGCAGAATTGTTTGAAACTGGGATAATTCATAATATCTCTGCTTGGTGTTTTAAAAGTGGTGCTCTAGTTTATCAGTATGGTTTCCATTATCATGCCATTCTTTATAGCTGTAAGCTAACAATTTTTTTGTTCTCTCTATTTTGTTTGCAGATACAGGAGAACATCAATCTTTTCTGCCAAACTAGAGATAACATCTTTAAAATCATGAATGAGTGAGTTACACTGTTTTTTTGTTCCTTTCTATATTTACTCTATTTATAATGACGTATGTTAGTGCAAGTGATTTATTTGTTTCTCTTTTTACATTGCTGTTAGAAATGTATGATGTTGGCGTTTTAATTTAAGGAGATAAGTATTTGTTTATATATCTGAATGCTATTGTTGATGCAATCAATCCCAAGTCGACTTGATGTTTATGGCACCTAAGCTTGTCCTCTAAGTTGATTTTGGCTTCATAATCAAGTGTAGAAAGATTTCAAACATGCACTTACATGCTTTTTCTCTTTATTTTCTTGGCAGTTTGTGTGATACACCAGAGGTGATGAAGCAAATGCCACCTCTTCCAGTGAAGGTCAATGACGAGCTAGCCAATTCAATACTTCCAAGAACCCACCACCATCATGATGCTGCTTAGTCACTGCCAATCAAGTTACCCCAGGATTTACTTTTGAAAAAAATAATGAATAATTGTTGATAACCTTCAAGTTTGAATTAGTCTTCATAGTATTTTTTTTGTTCAAATGTTGGTTTTGTAACTTTTGTTCAATTGTGGGCTCTAACATAGTTGTACTATAGGAATTATTTGGTATTCTTGGTATTAATTGAGTTCAATTTAGGCAATCAGAGCAATAAGTTGTATAATTCTAATTTTCGTTTCTGTTGATTTTGTTAGTACAAATTGTTATCCTGAGGGCTCGTTTGGTGCGACGTATAGTATAAGGCCTGATAGTATAAGACCTGATAGTATTAGGCCTGATAGTATAAGCCCTGATAACTTTCTTATACTATCCAGCGTTTGGACATACTCGGTATAATTTACCATATCGTTTAAATTAATGCAATTTTATGTTTAATGAAGTATTGAATAATGGTATATAATAAAAATCAAATATGGAGGTGATTATAACGGTGGTGGCGGTGGTGATGGAAGTAGTGGTAGGTTGGTGGTGGTGGTGGCAATGGTGGTAGGTTGGTGTGGCGGTGGTGGTGGCAGCGATGGTGGTTGTGGTGGTGGCGATGATAGGGTGGTGGTGGTGGTGGTAAGGCGGTGGTGGAGGCAATGGTGGTGGTGGTGGCGATAGGGTGGTGGTTGTGGTGTCGGTAGTGGCGGTGGTGGCAATAGAGTGGTGACGACGATTATGGTGGTGGTGGCGATAGGGTGGTGGTTGTGGTGTCGGTGGTGGCGGTAGGGCGGCGGCGGCGGCGGTGGTGGCAGTGGTGGTGATCGGGTGGTGGCAGCAATGGTGGTTGTGGTGTTGGCGACGATAGAGTGTGGTGGTGGTGGTAAGGCGGTGGCGGCTTAGTAAGGTGGCGGCGACGGTGGAGGGTGGAGGCAATGGTGGTGGTGGTGGCGATAGGGTGGTGGTTGTGGTGTCGGTAGTGGCAATAAAGTGGTGGCGGCGATTATGGTGGTGGTGGCGATAGGGTTGTGGTGGCGGTGATTATGGTGGTGGTGGCGGTAGGGCGGCGGCGGTGGTGGTGGCGGCGGCGACGGTGATCGGGTGGTGGCGGTGGTGGTGCCAATGATGGTGTAAGTTGGCAGCAATAGAGGGTGGTGGTGATGGTGACTTATACATCACAACCTTATCATGCCTTATCCATCACTCACATGATGGATTAAATAATACGTCATTTTAATGTATAAGGGGACTTTAATGGATAAGCTTATACAATACAATGTCATCACCAAACAATGGATAAACTCATAATGTATTGTATAAGCTTATACTATCATGCCTAATACGGCGTGCCAAACGAGCCCTGATTGTATTTTTTTGGGTTGAAATGCATATAGTATTAAATGATGGATTGCTTGGGGTGCTTCAATGCACTCTCGGGACGCGGTGTTAACGTCACAAACTAACAGCATCTTTGGATGTGTATCGACTAGAACACACTTGAAAGCACTTTGTTTTTATATTTCAAAAGGTACAAGTTGTAGCTTTTGATTTAATTTGATTTTCTCAATGGATTGAAGTGTGAACCATGCGTAGGGAGTTCAAGACATTGTGAGGTCCTTTTGGATACTAGTTACTACTCTTTGACATGGACTAGTAACAAGTCAAAAACAAGGTGCAAGTTTGACACTGTGCTACTAAAGTTATTCTACAGCTACTTGTAGGTTTCTTAGTGTTTAAGAATATATTTGAAATACATGGAAATGAAATGTTCAAAAAGACATAAAGCATAGGCGGCTGGAAATATCTTTGATGTAATTCTTTGTTAAAATATTGCCTTTAGAGTTTAATTTGTTTTTATTTTTATTTTTGGAGCTCCGATATAAAACGAAGACAAAGAAGAACAAAGGCCCAATGCTAACACAGCAGCCTGCTTAACCAAAAATGTGATAATAACATTACATTCATTGACCCAAAATAATAATACAAAAAAATAACGATTTTATTATTATTATTTACTATTATTATTATTATATTTTTACTATTATAATTATGAGGTAAGGATGTGATTTTATAGGGAAAAATTTGTAATGGACTATAATTTTATGAAATTCAAGGATGGTAAATTTGGTGTGAAGGCCAGAAATCAGTTCCTGATGGGCAAACCTTAGAAGCAGGTTAGTTGTTGCCTTTTTTGACCTCAAAACTCTGTCCATCCTTTCCTTTAGGGGGCAACCAGGAACTCCCTCCTCCCTTTCCAATTTCTTCAATAAATATTAAATGAATTAAAAAACATTTTCTTTGTTTGTCTTTTCTCCACATCACCGATAATTATGATTATATAAAGTTTGAAAGGGAACCACATGTGTGACATGATTTTTGCTCACCTTGTCTTTAAGTCATGAGGTTGGGAGTTCGATCATTGCCCATAAAAATGAAGCACATTTTGCAGTTCGTCGTTTACCATTTAGTGCAATCAAGCTTCTGCAGTGAAGAGAATAGTCATGACAACACGTTACAACTTTTTAATTATACTAAAATTAGTCATTCTACTCTTAATTAAATTGAAAGCTTTTATAAAGTAAATCAAAACTAGAAGAATGTATTTAATAGTTATTGATATTAGTATATGTAAAGGAATGTTTAATTGCATTCCTACTACAATATAATTAGTTTCAAAGAAATACTACAATATAATTGCCTCATGTTAAAAGTTGACCAGAAAGTCGTGCCTCTGTCATCTTTTTTGACTTCAAGGAATAAAATTGAGAGAAAAGTATGAAGTTTCATTCATATACATTGAAAGTTAAAATGAAGCTGAAAGAAAAAGAAAAAAATAAAGAAGAAATAAATGTAATCGATAATAATAATATGATTGAATGAAAAAAAAGATAGATAAAAAATAAAAATAGAAATGAAGTAAAGAAAAAAATAGAAACCATGGATCTGTGGCCGGCGAGGGGCAAACCTCGCCGGAGGAGCGGGATATCATACGACGTAGCACGTTCAAGGCCAAACGGCAACCCTCTGTGCAAGGGGGACCTCAGGCCGGAAGCATGGCTCGACAACCTCTGTCGTATAAGGACATATGCTCGGGGATCAATGGGAGAGACAATGAGCCCCCCGAACTGGAGGATGAGGTCAACGAGATGGCGACAGATGATGTGGAAAGCGACCCTTTGTGCCCCAAGATTAGGGTCACTCTCACTCGCAGGGAGTTATGGGAAGCCCGCAGACCCTGGAGAAATGCCATCATTATCAAGCTGCTTGGCAAAAGGCTGAACTTGAGATTTTTGAAACCGAAGCTCGAGCGTTTGTGGCAGCCGAAAGGGGACATGGGGAGGATGCTGAAGATAGACGAGCGTAATAGCAGGATTCAACAAGCTGAGGAGATGGCGGAACAGGCAGCGCTCAAGCGAGGACTTATTCCGTCTGGGACCGAACGTGCGAAATTCGCCAGAATATGCATTGAGATTGATTTGAGTAAGTCCCTGGTGGCCAAATATGATTTTAATGATCGGGTCTATGCTGTAGAGTATGAAGGGCTGAGTCAGGTGTGCTTTCATTGTGGCCGCTTTGGCCATAAGGTTGAAACTTGCCCCCTCCTTATCCAACCCAAAATCCCAAAGCCATCGCCGACGGGAGGTCCGGCGACGATACCAGCGACGGCGGTGGCCCAGCCCTTCGGGGAGTGGATGCTTGTCAAGCGCAATCAAAGGAAAACGAAGGAATATGCCAACCCGAAATTCCAGGGAGCCATTAAAGGGAAGAAAATTGATTCTAATTCGTATTCAAATTGGAAGGCGAATCAGGGATCGCGGTATCATGCCTTGAGTCATGCGAACCAGGATTTTGGTGAGTCGAGTAAGGCAGGTGCGAATGGTGGTGCGGGAAATACGGTTGATGACATGGAATTAATTTGTATTAATGACACTCCCATAATCCAGGAAGAACAGAATCGTAGCAATGATTTGGTGCAAAAGGATGGGTTTGTCACGGCACAGGGGGGCCCACTTGCACAAAAAGTCATATCTGACGAGGATGTTACCTTTGAGAAAGGAGAGGCTATTATTTTGGAGTCATATAATAACTTGATTGGGGCGCAGTCTGGGGCCCACCAACAAACAACATTTAATCATGATGCTAGGGCACAGGATCAGGTAAATTTGCAAAAGTCTCTCAAAATTGCTAAAAAGCAAGCACGAGAGAAGGAGCATCATCAAGTGAAGTGCCATTCCAAGAGTGCAGGAACTGCGAGTGTGAGGTCACCAGTGGCGCGTAGTGTAGCGCAAACAGGGAAGGACAAACCCCTGCCCCAGGGGAGAGGCACCCCACCTCGGGGTTTGAATCAGCACCAAGATACCATGGGCCTTGCAGTAGAAGAGGAAGTTACACGACAGAGAGACAGAAGCTTGTCTCCAAGCGCCACCAAAAGAGCCTCCTAGGGTTTTGTTTGTTCCGCTAATACACTTGTTTGTTATGATGTTTAACACCCTCACTTGGAATATTAGAGGTGCTGCCGCGAAGGGAGTTCCTCTACTAATTAAGGATTTGGTTGCAAGACATAAAATAAGCTGTATGGCGTTGTTTGAGACCCGAGTCAGTGGTCCAAAAGCATTGAAAATAATCTCTAAGTTAGGTTTTGATAAGTCCTTTGTGGTAGATGCTGAAGGCTTTGCGGGTGGCATATGGATCCTATGGAAGAGCTTCGAAGTCCAGTTGGAGGTTCTCCATTCTCACCGCCAGTTTGTCCACACACGTGTGCTATCGGGAAGCTCCCAGGCTGCGTTTCTGACCTTTGTGTATGGGAGCCCACAAGGAGTGACGCGGAATGCTCTTTGGGAATCCTTGGAAAATTTTAGCCAACATATAAGGTCCCCTTGGCTTGTGATGGGGGATTTTAATGCTTACCTTGGAGCTGATGAGAAATTTGGTGGTGCAGCTGCCAATGTTAGTTCTATGAGACGGTTCCGTTCTTGTTTATCTAGCAGCAACCTCTCTGATATGGGGTTCAAAGGTCCCCCCTATACGTGGGAATGACGAGGGGTGAAAGAAAGATTAGATAGAGGTATTTGCAACTTCGATTGGATGGAGTCCTTTCCTGAATCGTCTATCTTGCATCTTCCCCAGCTGAAATCAGACCATAGCCCTCTCTTGTTGAAGCTAACTAACCATGACCACCATTCTCCTACTGATCGTCCCTTCCGCTTCATGTCATGTTGGCTTACTGATAACCGCTTCCCTCACGTGGTTCATAATGCTTGGAAGAAACACACCGACTGGCTCGCTGCCTCTGAGTGCTTCAGGACCGATGCAACTGACTGGAATAGAAAGGTCTTTGGGGATGTGTTCCGCAGGAAAAGCAGATTAATGAGACGTCTAGAAGGCATCAATGCTAAATTACAAATGAGACATAATCCGTTCCTGCATAACCTTCAGCGCAAGCTATGGAAATCTTATAACAAGGTGCTGATTCAGGAGGAGATGATCTGGGCCCAGAAGTCTCGATGCATGTGGGTAAAACATGGGGACAGAAACACTCGTTTCTTCCATGCGTCTACCAAGTCTAGACGTAAACGAAATAGAATTGAGGCCCTGACGTCTATTGATGGGGTTCTCGTTACAGATGAAGAAGTTCTAAAAGATATGACAGTTGAGTACTTTCGATCGTTATATGACACCTCCGGTGGTGGAACTCCTCTTTCATGCACGCATGTGTATCCCACCCTTGATGCTCTTATCCTGGATGAGATCCAGGCACCCCTGACCGCGGAAGAGATCAAACAAGCAGTGTTTAGTATGGGGCCCCTCAAGGCCCCTGGTCCGGACGGTCTTCAGCCTATATTCTTCCAGAAGCACTGGGATATAGTAGGTGATTCTGTGGTGCAGCTTCTTCAGGATTGCTATCTAAATCATGAGAGAGTACAGGAGATTAATGAAACCTTGTTGGTCCTAATCCCAAAAGTTGACAGACCTGATAGCCTGAGACAGTATAGGCCAATCAGTTTATGTAACGTTGTGTACAAAATTTTAACAAAGGTCGTAGCAAATAGATTGAAGCCAAGTTTGGACTCCTTGATATCCCCAAATCAGTGTAGCTTTGTCCCTGGTCGCCATAGCTCTGATAATATTGTTATTGCTCAGGAGGTGTTTCATTCGATGCGCAACCTAAGAAAGAAGCAAGGTTGGGTAGCTATTAAAGTGGATCTTGAGAAAGCTTATGATCGCATAAGCTGGGACTTCTTGCGTGAAACTCTGGCAGCGGTGGGTTTCAATGATAATTTTTGTAATCTAATTCTAAGCTGTGTGAGTTTGTGCTCCTTTCAGGTCCTCTTTAATGGTTCCAAGACCACGCCCTTTTGTCCGTCTCGGGGTATCCGACAAGGGGATCCTATCTCTCCATATTTGTTCGTGTTGTGTATGGAGCGGTTAGCACACTTGATTCAAAGCGAAGTTTCAGGAGGAGGCTGGAAACCCATTTCTTTGTCTCGGGGGGGCCCTAAGATATCGCATTTGTTCTTCGCTGACGACTTGCTTCTTTTTGGGGAAGCATCTCTGGAGCAGATTGAGGTGATGAGGTCTTGTTTGGAGCGGTTTTGCCTGGCTTCTGGGCAGAAGGTTAGTCTTGAAAAGTCCAAGTTGTTGGTATCTAGGAATGTCAATCACTCCAGGGCTTCTCAGTTGAGCGCTGCAGCACAAATCTCTCTCACGTCCGACTTAGGGAAGTATCTTGGGGTGCCTCTCCTTCATCGGAGAAGAAATAAAGATACTTATGATTTTCTTCTCCGCCACTCTCAACAGCGCTTGGCCTCTTGGAAAGCTACGTCGTTAAGCCTGGCAGGACGTGTTACATTGACACAATCAGTAGTAGCCTCACTCCCTACATACTGTATGCAGACAATGGTCCTCCCTCGATATGTTTGTGATCGTTTAGAGCAGGACCAGCGACGTTTCGTGTGGGGTGCAAATGAGGGTGAACGGAGCTATAGCCATGTCCCTTGGAACCGTGTGTGTTCTCCAAAGTCCCAAGGGGGCCTGGGATTGAAACGATTACAGGAGTATAATCAGGCAATATTTATGAAGATAAATTGGGGTCTGATACATAATACTGATGCTCTATGGGTTCGTGTTTTACGACATAAATACGGGTGTGGAGGGAACCGCTTGCCGGTAGTCAGTCACAAAGCTTCTGAATCCTCAATTTGGAATGGCATCAGAAACACTTGGGAGGCCTTTTCCCGCGGTATTCGTTGGCAAATAGGGAATGGTAGGTCTGTGCGGTTTTGGCAGGACCGGTGGCTTCCTTCTGGGATAATTTTGTTGGAAGTTACTGTGCAAAATATACCAGATAATCTCTTAAGCATCCGAGTAGCTGATCTGAGACTTAGCAGTGGGGCTTGGCATATTCAGAGCTTTATTAATTTTATACCTAATGTGGTCTTTCAAGAGGTTCTGGCTTCTCTTCCTAGCTCTCTCTCTGCGGTTGATGATACTCCAGTTTGGGCTTGCACAGCTTCTGGTACCTACACAACGAAGTCTGCATATGAGATGCTAACTGCGAACTCCTCTCCTGTTGACCCCGATCCATCTTGGAGGCTGCTGTGGCGGTGGAAGGGGGCTCCTCGGGTCAAGTTGTTCCTCTGGAAGGTGGTTAATGGGGGATTAATGGTGAACGAGAAACGGGTCCATAATCACCTGTCAGCGGATGATGTGTGCCCTATATGTGGTGTGATGCGGGAATCAGTTCTCCATGCCTTACGGGATTGTTCTTTTGTCAGAACAGTTTGGGATGGTCTCGACCCGTCCCTGGTTACCTCTCCTTTCTTCAGCTTGACGGTTTCTGAGTGGATTGCGTGGAACCTCCGAGGGGGGCGCTCGACGAGCAACAAGGATGATTGGGTCCAACGCTTTGCGGTCCACGCGTGGTGCATATGGAGGATGCGAAACGAAGTTGTGTTTAACCAGACACCATGGGAGTTGAATACCATTCGCTGGTGGGTGAACTCCAGTATTCATGATGTTGAGGCTGCTGCAATGGATAAGGAGACAGGACCACAGAGCACCACATCTCCCTGTTGGTTGTTCCCGCGAGTGGGATGGGTCAAGTTTAATGTTGACGGGTCGGTTTGGGCATCAGGCGAGGCGGCTTGTGGTGGTGTGCTTCGCGATAGCTCCGGCAAGTGGGTACAGGGCTTTTGTCGTCGCCTGGGCACGTCAAATCCTTTGCTAGCTGAACTGTGGGCCATTCGGGTTGCTGTGGATGTGTTGAGCGATCTAAATTTCTCCAAAGTTATGGTAGAGAGTGATTCTATGGAAGCCATTGCAGCGGTCAAGGATCCAGGAGGCCTCGTTAGGCCTTACTTGGAGATGATTGAAGCTATTAAGAGAGGTATACCAACGCATATGGAGGTTCAGTTCAACCACGTGTTAAGGGAAGCCAATTCCGTAGCAGACTGCCTGGCCACCACAGCGCATGTCTTTGGCTTTGGGACACGGGTTCTTCATTTTCCGACAGCGGAATGTCGTAGTCTTATTAGTCAGGATTTGGAGGGGGCTCTAGCCTCTCTTCGAGCTCCTGTTTGTTAGCGTTTTTTCGCTCTTCGGGGCCCTGCCCCTCCATGTTATCAAAAAAAAATAAAATAGATGTAAATAAATCATAACTCAAGACAGAAAAGAAGGTTTAATTTGGGTGGAATGTTAGCAGACGCATATCAGGTAAACATAACAGAGTCACATACTTTGAATGGTTTGGAGTTGGACTTTGGAGTAGTTGTCTATCACTACGTGGATTTGGTTGAAATTTGGACATTCTTGCAAAGTGTTTGACACGGCTGTATTGTTGGTAGGGGTGGGAATAGGCCAGGCCGTTCGTAGGGGCCTATGGCCTAGCCTACCACAGGTCCAGGCCAGGTCAAACCAAATTGGTAAATAGGCAAGGCTTAGGCTTTTTGAAAAGCCTATTTAGTTAAAAAGGCTAGGCTCAGACCATTTAAAAAGTCTTTTAAGCCTTATAGGCTAGCCTATTTAAGTAAAAATAATTAGTATTTTTCTGGTACATTGTAAATATGATTAGTATAAATATATTTTACTATTGATGATGTCTATATATTAGAAAATTATCATAATATCTTAATATTATATACTTATTGACATCTTTATATATTTAAGCAAATTGACTTATATAATGACTCAAAGTTATAAGTCTATTTAGAAATAGATATATAACGTATTTAAATACCTTAATATAAAGTTTGATTTTATACTGGCTCTCTGACTCTAAGAAACCAACATAATCTCTCGTTTAGTTTCATTTCTACCTAATAGCTTATAATATTGAGTCTGATTGTTGAAAAAATTATTCTAGTATAATTTAACCTGTTAGTTTATAAGTTTGATAGCTTCTTTACAAATAATTTTGTTAGCAAACGTAAAACTCTTGTTGTGAAATAAACATTTAAATAGGCTACCAGGCTAGACCAAGCTTTCGAGAAGGTCAGGCTAGGCTCGAAAAAAAGCCATTGACAGGCCACAGGTCAGGCTCAGGCCTTAAGATTTTTAAACAGGCTAGGCCTATTTACGCAAAGTCTACCTAGGCCCAGCCTATTCTCACCCCTAATTGTTGGCCTCTTAAATTCACTAGTGTTATTTAGTTTTAATTTATTACCTTTCCATTTTTTAAAGCATTTCCATGGCCGCTAACTATGAAATTGTTTCCTTAAAGACTTAGAAATCACATTAAGTTGATAGGTTTCTTCCAATAAATTTTTCTTTATACATACAGCTCATAAATCCAATTCAAAATTAAATGCTTAAGGAGCTCAGTTATGTACAAATGTATCGTATTTCACACTTTATTACATATTTATTTATTTTTAATCACCAAAGAGCACGCTGGTTCTTTCAATACTCACAATTGATGGCTACTTACGTGTGAATATAGATATTTAAGGTTAGGTTTGGCATGCGAAAAAGTGATGGGATGAACTCAAACTTTAATATTATAAAATCCAACAAACCCATCAATCCATGACCTCTTAATTATCCAAGAATTAGTTATACATATTCAGAGTGTTTCAGTTGAGGTTGGTTTTGGTTTCTTCCTCTCTCTGTACCCATTTGACTAGTCAGTCTGAAAACAATTCTAATAAGTGTTTTGCTTTTGATTTTGAATGTGTATTTTATATATAAAGCACTTTTTGGCACCATTACAAGAGTTGATGGTTCAGATATAGTAGATGTTATGCAAAAGATTTTGAGTATCCTCTGCTTCATTGAAGCCTTGAAAGAGCCACTGAAACTTCTTGGGAAGAATTTCCAGCACCTTTCTTGTTATACCAGTTTGTCGTGTAAGTTACTTTGAAAAAAATTAAAATTTTCCACCGTCATAAATGTTCTTTCCTTGTGACCAACTCATTCTTCTATGTCAATAAACTTTTCATTGTTCTCAACCGTGTATTTTCTCTTCTATATAGATATGCAAAATGCATGTTTGGTAAACAAGAATATGTGAAGATATAGTGGTTGTTTTGCAGGTTCAAGATGGTCATAGCCAAGGGACTAGTCTCTAGTTTAGTGATTATAGTGTTGATCATTTTCCCAGAAATTGCTGCACAAGCTGTCTCACCTGCTGAATCTGGACCAGGTAATTAAAATTTCACAACCGATTATGTCTCATAAGCTAGAATATGTAGGTTCATGCCAAAATAGATTTAGAGCTACTGAGCTAGAGTCAAGTGTGAAATACTGAAACATAAATCTAATAGCATGTTTGGTTCAACGGTAGATCGCTATAGAATCTCTTCAGATCAAACGCTACAAGTCTTAGCTTCTGAGTTAACTTATCTTGAATTATGTGAAAACCATGAAACAAAACATCCACTATCACACGTGCTCTAAGTAATATGTGGAAAGATTACATAATTAGCGTGAGATATATGAATTTGTCAGGTTCATTGATTCATTTGATTGAAATAGCAATTTCATGCGTGTTGTGTCATGAAAATTGAAATGGACAAATGGGTAAGCCTTAAATAACGTACACGTCTAACACTCGACGACCATCATATATGGAGGATACACATTTTAAGGAAAAAAAATCAAAGGGAATGTGTGTGTGATTTGATATTCTAACATTTGTACCAATGTTCATTTTCTTGCCCTTGAAGCTTTAAAAAGCAAGGTTTAATAGTTTTATATAATCTATTAAAATATAAAAGTAAAGTATACGCATTGGAGATTTGGAGTATGATTTCGGATTTCCTAGTCAAAGAGTAAAAAATTGAAAGAGTTCAATATTGTATTTAATGGTTGAAAGTGAACATGTCCAAATTGTATTAAATAGGTAGAACTAGAACCTTATCAAAATTCATCAATATTTGTGTAAATTTAATGTGAGAAATTCAATTTCCCCTTATTTTATTTCTTGTGATTGGTTGTGACACTGACAGTGAGGTGTATTATGCCTATGCTTGATGCAGATAATGTGCCAGAACCAATGACACAATCAGATAATACTATTAGAGTAGATCCTTTAGATAATTTCAGAAAATACAGAGGAGGATTTAACATCACCAACAAGCATTATTGGAGTGTAAATCTCTCTTCCTCTGTTTCTCAATCTGAAAGAGCTCGTTTGGATACTTGTTAGAAAGTATGAAAACGAGAAAATAATATATTTTGATGCACAACAAAACGTGTCCCGACATCTTTTATTTTATCGTTTTCATATTTTCTAACGAGTATCCAAACAAGCTCTAACTTCCTAACATCAATAATGTTAACATGTCTTAAATGTTTTGCAGTCCTTGATCTTCACTGGAGTATATGGATATGCAATTGGGGTGCTCTTCATTTTGTGTGGAATAACATATGCAAGTTTTTTGGTAATAACCAAATTTTATCACAAAGATGATGGAGGAAGAAGGATGAAGAAGGTCTTTCCTTGTAATTACAAGAGTTGTGATCTTTCACTAATTCTTTTGGCTATATTGCTCATGATATTAGCTATGTAAGTTACTCATCCTTCCCTATAGCCTAAGCAACAATGAGATCATGGATAGAAGCAATGTTTTGTTTTTGTTGAAGTGGTTTCTCAGGATTTTTTGACAACTCTATTCGAGCCGAAAATATCCATAGTCTGGCACCGCTAACTCTCTCGAAGGGAGGTTTTCATATACAATAATTGAATGGGCAATTTGCTTAAAAGGATTTGAGCACATACCATTTGAACCAACTACCTGTTATTCATGCAACTTTAGTTTTGAAAGTAAAAAATTATAACAAGATATGCATTTTCTTGGTTATTCACTGGAGATTATTTAAAAATTTGCACATACAAGCTCCATAGCTTTCCACAAGTGACACATGCATGGCTTTTGTTTTTATAGAGTTGCAACTGGGCTAGTTCTTGCAGGGAGTGCAAGGTTTCATTCTGAAGCCAGAACTTCAGTTAATATTATAATCAAGACAGCAAATGTTGCATCAGAAACAATACACAACACAGCAGGAGCATTAAAAGACATGGAAATTAACTTGATGGGAGCCAATGACAATGCTGAAGCTTCTGTGAATCTTGACTCTACAACTAAAAGACTTGATGATGCATCAGCAAATATTGAAAAGCAAGCTAAGAAGAATAGGCGCCTCATTAACAAGGGCTTGAAAATAGTGTAAGACTCTTCAGTCTCTATCACAAACCAATTATTCGAAAAGTTTAAGCTATTCGGTATGGACAAATGAATGGTTTTGTGTTATACTTCTGACACGGCTCCTCGCGCAAGAGCCCATTTGGCTTCAAGCTTGGTCAACATACAGGCACAATGCATTGTGCTGAAATTAAACTTCTTATATTTTAATAATTGAGAGACAAGAGTCGAGCTCTAGATGCCATGTCATGAAAGATGAAATAATTGTCCTAAAATTTTAAGCTATTGGATGATGACACATGAATGATTTTTATTTCAGGTTTGCAGCCACCACCTTGATTATAAGCTTGAACTTGATTGCTGTAACAGCTTTATCAGGTAATTTCAATTAGCCTATTATGTATGCACAGCATCAATGACTATATCACTAGACTAGTGATATTTTCATACATGTTTAATTCCATCCTATTTCAGTTTTACTCCTCATTGAAGGAATTGTTTTACACATGATTCATAACATGTTTGGAATTTTCTGTGAGCAGTTTCTGGAGTTCTGAGATTACAACGAGCATTGTACATGTAAGCAAGCTAAAATTTATGTTTATATGTATCATGTGTGTCACAAATCTTAAAATTTGTGTAATTATTTTGGCTCTTCTTTTTCACAGGCTTGTTGTACTTTGCTGGTTGACAACTGTGATATGCTGGCTATTTTTTGGAGTCTATTTCTTCTTAGAAAAGTAAATAAAAAGTCCTTTCTGATTTACATAACTACAGATTCTCAAGAGTTTGCAACTTTCTCCTCAAATATGCTTTATGATTTCAGCTTCATAATTGAAGTGTCCTTCTATATTGTAGATTTTCTAATGATGCATGCACAGCTCTTGACAACTTTCAAGAAAATCCCTATAACAACAGCCTAAGCTCCATCCTCCCTTGCGATGAATTGCTCTCTGCAAAACCAGTTCTATCTGATGTTAGTGCTGGGATCTATGACCTTGTTAATAAGGTAATAAAACCAGTTTCACTAAAAGGGGGATAACCCCTAAAAGCGTGTTTGGATCAGCTTGTATTTCTTTAAATTCAATTGATATTGACTTTAGAATCAATTCCAGAAGAATTTGAACTAAAAGAGTTACTCCCAGCAATAGCTATTTAATTAAGTATCTATTTATTCTTTAATAATAAGTCTCAAATGAAACTATTAAATCTTACAAATATGTGATGTAGGATTCATATTTTAGTTTTGGGCTTTGTTCAGGTGAATGCAAACATATCAGCCCTGCAGGCAACATCATATCCAGATCTTGTTCAAGTTTGCAATCCTTTCTCCGAGCCACCAAATTATTTTTACCAGCCAGAGAACTGCCCAGCTAATACTATAAGAATAGGAGATATTCCAAAGGTATGTCAGAGTCAGGAAATTATGTGTTGATGAATAGCGTGTTTGGATAAGTGTTGTCACAACTGCTTTGGGTAAAAGTGAGTTCAAAGCGAAGTGATTTATGTTTGGATATATTTATGAAAAAATATGGGTTTTTAAGATAATGTTGTGAAATCCAGTTGTAAAATCTCACAATTGGTTACGTTCAACAGCTCAACGCAGAAACTAGTATCTCTAGCTTCTAGCTTTAGGACTGAACTCAATTCCCTAAAACCACTTCCAAATATTATTATCGAAAATTGACTTTACTCTATCATAATTGGAACCAAACATGCACGAATTCTATGTCTGCACTGAATTATAAGACCAAGATATACTAACATTGTATTTTTTATGATCGTGTCCTCTCAAGGTATTGAAGGCTTTTACTTGTTTGGATGCCAATGATGGGACCTGTGACAATGGAAATTTGATAAGCAGCAGTGAATATGTGAGAGTTGAGGCTTACACAACTTCAATTCAGGACCTGCTGAATGTGTATCCGAGCATGGAACACTTGTTAGAATGTCAGATAGTAAAAGATGCATTCTCTCAAGTCCTTTCCAAACACTGCAAGCCTATGAAGAAATATGCCAGGATGGTGTGGGTAGGAATGGTGTTCCTTGCAGTGATCATGGTAGTGTTGGTTGTGTTGTGGACTATAAAGGCTCGCCGCGAGCACCGTTATCATATTTCAGATAGTTCTGTGGAACCCTTGGAATCCAGACCATCTAAAGAGATTGAAATCAGTTGAGTGCTACGTGAAAAGACTTTAATTTCAAATTACAAGAAGTGTTTCGTTCACTTTTTGTTTTGAAATGCAAGCTAATGTTCGTCTGCACTGATGACAAACGAATAACCAAACATACCGTAAACTAATCCTTAGTTAGTCAATCATATTCTTTTTAGTCCTCAAGATCTTAGGAAGCAGGTATTGGAAGGCAAATGCGCAAGCAGCCTCTCAAATTCCAGTTATGCAGTATAGGATACAATTGTACACATATATATATACATACACTGATACACAGGTCAAAGAATAGACCAAGGGTGTCAAGAATTTTCCTTTGATAGTATACTTTTCAGTTTTTACACAATTTTATTTAAAGTTTTCACGTTTAAGTATTGAGTTAGAAGAAGGGGACCAACCCCAAAATGACCATACAGATGTACCAAAATCATCAAAGAATATGAATACTTCTTATCATATTTTTTTAGAGAACAAAAAGATTTGATTGATAAACAAAAGATGAGTACAGACCCCTCAGGGAGGAAAAGAGATAAAAAACTCCAAGAACACAACATAAAACAAAAAAAAAACAACCCTCCAACAGAAAACAAGCAAAAAGAAAAAAAGCCAAAATGAACTTTGAAAGACACCCTAACAACAAAAGAAATCCCGAAAGTAGGGTCTTGTAAGCTTAGCAGCAGTAGATGGATATTCCTTAGACCTTAAGTGTCTCAGTAATACATAGCCTATAATGGTCTTTAAAATTCCAATCATTATAAATTAAGTTGCAATCCAACCATCAAGGAGTGCCTCACCAAAAGCCATGGAAGCAGCTGCTGCTCCCTCCTCGGTCCACTGGCTTCGTCAGGGCCGCACTCTGTCTTGTACAGCAGCACATGACCAGGAGAGGAAATTGTGAAGCCCTCTCAGGTACACGAATGAACTCATGAAGCATGTATAATGCACAACTCACTGAAATTAAGGAATCAGCAGCAGAGGAAATTATGTGGATGGCATGTACCATTGCTACCTAGAGACAACTAATTGGTAAAACATCAACCTATAAGAATATTAGTCTGTGTAGCTTGTCTGTTTTACCTGTGTATCCTTCACATAGTATCCAAGCAAAATAATCAGCTATTGAGAATGTCTCATGTCAATTGTCAAGTAAATCAAAATTTCTCTTCAGCTCTTGTCCAAAGTTGATTTCAGATACCTCAGCAGAGGGGCAGCTTCTCCCGGCCAATTAACCATGTAAACCCAATTACACTTTCTGAATTGACTAACCATCTACGATGAAGAAACAGCCACATGTGATTGCAGATATCCTAAGAAAGGTTAAAATAAAATGCCACAGATGACTACTGCTCATTTTCTAGAAAAGTAGCTTTATATTGAACTATTTCTAATGATATTGCATACCAGATACCTGTACTTTCATTTATTCTTCTGAGCTTAAGGATGAAAGACAACATTCTTAGCTTAATTTGATCAGGATTGCCTCCCATATGTGTTTGTGTATTGCCTTTGAAAATTTGCGCACTTGCTGCAGGTCCAGTAACATATATTTTATATCGCATCAGTTTCTATTGAAATTTGATTTAATAAACCATATTCACAGTAAATATTAGAAAAAAATGCGAGCATGAAGCTTCATATCTCAGCTGCCTACATAATCCACCTTTAACTAATTTATTTTTTTCTTTCTTACATCAGCAATCGGGTAATGAAGAAACTCATGCTTTGAAAATAGGGTAAATGAACTCACGCTAGAAAAGTAGAGCAGAACAATTTACCTGTTGATAATCCTGGATTATGAAATTTCTTCGCCATCAACCTGAATGTGGCAGATGTGGGATATTTTCGGCCAAATTTGAGGGTGCTTCATGCCATGGAGCACTGTTTGCTCAATAAAGGACATCTAATGATGCCAAATTCAGTTAGAGAGGTTGGCAACCTTTCTCCCGCCAAGTTCTCCAGCTTTGGACAATTCTCAATTCTTAATTCTTGGAGGGAGGTGAGGTGGAGAAGTCCCTTGCTATCCAACGTCTCCAGACTTGAGAAATGATATAGTAGTAGTGACTTCAGGGAGGAAGGCAGCAAACCCTCTTTCGGGATGGACTTTATCCCATCACATGGACCGTATATCTGAAGAGGATTCAACTTTGGGAGAAGAGTATTCATCCAACGAGGTAATGACTCTAACTTCCCGCAATCGGAAATGGAAAACTTAGTCAGGCTCGGCGCAGCCAATCCTTCTCTTGCCAATGATACTAAATTGGGGCAACTTTTTACCACAAGATCAGTCAGGAAAAGCACCTGGCTGCTCAGAACAACTCCACACCTCCCAAAAAGGCATACTTCCAAATTCAAGTGACGGAAAGGGTACTACTGTTAACAAAGAGCCACCTTCATTATTAGTATTATTGTTGAAAAAACTATCATCAATAGTGATCTGGGAGAGACCAAGCTACCCGTTGACAAGGGGTAGGAGAGGAGGGATCTGGACGTGTTGAAGGGGCTCCAAGTAGGCAAGGTCCCGGGAGGGGCTTCTGCAAGACACTCCGATGCTAAAGTCAGTGAGGGAAGTTGTAAGAATGGAGAAATGGGAGAGAATACGTTACCTTTGGATAGAAGAAGTGTTCCCTTTATATAGGAGAGGCAGGATTAGGGTTGGAGCCATGCAACGTCATGCATGGCTCGTACCTGGGGGCACGGATCACCGTTGGATCCCCTGCAGAGGAACAGTGATCCAACGGTTTGGGGGCCCCTACAGATCTGCACCAGCCAACCTACCCCTAGGGTAGTTGGCCTAGGTCAACCCCTATGTAGTGGGCCCTAGGTTCCTTGTCCTCACCCTTGGTGGTGGGGCTCAGGAGTAGGGGGCTCTTGGCTTCCCCCAAACTGCCCCTTGTTCGGGACTTTCCGTGGGGCCAACCCTGTCCTAGGTCTCCTGTCCGTCCTCGGTCAGGGTTCCCGGAACAGTAGCCCCCTAGCCCTGGTCGGCTGTTCCAGCGGAGCAAGGGCTATTCATGCCCTGTGTTTGTGGTGTTATAGGCGTTTTCGTGGTCGTTACAAAAGGGGTCAGAAATTTAAAACTTTATTCATTAATGGTAGGGGCCGTTTGGCCGTTACATTCAGTACCCCTAGAAAGGGGGTGTTACTCGCATGGCATTGTATCGGAGGCGAACGGCTCGTAGGTCTCTGTCGAGACTCTCCCTCACGGTCAGGAGGGGGGTCAACTCGGCTTTGATTTCGTCCATTGCTCCCTTCCCTTCGCCCTGGTGTTCCGTGGCACAGACCTCAAGGCCCCAAATCAGCATGTTAACCTCCGAGCGGCGTCGGTGTAATTCCCACATCTCCTCCGTCAGCTCCAAGAAGGCTAGCAGCCCCGCCTTCAGTTGGGGGTCAGGATCCTCTGCCAGAATTCTGCCGACTAGGGATCTGATCCTACAGGGGGTGGAGGCTGGTGTTTGGTAGAAGTAGTATAGGTTGCCGTCTAGAGCCTCGGTCCTGAGTGCCTTCAGGTAAGCCTCCATGGAGGTCATTCTGGTCTGAGGAAAATGTGGATCCTGCAAGGGGGGTGGTTACCATTTATAATCGAAACGTTCTTGGGTGGTAACGCCCATTAGCCTTTTCCTAGGAGTTTCTCTTGGGAAATAAAACGGGGCATTAAATGTAGAGGTCGGTGGTCAACGCGCGCCCTCCCGAGGCTGTGTATACGGAGTCGACCGACCGGAGCCGAGTGGTTTAGGACGCTCGGGTCTCATACCGAGTGGGTTATCGCGGGGTTTGAATTTGAGAAGTCAAAAAGACGCGGGAGAAGGAAACGGTGTGAGGCTTTGGGCCCACTGCATTTAATGTACCTGACTCTTGAGGTGGCACGTGTCGTTTCCGGGTGGGTCGCGTCGCTTCGCGACTCCTCTCCCACGTGCCTCTGGAGGCGTGTGTCGCTTCGCCGTCACTGCCTTTTTTCTGACGTGGCAGGGCCTGATTGGACGAAGCCCTTTGGTTTCCCCAAACGTCATGATTAGGGAAACTAGGGCTGTCGAAACGTCACGTCTCCCTCCTCATTTTCTATAAAAGAGGGAGGAGGGGATTCATTTGCACTTTCGCATTTCTGAATTTCCTCCAAGCTTTTCTGTCAGGTACCGGTGTTTCACGGTGGTGTCTTCTTTCGCACGGTGGTCGTTTGGAAGCTTTTCCAGTTTCTTCTTGTAAGTCCTCGCTTCACTTGACTTTCCTTCTTAAGGTTTTAATTTTTTCTTTCTTCTAGCAGAAAGGGTGGCTTGCTCTTGGGGGAGTTGAGAGTTTCCCCTCCCCTGGCGGCCCCCTCTTGCGGCGGTGGAGATTCTCTCTGAGAGTCTGCGCCGCCGCACGGTCGCGTTTTCCTGCCTAGGGCAAAGATGGACTCCGGGTGGGTCCTTCTTTGAGCCGATTCCAACGACCTAGGTGTTGATACGGCGTTTTCCCTTGTGCAGGTGTCATTATGGGGAAGCCTACTCAGAAGAAGAAAGGCAAGACCGTAGACGAGGCTTCGGGCGGGGCCTTAACTTCTAGGCCCCGGTCAGGGGCCCCCAAGAATAAGAAGATCGATCGGGAGAAGTACCAGCATCTGAAGGGGGACGAGGCCGTGTATGACAAGTGGTGCCGCACCATTCTCGATCTCCCGTCGGAGTACGCAAACGAGAAGGAAGATTATTTCTGGAGTCAGCGTTTTACGTCTGTGACCAGGACCCCGGGGACTCCGAACCTACTGATGACGTTCTTGTAGAAGAAGCGTTGCACTCGAGCTGTGGTGATCGTTGCTAGCGGCTCGGCCTCTATCCACTTGGTGTAGTAATCCACTGCCACCACCAAGTACTTGAGTTGGCCGAGTGCAGTGTCGAACGGGCTCAATAAATCCATGCCCCACTGGTGGAAAGGCCAAGGACTGACTAGAGAGGAAAGATAGGCAGGGGGAGCGCTGTGCAGGTCGGCGTGCCTCTGGCAGGGGTCACACTGCTTAACATGCTCCACGGCGTCTTTCTCTAGGGTTGGCCAGTAATAGCCGGCTCGGAGTACCTTTCGGGCAAGGGAACGCCCACCCGGATGGTGGACGCAGCTGCCTTCATGGATTTCCGCTAAGACATAGGCTGCTCTGTCCTTAGTCAAGCACTTCAGAAGGGGGGTGGAGAATCCCCGCTTGAAGAGATCATCATTAACGATAGTGTACCAGGAGGCGCACCTCACCAACTTTTTGGCTTCAGCCTTCTCGTCGGGCAGCCATCCTGATTTGAGATACTTGATGATCGGGGTCCTCCAGTCTTCTTCGGTACCGATCGGCATCATAGCTTGTCCTGCTGGACGATCGGGGTCAGCTACATAGGGGAGGGCTAAGGTCCCTTAAATGACCGTTCCATTCAGGCCAGGCTTTCCAGTGCTGGCCAGTTTGGCCAGGGTATCCGCGCGATCATTCTGGGCTCTGGGGACGTGGCGAAACTCCACTTTGGTGAAGGTCGAAGCCAGTCGTTTCAAATGGGCCAAGTACTGCTCCAGGATGGGATCTTTTGCTTGAGCTTCCCCGTTTGCCTGAGAGACGATCAGAAGTGAATCGCAGCAGACAAGTATCTCCTTAGCCCCCAGGTCTCGGGCTGTGACCAGCCCTGCAATGCAGGCTTCATACTCGGCCTGGTTGTTTGTAGTTGGGAAGTTAAAGCGGAGGGATTGTTCGACCACCATCCCGGTACTACTTTGCAATACGATCCCAGCCCCGCCACCTTCCTTGTTGCTCGAGCCATCTACGTTGACGACCCAGGTGGTCTCGGCAGGAGGCTCTTCCTCATATGTGAGTTCGACCAAGAAGTCCGCTAGGACTTGTGCTTTAATGGCTCTCCTGGGCTCGTAGCGGATGTCATGCTCGGAGAGCTCGAAGGACCAGCTTACCATCCGACCGGCTAGATCAGGCTTATGAAGGACCTGTCGGACCGGCTGATCGGTTCGCACCACAATGCGATGAGCTTGAAAGTACCTCCTTAGTCGTCGCGCCGTGGTCAGTAGGGTCAGCGCCACCTTTGCCAGCATCTTATACCTGAGCTCCGCACCCTTCAATGAACGGCTGACAAAATAGACTGGTAGCTGCCTTCCTTCCTCTTCTCTAATTAGGACAGAGCTAACTGATTTCTCCCGCACGGCCAGGTATAGGTATAGTGTCTCCCCTGGTTTTGGGCTAGTCAGAATAGGGGGAGGAGAGGGTCTCTTTCAGCTGAGTGAAAGCAGCGTCGGCCTCCGCCGACCACTCAAAAGTTGCTCCCTTCTTCAGGAGGGTGTAAAGAGGCAGGGCCCGGAGAGCAGCCTTTGGCAAAAAGCGGCCGATCGCGGCCATGCGCCCAGCCAGCTGTTGGACTTCCTTGACTGTGTGCGGGCTCTTCATATTCATGATCGCCTGACATTTGTCAGGGTTCAACTCAATGCCGCGGTTGGTGAGCATGTACCCCAGAAACTTCCCGCTTCGAACGCCAAAAGTACACTTGTCAGGGTTGAGGCGCATGTTGTGCTTCTTTAACTGCTCGAAAACGACTGCGAGGTCTGCTGCGTGGTCTCCTCCCTTTGGGGTTTTGACTATAATATCATCAATGTAGACTTCGACCGATTTCCCCATTAGGTCCCCGAAGATTCGGGTCATCATCCGTTGGTAGGTCACCACTGCGTTCTTGAGGCCGAAGGGCAGCATAGTGTAACAGTAGGTGCCCCGGTCGGTGATGAAGGCAGTTTTCTCTTCATCGTCCCTATGCATGGGAATCTGGTTGTAGCCTGAATAGGCATCCATAAGAGAGAGGTATTCGTATCCCGAGGAGTTGTCGACCAGCGCATCAATGCTCGGTAGGGGAAACGGGTCCTTGGGGCAAGCCTTGTTGAGGTCAGTGTAGTCGACGCACATGCGCCACTTCCCATTTGCCTTCTTGACTAAGACCACATTGGAGAGCCAGGTCGTGTACTTGACCTCCCGAATGATCCCGGCCTGAAGCAACTCTGTGGTCTGTTGCTGGATAACCTGTTGCTTCTCAGCGCTCATCTGCCTCTTCTTCTGAGCGACTGGTTTGAACTTCCGGTCGACGGAAAGTCTGTGGCTACAGAATGCGGGGTCAATGCCGGGCATGTCTGCTGACGACCAGGCAAACAGCTTCCCATTGGAAAGTAGAAATTTCTCCATTCGTTTGGAGAGGTCTCGGGGAAGGCCCCGAGCTATGTTGGTAGTGTTCTCTGGAAGGGGACCGACCTGGATGGGGTGGGACTCCCCGTCGGGTTTGAGGCGTTGGTCGTCTCTAGACTGGTCCACGCGGGGGTCGAGGTCGGTCATGAAACTGGTGTGTTGAACGTGAAAGGTGTTCTGCTGGTCGTGCACTTTGGACTTCTTCTTCTTCCTTTCCTCCCTGGCCAGTCTGCAGCTGGAGTTGTAGCAGCTCCTCGCCATTTCTAGATTGCCGCGTACTGGTACCGCCCTTCCTGCCCAGGGGTACTTCAGCATTAGGTGGTGGGTGGATATGATCGCCCTGAAAGTGTTGAGGCTTGGCCTGCCAAGAATGGCGTTGTACGCCGTCGGACATTCCACCACCAGAAAGCGAGCTTTTATAGTCCTGCAAATTGTGTGATCTCCCAAGGAAAGGCAAGTATCAAAATATCCTAAGGGTAGGACTCTGTCCCCTGTGAACCCAACCAAATCATGGTCGTAGGGGAGCAGGTCTTTCACCGATAGCCCTAAGCTCTTATAAGCATCATAAAACATAATGTCCGCGGAACTACCTGTATCGATGAGTGTCCTTCGGATCTTACCGTTGCCGATCAGGGCTTCAATGACAATGGGGTCATCTTCTTCGCCGGTGTCCTCGCCGTAATCGTCCTCCGTGAAGGTTATGGCCACCTTCTGCCTTGGGGGGTGGAGGGACCCTGGTCGGGGCCGTCCAGCCGCTGACATGATGACGCGGGTACTCCTTTTCCGGCTGTTGTTGGTGGGACCGCCTGCGGCCCATCCTCCTGCTATTGAGCCGACGCTGACTAGATTATTCCCATGTTGTCTTTTGACTTCATCCCGGTCGTGGCGGTCGGGGCTTCTTCGCCGTTCCCGGCTGCGTCCGCGACGCTCGGGGCTCCGGCGACGCTCGGGGCTTTGGCGACGCGGAGGAGACCTGTCTCGACGTTCCGCCGATCGGCGTTTGGGAGGAGACCGGTCTCGGTGTCTTGGAGGGGTCGGTGACCGTCTTGGAGGTGGCGAGCGCGGGCGCTGGAGGGCCCCCGTCGACACAGCTACATACCTGGACAGTCTTCCTGCTCTGATTAGTTCTTCCACCTTGTCCTTGAGGTTCAGGCACTCGTCAGTGTTGTGACCCGGGCTGTCGTGGAACTCACAGAATCTCTTGGAATCCAGCTTGTCCCCTCTCGTCAGGAGTGGGGGGGGGACGGTCTCTGAGGTCGGTGGAGGCTTTCTCCCTCAGGATGCGTGAAAGGGAGGAGTTCAGTGGGGTATAACTATCATACTTCTTCCGCTTCGACTTCCGTTCGTCCTGACCCTTCCGTCGGGACTCTCGGGTCGAAGGTTGGTCCTTATTTTCCTTCATCTTCTGCGGTCCTTTGATCGCGAGCGTCTGACTCGCGGCTCTTAGGGTCGCGGCATCCTCCATGTTTATGAATTTTTCTGCTCGAGCTAGAAATTCCTCTAGAGTGTTGGCGGGCTTGCCGTCTAGAGAGGTCAGGAACGGTCCTGGCGCAAGGGCTGCGGTAGCCAGGACCAACCTTGTGTCGGGGAGGAGTCCGGTGATATCACCGGCCTCCTTGTTGAACCGATTGAGAAAAGCCTTCAGAGACTCCTTCTCCTTCTGCTTAACCAAGGCCAAAGTCTGCGCGGTCTTCGGTATGCTGCGTACCGAGGAATACTGGGCTAAAAAGCATGACACAACCCCGTTCCAGTCGTGCAGTGAGTTGCTCGGTAAATTCTGGAACCAGTTCATGGGTCCTTTTCCGAGGCTCATGGGGAAGCAACGGCAGTATAAAGGGTCGCTGGCCCCAGCATACTGCATCGCGCCCACGAAGAAGTTCACGTGTTCCTGCGAGTCGGTGTCTCCCTTGTAGAGCTTCACTTTGGGCCGTGCCCACCCCTGAGGGAAAGGAAACGCCATAATCTCAGGGGATAGGGGGCCTCCGATCGGCGCTGGATAGGTGACAAGTGCGTTGCTGGACCTGGGGCGGTTGTGCGTCCTGTCCCGGGTCGGGGTGGGGCTCCTGCGCCTAGAGGGGCTCCGGCGGGGAGAGTAGCGTCTCCGTGGTGTATGGCTAGCCACCCGTTCGGCCGCGGGCGCCCTGCGACGTGCTTCCTGGTAGTAGGGGGTTGGATCGGGCCCCCGGTCGTCTCCTCTTCCTGGGAAAACGCTGGCGGGGGGCGCGATTGAGTTTCCTGCTCCTCCAGCTGTCGCAGGCATGCGTGGAGCATGTGAATCTCTTCTTGAGCGTCTCGGATTCTCATACTAAGGGCCTGCTCTCGCCCAGCCCCGTTGTCCTCTTCCATTGCCCGGATGCGAGCCTCCAAGCGGCAGAGTGCCTCGTGGACCGCATGCGGGGTAATGGCCGCGGGTTCCGGTGAGCGGGGTGGCTGTGGTTGAGGAGTCGGGGGGGGGGGGGGGGAAGGGTGTTGGGGAGGAGGGGGGGTTCTGCGATCCGTAGTTTCGTTGATGGTCTCCACATGGCCCTCAGGAGTTGGTGCAAGACGGCGTGATGTCTGACGTGTCTCTACCATAGCTTGCTGGTTGATGACTTGAGGCGAAGGCACGCGGTGCTGGGAAGAGTTTTACCAGATCCCCACAGACGGCGCCAATTGATCTGGGAGAGACCAAGCTACCCGTTGACAAGGGGTAGGAGAGGAGGGATCTGGACGTGTTGAAGGGGCTCCAAGTAGGCAAGGTCCCGGGAGGGGCTCCTACAAGACACTCCGATGCTAAAGTCAGTGAGGGAAGTTGTAAGAATGGAGAAATGGGAGAGAATACGTTACCTTTGGATAGAAGAAGTGTTCCCTTTATA
Organism: Lotus japonicus; assembly: GCF_012489685.1. Lineage (NCBI taxonomy): Eukaryota > Viridiplantae > Streptophyta > Magnoliopsida > Fabales > Fabaceae > Lotus > Lotus japonicus. Next base: position 3,333,880 of record NC_080043.1, read on the forward strand.
TAGGAGAGGCAGGATTAGGGTTGGAGCCATGCAACGTCATGCATGGCTCGTACCTGGGGGCACGGATCACCGTTGGATCCCCTGCAGAGGAACAGTGATCCAACGGTTTGGGGGCCCCTACGGATCTGCACCAGCCAACCTACCCCTAGGGTAGTTGGCCTAGGTCAACCCCTATGTAGTGGGCCCCAGGTTCCTTGTCCTCACCCTTGGTGGTGGGGCTCAGGAGTAGGGGGCTCTTGGCTTCCCCCAAACTGCCCCTTGTTCGGGACTTTCCGTGGGGCCAACCCTGTCCTAGGTCTCCTGTCCGTCCTCGGTCAGGGTTCCCGGAACAAATAGTCTCCAACGTCTTCATATCAGAAATACTCAGTTCCCTAAGAGATGGGAGATTTCCAAGTGAAGGGAGCGTAAAACAATTATTGCAATCAGACAGTGTTATGCTAGTCATATTGTGGTAGCAAGGCTTTCCAACCCAATCCGGATATCTGGTACCCCTGTATCTTTCTATCTCTAGGGACTGAAGGTCTTGGTGAGGCTCTAACTTGCAAAGTATATCCATTTCTGTTTGGGAATCCATACAGCCCTCATCGGAATACAAAGACCAATGCAATCCTAAATGTTGAATGTGCTTCTTATCCATCAGTCTTGCCTCCAACGCTTCACTACCATTCTCAACATTCTCCAGTTTCTTAATTGTAAACGATCCACCAAGATTTGAAAGCCCTCCTAGTTCCTTAATCTTGATCTCTCCATGCTTGCCCACAGAGAAGTAAGTTAAATGCTGCAACTGCTTTAATTTGCTCATTCCTCTTGGCATCTCCTTTATGGCAGTATGAAAAAAATCAAGATAGTGCAAGTTTACAAGATTTTTCATGCCACTAGGTAGCATAGTCAGCTTCTCACAATATTCCAGCTTCAATGTTTGCAGATTATACAAACTACACAGTGACTCCGGCAATGACTCTATTCCTGTCCCGGAGAGATCCAAATAACGCAAGTGGATCGGTCCACCTATAGAATCAGGCAATGCACTGAGCTTCGTGAAAGAACGAAATGATAAAACTCTCAAGTACTCCAGACCCAACACCTCAGTACATGGTACCTGTACCTCATTCCCGAATGAAGGATTTCCATTAATTCCCAAAACCAAAAATGATCTTAGGAATTGAGCACTACCCAAGACACAAAAAAATTCCGAGTTGGGACTGCTGCTATTGATGAATGACAAATGCCGAGTTCTGCTACCAATCGTAGTTTCTTCCCCAAGATCATCTGATTTGAAGTAGAATTCCCCACCAAGAAATGTTGCCAAATCATGCATGAGATCATGCATCCCAAAAGACTCCTCATTCCATCGAGTACGTGAGCGTTGAAGAAATGATCTCGAAACTAAGCAGTCAAAATAAATACTCATCACCAACTTCTTTCAAAGTTTTTCCTTTTTTTGGTGGTGGTAAAAGATCTTCGGCCATCCACAACAGGATTACATCATTTTTCACTAATTCATAATCTTTTGGATATAACGAACAATAAACAAAGCAAGGTTTCAAATGAGGAGGGAGGTAATGATAACTAATTCTCAACGATGGAATAATCATACTTTCACTCTCAGGTAATTCCCAAATATCACAATTCAGGACATTATTCCAATCCTTAATATCATGCTTCCTTCGCAATAAACCTCCAAGTGATTGTGCAGCTAAAGGAAGTCCATTACACTTCTTAACAATCTCCAAGCCAACTTTCTCTAGAGCTGTTGTGTTCTTGCCGGATCCTGAGGAAAAACATGCATGGTTTGCAAAGACTGACCAACAATCTTCATTTGACAGTTGACTTAAAGGGTAAGTTTGAACAGTTTGGACTAGAGAAGCAACTTTTTCACTACGGGTTGTTACAAGAATTACACTTCCCCTCATCCCGTATTGGAAAGGTTTTCTAAGAAGATTCCAACTATCATAATCTTCAATCCAAACATCATCCAAAATAAATAAGAATTTTTTCCCCTTCAGCTTTTCCACCAATTTCTCTTGAAGTGAATTTAGATTAGTGAGTTTAGAAGCTTCTTCTGGAATCAGAGCCTCTATTAAAGTTTTCGTAACCATCACGATATCAAATGCTTCAGAAACACAAACCCATGCTTTGAAATCAAAATTAAAATTTTGCTTCAAAGTGTCATCATTGTAGACCATTTGGGCTAGAGTGGTCTTTCCCACTCCACCCATGCCCACAATAGGGATCACAGATACTTGTTCACATTCATTATTATCATCTAACAATAACTTGATTATAGCCTCCTTGTCTTCATCCCTTCCATATATATATCCATCGGGCACAGATGTTGATGGAATTCTAGATGATGAATTATCATCAGCAATCTCTTTGAGATCAAGACTCTCTTTGAGTTTTAAGATATGCTCTAGCTTGTCAACTATTTCTGTCAACCTAGTAGCGATCTCCCTATCTTGTGCATTGAAAAAGCGAGAGAACAAGTTAGAAGTAGTTACCAGCTCCTTTTGAGTTGCAGTAGCAGCTTTGGTAGAAACTTCATCCAACAAGTCATCAGCTATGTAAACAACATCTTTGAGTTCATTGAGCCAGTCTTTAACATCAGAGTCTTTGATCTGTCTCTTCTCAGCATCATTAAGCACAGCTCTAACCACTGTGAGAGTTGTCTTCAACCTTTCAAGTAAGGGGTAAAGCTTCTTCCCTCGGATAAAGTTGACAACCTCAGCTGAAGCAAGCTTGTCGAAAACAACATCAAGGAAAGCACCGAGGAAGGCTTCACCTATCAATGCTGCTGCCATGATCACAAGAACAAGTAACCAATTGACTACAAGTCCACGCATAATTTACGAGACAAATTATGGAGACATGTCATATCAGATTGGACCACTGAGTTTGAGTGCATGTGAAATATGCTAAAGTTAAAGTAGAGATAAGATTTTTGAAACTCTTGAATAGCATGTGTCCAACCAGCAAAAATACACTTTACACATAGTTAGATGAAGAAAGAAAAATAATTGGATTTACATATGTTTAAGTACCTGACTTACTCGCTCGAATAAAAAATGATCACTGAAAATAAATATTCATGTTTTTTACTCTCTTACTTGATTTAAAATAGTCCTTTTGACGTCATAAAACTTATATGGCAGAATTTTTACTGAATCATCAAATTATGTAGGTTTTCACAAGAAATTTTCACATCAATTTTAGTCCCTAAAAAATTTCTTACATCATAACATATTCATAAAAACCAAGGGAACTGGTGCAAGTGAACTAGCTTTCGTACTTCAATCGGTTTTCAGTGGTGCAAGTGAACGGGTATTCACCTTGATCTTCAGACAAAAAAGTTCTAAATGCCACAAGTCCAAATAGTTTTGATAAGCAATTCACTCCGATTATTTGAGCTGGAACGTTTTTTCAAGAAAAGGAGGGCGGAACTTCCGAGCTTTATTAAGAGACCTCACTTATGGCGGAGAAAAACCGTGATAACAACTAGCTAGACAATAGGGATTTACACAAAGAAAAACTAAACAATATCCCAAGTATCAAAACAAACAAAATACAAAAAGCAAAGTCAAAAGAACAAACTAAACAAGTCTTAACATAAACAATACCCATTTTATCTAACCTAATCAAACTTTTTATAAGCCTAGGGAGATGTTCCGCATTGGTAAAGAAGAAGCTGGTTCCACTAGCACCACTACGAGCCAAAACAATCCAGCTGATAACAATATTAGAATCACATTCAATGCCAATACCAGCATAACACAAGTAAGCCTTCAAGAATAGCGCGTAACTCAGCTTCATTATTCGAGCAACTGCCAAAAAATTTGAAAAGCCAAAAATGAAGTTGCTTGAACCATGACGAAGTAAACCACCTCCACCAGCATTTCCACGATTGCCAAGACTACTCCCATCAAAATTAAGCTTAAATCTTCCATGCCCCGGTTTAAGCCATCTTGCCTGACGTTGCCCTTGCTGCATCAGACAACAATAAGATAAGCTGATAAGTAGTAGTAGAAAGAAGACAGTGAAGTAATGGGAATTACTTTTCCCCAGACTTGTGTAGTTTCTGTTTGTTGGGCTGATGCCCCCAATACTATAAAAAAAAAAGACACTGAAGTGTAAAAACTTCCCTTATTTTCCCCCAATTTCTGGGTCGCTACACTAAATGGTACGTAAAAGATATCAAATAGAGGCAGACATTCAATAAACCTTGTTTGAAATACCTGTATCATACTCCTAAGTCCGCATTGCCTTTTGCTGTGACATGGGCCCTAGTTCCTTTTTCTTATCTTACCCCCAGCCAACTTCTTGCTCCCTTTCTCCAACAGCTCCTTGTCTGATACGGTCAAAAAAATTGAATACATATTACTTATCTAACAAGGCACCCTTTTGCCACAGATGGATGATTAAAGTGGCACAGACAACATAGCCAACTGTACTGATGAAACAAATAATATCACAAAGCTGTATTTGTTTTAGAAGGCTCAGATGTAACTGTCTTTGAGGATGCAAACCTTCAACCACCAATGATATACATATTTCTCATACTATTATAAGATAGGAGATTCAATGAATGGTGCTTCCTTCATGGCAGAGATGTCAACATGCGAAATTCAAATTTATAATCAACATAGAATCAATTTGGTTACACAAATTGTAATTGAAGCCATTATCATAAAATTAATTACTAATATAATTATTTTTTCCATAACTTAAAAAGAATCAACCTATACGAGGTACCTTTTGGTTGCTTCATCCCCGCAATTCAAGCGCCAATCTCCTTGCTGGGAGGATATTTTGATAAGCTTGATGTATTGCAGAGTCTCTGATGTAAAGAACAGTCAATAAATGGGGAGCATTTCAAAATGGAGAATCCCATGCCTCTAAGGAGTCTAGGAAGGGAAAAAGTTCCTAAAATATCATGCATGGTAGATTTTGTGAGAAATAAAATTATTATTTCATACTTCATAATATAGCAATACCGTGAAAAATATATCTCTCTTTTTTCTTTTCTTTTTTTGCAAGTTAGAAATAAAGCTCTGGCAACTTCTGACTTCATTATTTCATAATGCATAACCTTCCTTGTATTGAAAGGAAAGAAGGTACTTTTAAGCATGGAAGGAAAAAGAAAAAGAACAATATGGCTTTTAAAGAGCACAAAAACATATATTTGCAGTTACACGTAAATAAATAAAAGCTACCATTTTCCCAAAAACTGTAGTAGGATAAAATACATGCATCAAACAATATGGAGAGTTTCATTGCACAGGAATACACAACTAAGAGATGAGAAAACAATCCTTCTAATACCACTAGATTACTTCACAGAAGGATGTAGCTCAATCTCAATCAGATTATATAATTACTTGCTGGAGACATAAACGTTGTAACCTCACTTTTTAGAGCAGCAGTTGTTGTACCTCGGTGTGCTGGATCTACAGAATGTAGGGTCTCCGTAATCTTTAAAGCATCAGAAACACATCACATATAGTGGTCTTCAAAATTCTAATGTGTAAATTGACAAAATTGGTAAAACATTGTATCCACTGAATGGCCTCCCAAGTAAATAATCAGCTATTGACAATATTTCATGTCAACTAAATCAAAATTTCAAATCAGCTCCTGTTCAAAGTTGATCTCAGATCCCTCGGCAGGACCAGCTAGCTTCACCAAGCCAATTAACCTTAACATAGCTGAAAATAGAAAACCAGATACCAAGAATCACAAATTCCATTCTGCGCTCAATGAGTCCAACAATATTATATTGAACTAATAGCACCCAATTACACTTTCGGAATGAACAAACTACCTATGATGAAGAAACAACCACAGGTTGTTGCTGATATACTGAGATATTAAAAATAAAATTCCACATATGACTATGCTCATTTTCCAGAGACGTAGCTTTATATTGAACTATTTATAATGATGTTGCATACCGGATACATGTATTTCATTTCTTCTTCTGATCTTAAGGATGAAAAACAACACTCTTAGCTTAAATTTGATCAAAGATTGTTTCCCACACGTGTGTGTATTGCTTTTGAAAATTGCTCACTTTTTGCAGATTTGGTAACATAAATATTGCATCAATTTCCGTTGAGAAGCCTCTCGAGTAAATAATCAGTTACTGAGAATGTTTCATGTCATGTAAACCAAAATTTCCCTTCAGATCTTGTTCAAAGTTGATTGCAAATTCATGGGTACATGTATCTTCTCCAGGCAATATAACCATAACAGGTCTGAAAAATAGAAACCAGATATCAAGAATCATAAATTCCATTATGACCTCAATAAGCTGAACATTAGTACATTGAACTAACTACAGCCAATTGCAATTTCTGAATTTATGTAATATGAAGAAACAAGCACCTGGTATACTGAGAAATTTCAAAATAAAAATGCCACAAATTAATAATGCTTGTGTTTCACACAGTTTGCTTTATATAGAAATATTTAATTATGACACATAAGGAATACCTGTGTTTTATATTTCTTCTTCCAATCTTGAGAATAGTAAGCATTAAGCAACCTTTTGCCCTGTATTTCCTTTGAAAATCTGCTCATTTCCTTGAGATTCAGTAACATATATACTAAATCAGTTTCCATAAAATATATAATTTTATTCAGAAGGTCATCATATACACAAGAAGTATAATAAAAATTCAAGCAAGAAGTTTCAGTGCCAATTGCCTAAATATTTGGCATAATGTGATCCATATAGCCAACCTCACTTAGTGGGGTAAGGCTTTTATAATCACCAATCAAGCTACAAATCATGGAATCATTGAGTGCAATGACAAAGTTAAACTGTAGAAAGAAAAAAAATGTGAAATGAAACATGTGGTTGACTAAACTTTATGAATAATTTTTCTTTTAACATGGTAAAGAAAAGTGTGCGCGAAAATAGCTTTCGTTGTAGAGGAGATAATGAAGAAAAGTGGGTTAGTGCAGAACAAATTACCTGTTGATAATCAGGGCTCATGAAATTACTTTGGAATCAACCTGAATGCGGTGGATGTGGGAAATTTTGGGCCAAATTTGAGGGTGCTTCACGCGGCACTGTTCTCCCAGCAAAGGGCATTCAGAGATGTCAAGTTCAGTTAGAGATGTAGGAAGCTTTGCTTCCGCCATGTTCTCCAGCTTTGGACATTTCTCAATTGTTAACTGTTTGAGGGAGGTGAGGTGGAGAAGCCCTTTGCAATCCAACGTCTCCAGACTTGAGAAATCATATAGTAATAGTGACTTCAGGGAGGAAGGCAGCAACCCCTCTTTTGGGATGGACTTTATCCCATCACATGGACCGTATATCTGGAGGTAGGTAAGCTTGTCCATGGATGGCCATGCTAGGCAGCTCAGCAGTTTCGTGCTATTCCTGATCACAATTGTTGTCAAGCTAGGCGGCAAACCTTCTTCAGGAAACGACTTAATTCTTGGACAGTAAGCTATCGAAAGAAGTACCAAGTTTGGGAGAAGAGTATTCATCCGAGGAGGCAATGACTCTACCTTGTCGCACCCGGAAACCCTGAAGCCAGTCATTCTGGGCGCAGCCAATCCTTCTCTTGCCAATGATACTAAATTGGGGCATTTGGAGATATGAAGATCTCTCAGATTTTGAAGAGTAAAATCCCGTGAGTGTGACACTGAAATAGATTCCAGATTTACACAGTCTGAGATGTATAGTTTTTTGAGATTTGGAAAAGCCTCCAGTGGGAGAGACATGAGCGAATCACAGCTGCTCTGTATTTGCAGTATCTCTAGTAACTCGAGTGTCTGTTGCTGCTGCTGAGGGAATTCTAGTTCTCTACATCTCTCAATTTCCAGAGTCATCAGTGATGCAGGTAAGCAATCCCCCAGAAATGACATCATAGACGAGCAATCTTTCAATGTCAAATGTTTTAGGAGAGGAAAATCTTGCAATACTACTTTATTGACATCATTTATAACTAGTAGGCGCATGGAGGGAGCCATTGGGAGAGAACAAGTAAGTTGCTCGCACTTTTGAATATCAAGTTCTTCTAGAGCAGGGAGGTGACTCGGCAAATCTCCCCTCAATTTTGGACAATGTTGTACTCTTAGACGCTTAAGCTGAGGAAAAGCATGTGGCTCAAAACAACTCCACACCTCCCAACAAGGCATCCTTATAAATTCAAGAGATTCAAGTGAGGGAAAAGGTGTCAACAAAGAGTCATCATTATTCTTGTTGAAAAAACTGGCATCAATAGTCTCCAACGTATTAAAATCTGAAATTGCCAGGTCCTTGAGAGATGGGAGGTGTCCAAGTGAAGGGAGAGTAATACAATTATTGCAACCAGACAACCTTATCCTAGTCATATTGTGGTAGCAAGACATTCCAATCCAATCAGGGTATCTGGTACCTCCGTAGCCTTTTACCTCCAGGGACTCAAGGTCTTGGTGAGGCTCTAACTTGCAAAGTATATCAACTTCGGTTTGGGAATCGATACAACCCTTATCGGAAGGCCAGTCCAGTACTAAATGCTGAATGTGCTTCTTATCCATCATCCTTGCCTCCAACGCTTCACTACCATTCTCAACATTCTCCAATTGGTAAATTGTAAACTGCCCACCAAGATTTGAAAGCCCTCCCAGCTCATTGATCTTGATCTTTTCATGCTTGCCCACAATGAAGTAAGGCAAATGTCGCAACTGCTTTAATTTGCTCATTTCTTTGGGCATCTCCTTTATACATGTTCTAGAAATACCAAGATAGTGCAAGTTTACAAGTTTTTGCATGCCACAAGGTAGCATAGTAAGCGCACCACAATCCTCTAGCTTCAACGTTTGCAGATTATACAAATTACACAATGACTCTGGTAATGACTCTATTTCTGCCCCGGAGAGATCCAAATAACGCAAATGGATCATTCCACCTATAGAATCAGGCAATGCAAAGAGATTTCCAAAGGAACGAAATGATAAAACTCTCAAGTACTCAAAACTCAACACCTCAGTACATAGTACCTCGTCATTCTCGGATACAGATTTTTTATCGTTAATCCTAAAAAATGTTCTTAGGAATTTAGCATTACCTAAGACCCCAAAGTTTTCTGAGTTGGGACTACTGAAATTGTCGAATGACAAATGACGAGTTTTGCTACCAATAGTATTTTCATCCCCAAGATCATCTGATCTAAAGTAGAATTCCCCGCCAAGAAATGTTGCCAAATCATGCATGAGATCATGCATCCCAAAATACTCCTCCTTCCCCTTCCCCGGAGTACTTGAGCGTTGAAAAAATGAGCTTGAAACTAAATAATCAAAAAAAACATCACCAACTTCTTCTAGAGTCTTGCCCTTTTTCGGTGGTGGTAAAAGATCTTCAGCCATCCACAACTGGATCACATCACTTTTCATAAATTCATAATCTTTTGGGTATAATGAACAGTAAACAAAGCAGCGTTTCAAGTAAGGAGGGAGATAATGATAGCTAATTCTCAATGATGGAATAATCTTACTTTCAGATAATTCCCAAATGTCACAATTCAGCACATTATTCCAATCCTTAATATCACGCTTTCTTCCCAATAAACCTCCAAGTGATTGTGCAGCTAAAGGCAATCCCTTACACTTCTTAACAATCTCCAAGCCAATTTTCTCTAGATCTGTTGTATTCTCACCTGATCCTGGGGAAAGACAAGCATGGTTTGCAAATACTAACCAACAACATTCATTTGATAGTTGGCTTAAATTGTAAGTTTGAACAGTTTGGACTACAGATGCAACCTTTTCACTACGGGTTGTTACAAGAATTTTACTTCCCCTCATCCCATATCGCAAAGGTTTTCTAAGAAGATTCCAACTATCATAATCTTCGATCCAAACATCATCCAAAATAATTAAGAATTTTTTTTCCTTCAGCTTTTCAACCAATTTTTCTTGAAGTGAGTTTAGATCATTGATTTGACAAGCTTGTTGAGTAAGTGCCTCTGTTAAAGTTTTTGTAACTCCCATGATATCAAATGCTTCAGAAACACAAACCCATCCTTTTAAATCAAAATTTTGCTTCAAACTGTCATCACTGTATATCATTTGGGCTAGAGTGGTCTTTCCGACACCACCCATGCCCACAATAGAGATCACAGATACATCTTCACCTTCATTATTATCATCTAACAATAACTTGATTATAGCCTCCTTGTCTTCATCCCTCCCATATATATTTCTATCTGGCACAGATGTTGAGGGAACTCTGGATGAGGAATTATCCATTGCAATCTCTTTGAGATCAAGACTCTCTTTTAGTTTTAAGATATGCTCTAGCTTGTCAACTATTTCTTCCAACCTAGTAGCTATCTTCCTCCGATCTTGTGTATTGAAAGGGCGATATCTTGAAGCCATCTTCTGATGTTGTGAATTGAAAAGGCGAGAGAACAAGTTAGGAGTTACCTTTTTTAGAGTTGCAGCTGCAGCAGCAGCAGCAGCTTTGGTACAAACATGATCCATCAAGTCATCAGCCATGTAGACAACATGTTTGAGTTCATCGAGCCAGTCTTTGACATCAGAGTCACTGATCTGTTTCTTCTCAGCATCATTGAGCACAGCTTTGACCACTGTGAGAGTTGTCTTCATCCTGTCAAGTAAAGGGCCAAGCTTCTTGCCTCGGATGAAGTTGACAACCTCAGGTGAAGCAAGCTTGTCGAAAACAACATTAAGGAATGCACCGAGGAAAGCTCCTCCCACCAATATTGCTGCCATGATCACAAGAACAAGTGACTAGATTACAATTCAGACAAGAGTCAACAAAAGGAACAGAGTTGCTTGCACCTTGCAGTATGTACTCTGAACTCACAAGTCATGTGTTTAATATGTGCTCTATTTTTATTATACTAGTGTTTTTTACTCGCGCGTTGCACGGGAAATTTGTCTACACATAGTTTGCGAGACAAGTTGGGTGGTTACAGTTCTCTTTTTCCCCAGAAGATGATGCTTCCTTCCCATTTCTTCATTTTCATTTTCATAATTGAATGCTTCTTGGTCCCACATGGCACTATGAGGCATTATTTAGACTACTTTATATCTACATATTTTGATTTTGACTTTTGCAGTTCTCAAAGTAAATTGAAACATATGCAACTTTGATCTATTAAATTTAAGGTTAAATTAATTTATGGATCCCTATGCTTTCATGTACTTTTAAATTAGATCCCTATATTCTATAACTTTCTAAAATGAGTGTTTAAAACAGTTTTATAGAAACAATTTTTAAAATATATTTTTCAAAGGAAAGTTGAGGAAGCTCATGAGTCATGAACTGAAGGGAGAAAAGAAACTGACCAGTGGAGACGATCTTGCACTGTGAAATCGTCGAGGAAGAGAAGCACCAAACCAACAAAAACGACGCCGTGCAAGATCGGAGGAAGGGGTTTGGTTCGGAATGCAGAAACAAGACTTGCCTGGTCATAGAAAACAGGGTTTGGTTTGCCATATGGTCATATGGTCAAACAAACCCAAATTCCTTTGATAATTAAAAAATGTAACTAATTAACAACTTAAAAAATATGATAAAATATTATAAATATTTTTTATATTTTTTTGTGAGCACGAGGTATCCACTATCTCGATAGCAATAATTAATCATTTCGTCCCAGTGAGAAACAACTGGCTACAATATGCGATGCGCTGTATTCTAAAGTGGAAGAGACATTCACTTAAGATTTTTTTCCTCACTATATCTCAATCTCTTACAAATGGACATGAGCCTCCAAATTCGATCATCATCATATGTATGATCAATCTGAAATGGATATCATGTGTACTTTCAGGCAGCAGGAGAATTGAAGTCATAAAGAAATTTCACTAAAGAGCTGACTTTGTTGTTGGCAATATGGTATGCTTGTCAACTAGTAATATTTATCTTCTTTCTTTAGCTAGGCAAGGATTTGAGATCTTTTCCATTTTATTTATCCCTTTTCAGGCTCAGGGTTCAAAAGGTTATTACTAATTAGGATTAAAATAACTCTGTTTGCTGCATGGACATTTGTGATAGTGCTGGAAATGATGCTCTGCTGAACTTAATCATAGTATGTTTCCTACTCCCACTGTTTCTCTAAAACCACCTTTCGCTGTTAGCGCTTGACCTATTGCTGAACTCTTCTAGTGCCGTCCTGAAAATGCCTTTCAGGTTCACACACTCTTGAGCCATCTGCATTTCTTTTTAATTATTTTTTATTGTCAGTTCTAATAACTATAAGAGCTTTTATTGTAATATTAATGTGATCAGATATTGATCAATTTCATCTCTCAATAGGTGGCTTTGGCTGGACCATCATTTACACTATTCATTGCAAGTTGGATCAATTTCATCTTCAAAATATCTAAGAAAAAAGGTTAAATGTAAGTTGTATTTATTGCACCATTATCATTGCTATGAATATGTATTGGAAATGTACTGTAAATGTATTTATCAGAATTTAATTACTGAATAACCCCTACTAATTTAGTTAATAGCTTAGTACTCCTTTTAAAAATATATATATACCCAATCCCCTTTCACGTTCATCCATCGCTGGCAGCAACAGGAATGCAAATCGACGTGGTGCGGTGGTGGATCTCGGCAAGCCGCTTCTCCAACCAGTATGCCAAAGCTGATTGTGCCTTTGTTGAGTGTTGTAGTGCATAATTTCATTTCGTATACTCTATGTTTATGTGGAAATTTCTCTTGCAACCATTTAAAAGTGGGAGGTTTCATACGTTTTAGGCTTAATTTGCCATAATTTAGTCCTTAGAATTCTAAATAATGAGCTGAAGGGTTCAAACCAAACCCTTCCATTTTGAATGAGTACCGGAACAAGACCCTATTTATTTTATAAAATTTTCAAAAAGAAATTACTTTTGATTTATTTTTGGACGTCTAATATTGTTCGACGAGGGTCCATAATATGCTCATTTATATGATTTGGGTCATTGATATTCTAAATGAGTGAATTTGGTTACGTAAGTAAATTGAGTCCTTCCGTCTGAGTTTCGTCCAATTATTTATTATGTCCCTCTAAGATAGCTCAAGTGGTAGGAGTCGTAGGACATATGAGTTGGGTAGGGGGAGGTCAAGGGATCGATTTCTAACCGTTGTAATTTATCTTTCCGATATACCTAGGGGGAAGATAATTTACCGCTTAATTAATACAGATTTAGCTACTATTAGGCGTGTTAGCCGCGAAGATCTCATTATGTAAATTTGTGTCGGACTTCACAACGAAAGCATTCCCTCTCTAACCTCCATCACTAACCCCATCTCTTAGTCAAAGGTTTTGTGACAGATTGATTCTCCGTCGCAAAAAACCAGTTTCACCTCCAAAACGAAAAGCTCACACCCTTATAGGCAAATAGGTTTCGTTTGTACCAATTGAATGGACAATGGAAACCAGAAGCAACGATTGTGAGAATGGCAATGCGTGTTCTTCTTCTGCAGTGAAACTCAGTGATTGTATTGAAGAGCTTGTCAAGTTCACTCTCTTCTCTCGCTCTCACCTCAACCTTCTCAATCTCTCAACTCAATTTTGTTCTACCCTTCTCAAAGATGACCCTGAACCCTCACCCTCTTCACATTCACACCCTCAAGGTACTTAATCCTATTTCTGCTATTTTTATCCTTGTGTGTGTTGTTTTGAGTTGAAAAAATGTTTTTTTTTTTACTTGGGTGTGTTCAAATAAGCCAATGTGCTCACTGCTCAGCTCAAAACAAGTGAAACAATCAATTTTCATTATAAAGTTTGAATTTTTCTATCTGGGGTTGGTTTAGAATTTAGATCCTATGGCAATACAATGTAGAAGCATAGTTTGACTGATTTGCAGATGGTTTGCAAGGAGTGCCGTCGTATCCGTTGTACAAGCGTCTTGCTTTAGCTTTGTTGAGGTGTATTGATACTGGAACATTTTGGAGTCCAGGCTATAATGTAGCCATGGCTCATGAATTGGAGAGTTGTTCTCTGCAGCAGAAGTATAATGAGTGGCACAAATTGATTGTAGAGAAGGGGTCTGAAATAGTTAATGTAAAGTGTTATGTTGACTGATTCAATTGTTTGCTTCTCTTTATCTATGATTAATCTGGTTTCAATATAAATGATATATTTTTTGTTTCGACAGATTTTGAAGAGTGTTCGGTTGGAACTCCATGTTCAAGAGCCTTTTCTTACACATTTGAAAGGTATTAATCACTCTGTTGTGCATCCGAATATGATGAAGTTCGATGTAGTGAGTCAAGCTATAAAATATGCATATTTGAATAAGCAGTGATGCTGGGTTGAAAAGTTATCTACTGACTCTAAGCAGTGTTTAATTCAAAAGAGGGGAAGGGGAGGAGGATTTAATTATATATTTTGTTTGACTACTGATTATTCAATAGTTAATCAAATCATATGTATGGATCATTGGCATTTTGAGATACTAACTATTTTCCACGATACTTCGAATATATTGGCAAAAAACTGAAAAAGTGAAGAAATAGATTCATTATTCCATTTCTATTCCGACCAATTCAAGACAGATTGCAGTAGCATTCAAGGGATTTATGTAAATACTCAGAATAGAATGATGTGATATTTAGGTTCCTTCAATTCCCCTCCAATCAAACACTATATAAAAGAGAGAAAAAAACTGCATGCAAGTACCATTGTTGTTGTCTTTGTACTGGGCATTCTCATTCCTAGTCAAATTCAATTCTACTATGCTATGTCTTATGAAGTTATTGCCTGCAGATGGCCTGAAAACAATTGAAGGGAGGTGTGCCCGTGGTAAACACAACAGGTTTCAATATAATTTTAGTTATTGTTTCAAATACATGGCTAGATATAAATACCTGTTATTTTATCTTAATTTTCTTGATCATTATAATAGGGTACCATACTTATTTTAGTTTTAAGATAACCCTTTCAACATTTGTTTTTTTTTTATTGATAAGCATTTTCATATGTAGTTAATGGTAGACCACCAAATTCAGTGTTGTTTGTGATATGCATATTTCCAATTCTGAGTCCTCTTCAATTAAAGGAAATATAAAAGTAACTTCAGTAATCGATTGGAGGAAAACTCAACCAACTGAACAAACAATTGCCTTATTTGTTAAAAGTTTGAGACCTTCCATGTCAAGAACAAAATTCCAATGGGCTTGTAGCTCAATGGGCATGAGCTGAAGTCTCATGTTCTAGGTTCTGATGATGCGAGAGGTTTGATGCTTGCCCTTCCATTATAACCCAAAAATAAAATGCCTTTGTCCCTTATCTAAGGAGCCAAATTATGTGATATGAAGAATTTCATCAAAATAAGCTGTATAACAGAAGCCATCAATGCATAGTTGCATCCTACAAACTATTTTGTCGGTCACCTGATCCATCTTACCAGCTCTATATGGACGTTAGTTGGCTATTGATTTACTATGGGCTATATTAGAATTCGAGTTAGGTCTAACTTTACCCGAAAAGCTAGCTTAGAGGTGAGGGGTGTTGTGCCTCTACCCTTTATAAGGACTTATTTATCTTAAGTCAATGTTAACCTTAACACACCCTCACGCACAGAGCTGGAGATCTAGAGCGTAGAATTTGCAGGAATGAACATTTGCGGGTGGCCCATATATAAGTGGTCTACAATAAGCGGATCTAGGATAGATTTTGATACCATATCAAAATTCAGTTAGGACTTAGGCCTAACTCCACCCCAAAAGCTAGCTTAGTGGTTAGGGTTGCTCTACCCTTTATAAGGACTTATTTGAATAAGTTTCTAGTCAATGTGGGACCTTAACCGGACACATTTTGGTCATTTACTTCTCTCATTCATTTATCTTGTCTTGCTCTTTTTGTTTTCACTCTAATTTGCTTTCCAGGATTGAAGTAGGAAATCTGATTCTCTTCAATGAGTCTCTGGTGTTTGAAGTTCAGGTAATGCTTTATTTCATTAATAATTGGTGATTCTGGCTATTATGGCTTTGCTACACTCTCTAAAGTAACTATATCATTTTGTAGGGAGTAAGGAGGTATGCTTCATTCTTTGACATGTTGGAGGCAGAAAGCCTTGAAAAAGTTCTTCCAGGAGTTGAAAGTGTTGAAGAAGGTAATAAATATAGAGTAAGACATAGATTCAGCATGTATAACTAGACAAACAACCAGTTTGAGAGTTTATCTATTCAAAATGAAGAATCAAAATGATCACATCTGGTTTACTTCAACTATTTATACTGAATCTAAGCTCTGTTAGTAGCCATACTCCTCTCGTATGCAGGTTGTTGTGAGCCAAATTGAAGTTGACAAACGAAACCACTATGGTTGAGAGAAAATGAGTGTTTAATCCTCATCTTAAAAAAAATATCATCACAAACTATCACAAAGCATTCCGCAACAACAGCTAACACAAATTACCAAACTTCTAGCTAATTCCCATAGAATTATGTTCCTATAACTCTTCTTTCTACACAAATTAGTAAATTACTCTCTAATTCACAACAATTTTAGCTAAATATGACATTTATCAATTACAGGTGTAAAGGTCTATCGGAGGTTTTTTACAGAAGAGAAGGAACGTGAAAATGGTGTTCTTGCAATCATTTTTTCAAAACCTGCCCTTCAACCTTACATATCTCTGGCTAGCTTATTTTCTGTGGGTTCACTTTCCTGTAAAACACTGAAACCATAGTAACTGTTTTCTTGTTGGATTTAAAAATCACCGACAAACGATCTAAAAGGATCTGATCTAAATGATTGGTTATTTGTGTGATTTTGCCTTTGATTTGGTAATTTTTGTTACTTCCCATTCCCAATGATCATAATTTGTATTTCATATTCAGAAAAGACAATGGTTAGCTTAGTAATTATGGATTAATGTTTTGCAAAAGAGGAATAATCATTACTATTGATTCTTTACTCTCACATGTCAGGTTTCATCTGACTGCATCTGAACTAATGCACAAATTGTTCTAGAAATTCAGATAGTTCTTGACTAATGTGTTGTTCTGCTTTTATCCAGGGA
The DNA here is from genome assembly GCF_012489685.1 of Lotus japonicus. Lineage (NCBI taxonomy): Eukaryota > Viridiplantae > Streptophyta > Magnoliopsida > Fabales > Fabaceae > Lotus > Lotus japonicus. The sequence continues at coordinate 3,350,863 of NC_080043.1, forward strand.
CTAAAGTATGAGGGTGTTCAAGGCCTTCTAGGTATAATTCATACTAGGGGGACAGTTCCTAATGCACTTCCACCACCAAGATCATCTCTATTAGCATCGTTTAATTTGCCATGCAATCCAAATGTAAGAAAATGACTTTGTTACATTTTTTAGGGTTAAGCTTGCAGTGATTTAGTAATTTTCACCTCTTCAAGGAGATTATTTTTTAGCTGCTTCTGTCCATATATTTATGAAGAACCTTATGAGAAATTATTCTCCACATTAAGACTTTGAAAGAATTTTCCTTGTTTTTACATAATAAATTCAGATCCAAATTGAACAAACAACTTCATTGATTCTTCATGGAAAATTATATATGCACACTTTGTGATCGTGAATCAGGAAATTTCCTTGAGTACTGGAGCTCGTGCGTTAGCCAAACATGCTTTTAGGAGTAGCAGTGGTTATTGGGGTTCTCTGGATGGGAATGGTAAGATTTCTTTTACTGGAATCTGTTTTTCAAATTCCATTCTTCCTTGGTTTCTAGGTTTTTCTTCAAGTAGAATCTATTTCTTATAGAAGATGTTGTCTAAAGAAGTTTTCTATGTTAAGTCCAATTTGTTTTCTGAAATGTTTAGTTTAGTCATTAGTGAGTATATTAATAGTGTATCTCACATTCTTGCTCTAAGTTAAGTCACATGGTTTTTACTTATCCTGTCATCTTCTTTGTTCTTTCCAGATTCTAATAAAAATAGGCTTGCAATGAATGTCATTAACCACTTAATAACACATTGTTGCTGGCTGAATATACATATTGTCCCACCACATGGAGGTGTCTTTGAAATAAGGGTAGCGGAAGGATATGGTGCACGTTGGACAGAAGACGGAAGTAAGGTGTGTGGATATCCCACTAAATTCTGGTATTTATGTTTCTTCATGATGTTTTGCTAAAAAAAAGCTTTACACATGATACGCTGTCCTTATCTCTCATGACTTAAATTATGTTTACAACAGACTTGTCTATCAAAATAAAATTTCAACCTACTTCATTTCAGTGTAATTGTTTTTTTCAGTTTATTGGATTTTTAGAGCCCTACATGCAAGATGGTCACTCAAAGGGATGGAAGCACTAGTTTTTCTAGCCAGATTGGCAGTGCCAGACCACACCAAGTACACCTTGTGACAGAATTCCAGCATTTCCTGTTAGCTTGTGTGGTAGTATTTGTTTTCTATCTCTACTTTCATGCATGGTAACAAGTAACCATAGATGATGGAGTTAGTATGAATGTTATGTTTGGATAGTTGTTGGCACCAGTGCAATTGGACGTTAGCACTCACTTCGAGACAAAAGTTAATGAAACTCTTCTTATAGATTGGGATGAAGTTTAGCACAAGTAGTTGTACTTTTAAGAAATTTCCATTAGTGCATGTAGTTTCTTTTTCTTTTTTTTCTTAGGGGGGGGGGGGGGAGGGTGGGGTGCAAGTTTAGCACAAGTATTGAGTCATTAAATGTTACTGGTAAGTTCCATTTTGGCTTCTTCCTATCCTATTGATATGATATTTATTATGGTTTTGGCCCCTTCAGATTGCCATATTGTGTGGGCCTTATGTTCAGTTTTTGTGACTTTTTCTTTCCTTTTATCACCTCTTCATATTTTTCCCCTCTCACTTGCCATTGATCATTTTATCTCCTGTCAATATAGTTTTCTATGTAATTCATATGTACACCAGCACCTCTTGTAATACATTTGTATACAACAAAAGCAACCAATCCCCATTTCATTGATAGAAATCTCTAACTAGACTAAGGGTATGTCTGGATATTCGTTTTCATGAGTACAAATGGACATTAGCACACACAGTTGAACTTTTTTTTATAGATTGGGATGAAAGTTCGTTCAGGTTACTTCCGTTAATACTCTAACACTAATTTCCATATCTGTATTACAGTCATGCAGAAAAATTCGTTGAAGCATTTATTTCTGAAATGAATTTTGAACACCTAAGATTTTTTTAAACTGGTAAGATTACAAAGTAGTAAACTAGGAAGTGCAAACTCTTCTGATAATATCTAATTAAACTCATTTCATTAGTATATCATTTTCCCCCCTCAGTTGATGAAGGTTGTGGCCATTTTTTATTAAGTTGTCTCTAAAGAGACGGTAGTCTCAATGTAGTGAAAGGTGGGTGATTCACAACTGGTGGTGATTCACAAATTCTTTATTTAAATCACATATGAGATTAGTGTACTTTGAAAGGATTATTACTAGCTGTCATAGCTATCATTAATGGATTGAAATCCTCAGTCCCCAATTATATTTTGTTCTCTCTTCCCATCAATTAAATATTCAGGTCAATTAAAAAAACACATCATTTATGTAAGTTTGTAATTGTCTGACGCATGCAACAACAGTTTTTTTGAAAAAAAAAATTGACATAGAAATTTTTGATTGGTTGAACAAGAAATGTGGCACAAATTGAAGACAGAGAATCCTCATTCTGATCATACTACAGTCTGTGTTTGAGCACAACCATTTTTATCCAACACCTTCTCTTGCCACTCCAGTAAATTACAGATATACAGAAGAAGCTTCTGTTTCCTTTTCATGCTTGCAATCTGCATTGGGTTGAACGGTTGTGGTAACACAAATTGTGAGGTAACAAAGTTGTAACGGTCCATCTTTGTTTGCATGCATTCTAATCTATGTATATTTGCATGGATAACAAGCAGACTTGTGTGAATGTTACAGTTTTGTGTCCTTTTTTATCATGTTGAAATGAAAATTGAAGAATCCATTGGGAAATTAGATTTCGATGCCTATCTATTCTTGGTCATATCAAAATCTTTTGGGGAAGTTAGTGGAGGCATGTAATGTCAGCCTCGTCATTCCTCATTGTGCTACTCCAAGTTTCCACCCTCTTCTGTGATCATTGCTTGCATCTCAAGTGAGCACACTTTGATTAGACTAATCGCCACAAAATTTTGCGAAGGAAAAACCGCGCTAAAGCATATATTTGAGTGTGTCTAGAAATTGTGTATGTTTATGTATAATCACTCGGTAAAGGATATAAAATGAAAGAAAAAAGGTTTAAAAAACGATATGTAGAGTATTAGAGGTGTATGAGACATATCACTAGCATTGGTCTAAAAGTGCATTTGTTGGAAGAATTGAGTTTGAAAAATAGGAATGAAAACAACACATCAATAATTTATATTGAAAGATTTATCAAAAAAAAATTTATATTGAAAGAATTTGTAGTTAACGGTAGTTGGGTAGATATAATTTATTTTTTAAAAAGTTTTCAAGCAGATGGCAATAATTTTAATTTTAAAGCTTTTCTGCTGACGCACCCAACTTGTTTGTTTTGCCCCCTTAAAACTAAAGAAAACACAATTATGGATAACTATTAACAAGCTTAACTCTGCTTAAAAAAAACCAAGCTTAACTAATTGCTTTTCTGTATTATTGAGTGAGAAAAAGAATAAAGGGGCTTAAATACTCTTGAGGTCCCTGAAATTGTCCGCCGTACGAAAATAAGTCCCTGAATTTTTTTTTTCCGATTCCGAATCCCTGGAAAAAAAATTTAATCAGAATAAGTCTCTACTCGTGTTTCCAGCCTATGTGGCACAATTTTTGCTGAGTCATTTATTCCACGTGGCTTTTCTATTTTTTTTAAATACACATGGATTAAAAAAATAAAATTAAACATGTAAATTTAAAATTAAAATCTTTTTAGGGATTTAGGGTTAATTAGATTTAGGGATTTATGGTTAATTAGATTTAGGGTTAATTAGGTTAATAAGATTTTAATTTTAAATTTAAATATTTAAATTTAAAATTAAAATCTTTTTATGGATTTAGGGTTAATTAGATTTAGGGTTAGTAAGATGTTAATTTTAAATTTAAATGTTTAATTTTATTTTTTTAATTCATGTGTATTTAAAAAAATAGAAAAGTCACGTGGAATAAATGACTCAGCAAAAATTGAGCTACATAGGCTGAAAACACGAGTAGGAACTTATTCTGATTAAAAAAAAATTCAAGGATTCGGAATCGGAAAAAAAAAATCCAGGGACTTATTTTTGTACGACAAACAATTTCAAGGACCTCTAGAGTATTTAAACCAAAATAAATTATGTGACCCTTTCTTGAATCAGCCAATGACTTTGTTAGATAAGTACCGGCCAACAGGTTTAATTTAAAAATCTCATTTAAAAGTGAGTGACGAAATTGTATCATCAATATTACGTACGCATCGTGAAATTTTAAAAAGTTTTGTTGAAAATTCATGTCATGAAATATAGTGCTTAATTTAAACTTTTAAACCTAACTTATTATAAGCGACAATATTATAGTGGACAAGAAAAGTTGCAAAATGATGGACCACCATCAATAGGATCGCCCATAAACCTTTTTTAACAAAGTAAAATAATTAAGAAACGGATGAGGCTATGGCAAAGACATTTCTCCAATGATTAGATGGTATGTTGGTAGAAAGAGCTTTTCTCTATCTTGTCTTCTTGTCTAGACCTTAGGGGAATAAGTTCCCATTTGATACCATATAATTTTGAGCTATTACATTGTTATATTCTTCTCCGTTTGATACCATCTAATTTTGAGCTATTACATTAATTCACGCATGGATGCCAAAGTGCAAATCTTCAACATTGTTCACACAATATTCCAAAGGTACAAGTTAGGTAAAAAATTCTAACTCAGTGTTAACTCGGATTTTTAGAAAATAAATAGGAACCCACGAGTAATGTGGGGACCAAAGTCAAGTTATCTTATATTTTTTAAATTCCTTCAACTACTCAATTGTAAGTCAGGATTCAATTCTTCGAGTAAAATAAAATGGTTCTCAGTTATCCAATTTTCAACTACACTACAAAACATAATTCGCCCGTACCATCCGTCATAACTTAGCCAATTTGTAGCTATTTGCAAACTGCTTTGATCGAAAAACCACTCTTTCTCTTATAGGCCTAAAACTTAACTATAATTTACACCTCGTTAAATTTCAGGCGTTAACTCAACCCTAAAGAAAAAAAGAATGAGCATACATTTGTTGAGGCTGGGGAACTCATTATATAATCATCCCGACCTAATTACATATAACCTCAGGCATGTAATTTCTCCTTGCTTAAATCCATCATAATGGCATTCATGGCTCGACCCCCATTGGGGAGTAATTGTTCCCTACGAATCACTTCCTTTCTGGCTTTTTAACAATTGGCGGAGCCACAATTGGCCTTACATTCAATTTTGAAAGATTCATTCGCTATGTTGGGCCTTCATGGACCCTGATCTGCCAGACCCAATATGCCTTAAGAAGATTAGATCATCAAACTCGGTCGACCCGATACCAGAACAAACATGATGAACTGTTACATTGTTGCATGTCAACTTAATATAGCATCTAGTTAGAAAAAAAAAGTCATGTGGTTCGCAAGCTCCTTTCTCAATCTTGTGTGTTGTTAGTCGCCACCATATACAATATTTTCCGTGAAACCTAAATCCTTTCCGGTACAAACAGATAACGAAATTATCACTAAGAGTCAAAATTTTGTGAAAAATTCACAAGCTAACCACCGTTTTTAAAGTAATACTTGAGAGTTGAACCATCAACTTTAATATCACTTATAGAGTATGAGGCAGGGTCCAAAGTAAGAGGAAAACTCTATTAATGGGCTAAAAGGTAAAATATCAACACTGATCTAACACAACATCTTGACCAAATTTATGAAAATCCTTGTGAGTGAATCACATTTTTTTGTATTATCTTTATCTCTCTCACTCTAAAGTCTAAACAATGTGAAAATCCTTAGTAAAAGTTAAAACATAAAAAGCCAACAAATACAAAACGGTTGTTTCCTTCCGTTTTGTCCTTGTATCAAATGCAACTTTCTTAATAGACACTAATTTAAGTGTGTTATTGTTTTGTTCTAACTTGTCAATCAAAAGCTATTATAATATCATAATTTTGTAGATTAGGCACTAACTTATTTGTTGTTTTAGAGTAGAATATGATCAAAATGATGACAAAATATACCTGAAGTTGCTTTCGGATGCATGAAATCAATATTTTTTTTTATATTGAACTTTCCAATAAGTAAGGCATCGTCAGGAGGGTGGTCATCCTCAGGCATCTCCATTATTAACATCATAAATTTAGCATCATATTTTTGTCTAATATTTTTATTTTCAAGAGACAATTTTATTCGAATAAAGAACATTTAAGATATTGCTTAAGAGAAATTAAGCATGTGTTATTTGACTCAACCACATATTGTAGTGTAAATTTAGTAGTACCATTTAAACATGTAGGTCGCATTTTATGAGGCTGAAGTCATAGCCACTCTTAAATGCTCTTCTCTTCTAGCAACACGTTAACATTTCAAGGGTAATCATCGAGAGTGACTCTTCACTGAAGATAGATTGGGTTGACAACAAAGCCCACAAACCATGAAAATTACTAGTAATTCCTTAAACATAATTGATTAACTGATTTTTTTTTTTTGATATATTGATCAACTGCTATTGAAAGTTATGTGTTTGGGTGTATTTCATGGATTTAGGGAGGTAGACGGTTTTGCTGATTCTCTAGTAAAACAAAATTGTTATAGGCATTCTTTGAAAATGTATAATATGTCCTGTGTCACCTCCTCTGTTTTGCATCTGCTGTTAAGTGATTAATAAAATCAGTTTTGTTCATAAAAAAATACAATTAAGACATTTATTGATGCTAAGGCCTAAGGGGGAACATTATTTGTGATTTTAAAAATGTGAGACCATGACAAGAGATCAATGTAATGAATTGGCACCTAGGGGTGGATTATTTATGTGTGTGTAAAATTTAAGATTAATAGCGAAGTCAACAAGGTTTTAATGAGTTATATGACAACATCAAGTCCTTTTAATAATATTATAGTTATTTCTATTGTCTTAATTTTATCTTCATCTCTTTGTTTGCATTCCATAAAGAAATATTTTGTTTGTTATTTTCCGTTTAGAATTATATGATTGCCATGCAGTGATTGAGGATTCCTCGCCCACATATTTTATATTTGGGAATTTATGTTTCATCCCTTCCAAAGCAATTTGCTTGATTAAGTGGATATTCTAGTGGGAATAGTTGTGTAGATTAGAATTAAAGATGGAAGCAATAGTTCATGACAAACCCTGATTAATCTTAAAACTATCATCACCTTTAAATTAGCTTTTTAGCCTCAACCTCTCCCTCCTCAAACCTTCATTCTTGAAAAGATAGAAAAAGAAGAGAGATAAAAAAAAAAAAAAGAAATAAATAATGAATGTGATACGTGATTTAATGAAAGAGAGATATAATAAAATATGGTGTATATAGGTGTTGTTGTAAAAAAATAGGAAATCATAAAATCTCCAACAACCATCTCTTTACCAAGGTAGTCAAATCGAGATACGTATCGTGTATCGCTAGACCCTAATTCCGTGTCGCGTATCGTATCGTAACGTGTATCGTAAGATACGGACACAAAAAAAATTAAGTCATAAATTAAATAATATACTAATATATCATCTAAATATAGTTCAAAATAATCAAAGATCCAAGTCATAAGTAGAAAAATAGTCTCACAAAGTTCAAGTTCAACCTAATTCCAGCCAAACTAAAGTACTAAACATCAAAGAGATGAAATTAAATGCCCACTCCCTAATTCCAAGCCATTAAAGGGCTGCTGAAGTTGAACGTGAAACATGAAAGGGCTGCTGAAGTGAAGTTGAACGTGAAAAGGTGAAAGAATCGAAGAAAACATCACTTTTTAGAGCAATTTACTAATTTTTAATGAAATTAAATGCCCACTCCCTAATTTTTCTAGGGGAGTAAGATGAAACGACATTTGAAAAACTGTTTTTGTATCGTATCGGGATACGTATCGTGCGATACTCATGCGATATGTGCGATACAGGTCACGATACGAACACAAAAAGATACATACATGGGATACGTATCGTTTGGTTGATTTTCGTATCGTATCGGGATACGTATCGCACGATACTGACACCATGCTCTTTACTTCTATTTATTTATTTATTTATTTATTTATTTATTTATTTATTATCAGCACATATATAATATCTGTCGTACTACAGAAGCAATTATTCATCAAACTATATTAGCCATGATCACAAGTTGTGAGTGTGACAATGACCCTGTATAAAAGATTTAGAACTCAAAACATATTGCAATTCCTCTGAGCACAGGTGCCTTAATTACTTCCTTGGAATTCAAACAGTGCCACATGGTCAAAGGAAACCATAATCCACACACCAAAGAAAATATGGACATTACTCCTTATACTTCAAAGAAAACACACTTCAACCACCACCATCATGAAGCACCCATAGACTTGCACAGGATCAACCACCCCCAACACAGTAATCCGACATCAACAAGCCGTTCTTCAGAGTCTAGTGAAACCTGTGATGATGGAAAATGGGCCTCCAAGCTTCTGAGAGAGTGTGCCACAGCAATATCAGAGAGAAACTCAACAAAAACTCACCATCTTCTATGGATGCTAAACGAACTTTCTTCCCCTTATGGAGATCCTGATCAGAAACTAGCTTCTTACTTCTTGCAAGCTCTGTTTTGCAAGGCCACAGACTCTGGCTTCAAGTGCTACAAGACCCTCTCCTCAGTTGCTGAGAAAAACCACTCCTTTGATTCAGCCAGAAAATTGATCCTCAAGTTTCAAGAGGTGAGTCCTTGGACAACCTTTGGACATGTGGCTTCAAATGGTGCCCTTTTGGAAGCCTTAGAAGGAGAGACCAAAATTCACATAGTTGATATCAGCAACACCCTTTGCACTCAGTGGCCTACTCTGTTGGAAGCTCTGGCTACAAGAAATGATGAAACTCCTCACTTGAAACTCACTGTTGTTTTGTTGAGTAATAAGATTGTAGGGTCTGTGATGAAGGAGGTTGGTCAACGAATGGAGAAGTTTGCAAGGCTAATGGGTGTTCCCTTTGAGTTTAATGTGGTTAGTGGGTTGAGGAGCCTCACAAAAGAAGGGTTAGGAGTTCAAGAGAATGAGGCAATTGCTGTGAATTGTGTTGGTGCATTGAGGAGAGTGGAGGTGAAAGAAAGGGAAAGTGTGATTGGCATGTTTAAATCACTTAGTCCTAAAGTGGTGACTTTTGTTGAGGAAGAAGGTGATTTTGTTACCTCAAGAGATGACTTTGTGAAGAATTTTGAAGAGTGCCTTAAGTTCTATAGCCTCTACTTTGAGATGTTGGAGGAGAGTTTTCCTCCAACAAGCAATGAGAGGTTGATGTTGGAGAGGGAGTGTTCAAGAAGCATAGTTAGGGTTTTGGCTTGCAATGATGGTGATGAAGATGGTGGTGGTGGTGGTGATCAAGGTGGTGATTGTTGTTGTGAGACAAGGGAGAGAGGGACACAATGGTCTGAAAGACTTGGGAGTGCGTTTTCCCCTGTTGGATTCAGTGATGATGTAGTGGATGATGTCAAAGCATTGCTCAAGAGGTACCAAGCTGGGTGGTCACTTGTGGTGCCTCAAGGAAATGATCATAATCTCTCAGGAATATATCTCACATGGAAGGAGGAACCAGTAGTTTGGGCATCAGCATGGAAGCCCCAGCTAGCTACTTGAATATGTGTCTAGCCAGTATCATTATGTTTATTATGTTTAGTGTAACTCGTTCAAAAACTACAGTTAAGACAAAATAATGATGGACAGAAGGAACTTCTCTTGTACTTCTGTCCATCATGATTTTACCTTTACTGCGATGTTTAAACGAGTTTTCAAACATGCATTTAGTCTTGTTTGGAAATTTTTCTACAATTGATTTCTAAAATCTGAATCAATTCTGGAAAGAAGCTTCTATGATTAGCTTCAAGTTTCAGAATTCATTTTGATAAAAGAAAAATTGATGCAAACATATACTATCAGTGCCATGCCATATAAATCATATGGTATCTGGATAGGCTAATACTCAAGGGACAGAAATTTCTCACTGGAAAATAAGGTTTGGCTTGCCCTATGGATATAGCAATTAGCAATGGCTATATATTGAAACTGATCTGGATTTTTCTTTTGACTTTCTCTCCTGATTCTTGCATAGTACTTTGTAATCTTTCTCCTGTCCAACTCCTCTAGAGAGGTAGCATTTTGCTTGGGAGTTTGTGTTGTTAACTATATGGCTTTTTACACTTTTATATATTATAATGATTTAAGTTCATTGCTATTGTTTGAAGGTGTTTGCACCTGTGCTCTTTTTATGAATTCCATGGCTTTCCTGCTTCCTGTACATGGGGAAGGGGAATTGAGTTTGGTGCCCCACCCCTTAGGCTTTGCACCCCACTTTATTAAATACGGAATTTAAAGTTCCGTATCAATACGGAAAATAAAATTCCGTATCTGTTTTAGTATATAATGAGTGGTTGAAAATGTGACACGCATGCTTAAATACAGTACGGAATTTTAAGTTCCGTATTCAATAGGGAGAATACGGAATTTTAAATTCCGTATTTGATAAAGTGGGGTGCCAAGCCCCATAGGTGGGGTGCCAAACCCAACTCCCCTGTACATGCATGTATTATTTCCTTAACTTTATTTTTCTTTCAGGGCATTGTACCTTGTTAAGATGATGATATCTCAATAATTTACCTGCATACATAAAGTCCTTTATGCTTAAACTTTTCAGAATTCAGGATATGTTTTGGTACTTTCTTACCTGAAAATTACATTGTCTTATAATTAATTTTTTTTAGGTAGTCTTATAATTAATATTAATTATTACTCCTTTTCTATATGTTTTATTTGAAAAATTGTACATGACTTCTTTTAACTATTAAGAAGATTATCGTTAAATACTAACCTTTTTTTAAGAAAATACTAACGTTAATATCAAGAAAACTTAGTGTAAAGCAATCCCTAAGTTTTTATATTTTTTTAGATGTCTCTTTCCCCCTAGCTTAGCTTCCTTATTTCAACATGTTAAACTCCGTTCCGGACGGTTCTGTTTTAAAATTTTAAAAAACAAATATTAATTTTCAGCTGTATAAATTCAATTGTAATTCAAGGGTTGTTGTTGGGCTTACATTTTCTCTGGCTTAAAAATTGGAAGAAGGTCATGTGTGGTGTGGATTGTCTGGAGTTGGTGAATGTGCTTGGTAAGAATAAACTTGATTTTCATCATTATGGCAGTGCTTTGATGGATATTCAGCTTCTTCTCTCGCGCAATTGAGAGATTTCTATCTGTCATGTTTGTTGAGAAGGCAATGCTCCATTGGATTGACTAGCCGGTCTTGGAGCTAGATTACAGTGTCCTATAACTGAATTGGAGTCCCCTCCTTAGGCGGTCCTGCCCCTCTTGTCGGCGGGCCGAGTCGCGGTGTAGTTTTGTCGTTTATTTTTCCTATTTACCAAAAAAAAAATCAATTGTAATTTCCTGAGGTTTTCAATTTTAAAAATTGTTGTCAAGTTTATAAATTTATGATAGTCATAACGGTTTTTAAGATGGTAGAGGCGATAGTGGTGGTGGTGGTGACGGAGATGGGTGTAATCTGGTGGCGACGGCGGTAGAAGTGACAATGGTGGTTGAGGCGATGGCAGTGGTGGAGGTTGATAGTGACACTGTGACAGTAATGACAGTGGCGCCGGTAACAATGACAATGATCGAGAGGTGGTGGTGGAGATGGTGGCAGTAGTAATTGTAGTGGCAGTGATGATGATGGTGGAGGCAGTAGTGGAGGGTGGTTTTAATGGTGATGGTAGGGGTAGTGAACAATGGTGGTGTTGATGGCGACTTTGGTGACGGTGGATGTGGCGGTGATTGTGGTGGTGGTGGAGGAGAAGAGTGGTGGTGGTGGTGGTGGCGGGTTACATGGTTTTGATAATAAGAGTAAACTGTTTTGAATTTAAGTAAAACACAATTACAGCTCCATATTTTCCGAACTAGTTTTGTTTTAAAATTTATATTTGAAAACTAAAAAGTAAAAAACCAAAAACTCGCAACCACCTTTAACGGTTCACCGAGTGGAACATGACAAAGTCGTATCTTACAGATTAATGGTTCGAGCCCCTTAGGAGTTTCCTTTACCATTGACCGATGCACACTATATCCTCACTTTAAATTTGTCTTCACAAGAGAAAAGAAAAAATTGCTACCACAAGTTGGAATTTGTGAATCCATCACTAGGAGCAAATAGACTCAAATTTCTAGAACATATCAAATACGAGACGATATCATACTTCACTCAACTAACAGTTAAATTATTACAACTACTAAAAACTCTTCATCTCCTAATAGTGATGAACTAACTCTTGCAAGTAAAATGTACTTGAATAATTTTATACGGATACATGTTGAACCCTCCAAATTATAAAAAAGAAAGGATACATATTGTTAACTACAAGTTTCACATAATTTCGACTTATATTGTGTAATTCGACTGTTTAATGAAAGTCGAAAGTTTGAAGATCCAGGCAAGAAATTTGTTAAGTGTCAGATAATGTTGACACTTATAGTTTCGACCTAAAGAATAAATTTCGAGACATAAGGAATTTGATGTTGAAAGCCGGTTGTTTTTTGAACATGACTCAAGGAGGACACGTGCAAGGCAAGAAGACACGTGTAAGACGAAAGGGACTTCAGAAGACACTTGTAATCGCTTTGTTAAATGACTGTTAGGAGTCAGTTATATTTTAGGTCTATAAATAGCATATTATTACATAGAATCAGGGTTCACGAATACTTACTCGAATGTACTCAAAACGCTTACAGTCGAACGCAATGACTACAAGCAAACTTAGAGGAAAAAAGTAGGAATTTTGTGAAACTATTTTATTTTAAGATTCAAGTATCATATTGAAAGTTTCAGTACTTGTTTATTTACTTTAGTCGAATTTTACTTGTTTCATTCATATTTCTTATTAAGTTTTCTCATTTTTTATCAATTAATATTTAAGATATTTTCGCCAAAGAACCTAAGGACTCGAATCCAGTATCCAGATTGATCTTTGGATTCTTTATTTGTTTTATTAAAATTTGGTGTAAACACATATTAAAGTTGAAGTGATGGCCATGAATATGGTGTACAAATTTAGCAGAAGGAGTAGGGGAATTAAAGACACTGAGGGAGACCATGCAGAAAGTGACTCTATATTTCCTTCCACAGGCTTTCGCTTTAGAAATGCAACAACTTGGTGGAAAGAAAGAACTCAGTGGGAAACATGGAAACCGTACGAATCATAAATTTCAAAAGTAATCACAGTCTAGAATATTTTCCACAGGGGCCACTTGGTTCTTGGAGCCACAGTTTCGGTTGTCGATTAAGATTCTATGCCCCAATAAGACATCTATGTTTGAATGTGTCATATTAATTGGGGTTAAATGTTTTTTTCATGACTTATGCACCATAATTTAAAATGATCTTGAAAACTTTCATAGTTTTAATCATTGAAAAAATTTGTTTGATATAAACCTAGTTCGGTCGATTGACAGCCCAAACTGAAGCCGACTGAAATTAACCACCATGAATCAATTAAAAATCTCAACCATTCAACCGACCTGAATCGACCCGATGGACCAAAAAGGCCCTCGGTTTGGGTCGGGCCTGTTTTGTCTGGACAACCCTAGTGAGTAATCGATTACACATCGAATGTAATCTGTTCCACATTAAGTGTAATCAATTTAAACCAGAGAATATATAATAGTATAAAATTGAACGGTGTAGATTAATTATGACCTAAGCAGGTGCTAGCGTCCATTTGCACTAATGTCAACAAATATTCAAAGATAGTCTTAAGGTGTATTTGATGAAATAACTTAATTAAGCAATTATAATAATAAGCCTTTGTCACATAAACACTTATCCATGACTAATTTGATAAGCTGAATACATTGAAAATATTTTATATATATATAAGTATAAGCTCATATTCATAAGTTTATTTGACCAGCTTATGAAAATAAACTTAACAATCACAACTTACTTGAAAAACTTGCATAAAATTTATGCAATGAGCTTAAATAATATTTTTCAAATAGAAGTGTTTAGAATTGGGAGTTTGAAGGTAAAATGAAGAAGAGGGGGCCATATATAATAGACCCTGGCTAGCACAAAGGCTACCGACTGAATTGTGTGTGCCTTTTTGGTGTAGCAGTGATTTGAATAGCATATTTGCCTTTAGTGAGTGAGCTATTCCCTTCCATTGCTCTTTAGTTTTATAGGCCAACATTACATAGTGGCAAGCAACTTTTTGGATTCAGATTGGACTTGTTGGTACCATCATGGGTACTATTTTCTTTGTTACTTGCTCGTCACACGTAACGGTGCCATAACTTATATTCTTGGTTGCTTTCTTTCGTTCACATAGATATATACAAACACAAGAATGCAAACACATAATACATGCTTCACAACATTAAAGTGCATGGCCACTAGCTACTATATATGTTCATGACCACGTCCTGTTAAATGACATTTTGATCGCGTATGAGCCCATGCATTTTTCTTTTTGGAAGATTCCATGCTCTTTCACTCTTTTGAGTTCTTTGTCTAATTCAAGTTTGAAATTTAAAAGAAAATGAATTTACACATTGATAGGATAAGTTTGTCTTCACATTTACTTTTAACTGAATGGAGACCAAACAAGAAAACTCCTTTTCACGTGGATTATTTGCTTTGAAAATGATCATTTTACTTTCAACACCGGGCTAAACGCTCAAACTAAGGATTGTCACTCCTTACATAAAGGGAATTATACTAGAATCAAACATAAGAGGAACAAAACAGAAAGAAAGAGCAAAGTCATAAATCATAAAAGGCACCAAAAGGCTCATTTCATTCTTAACAAAGGAATTTGCAACTGAATTCACCTCTCTGGACACTGAACACACGTATTACAAATGAACTTGCTCAAAACTACCAATTAAATAGCCTTTAATATCTCTAACCAAAGGAGAAAAAAGTTTAGAACCAGGGCAGTCTTTATCAATAGTTCTCACTACAAAATTAGAATCTATTTCAACTATGACTTTAGTGAAGCCTCTTGCAAGTGCTAAATTCGGCCCATGATAAATGCCACATAATTCTGCCTGGTTAATGGAGCAACAGTTCATCAGGGAAGAGAAGCCAAACATAAAATTACCTTCATGATCTCGTATAACACCGCCGCAAGCCGCCCTCTTCGTGAGAGAGGAGAAAGATCTGTCAGTATTAATCTTGATCTTATCATGTCAATACTTCTTGTATGCACTGCATATATAATAGAATCATAGCTTGAACATCCATAATCGTTTTGTGAATCCTACTACAAATGAAGGGTGGAGAGGATCCACGCCAATGTTGTTGATTAATCTATACACATAGTTAGTAAAAAAAAGTGCAAACATAGTAGTTAGCTCAACTCATATTGCATCATATTCTTAAAAAATCATATTCTATTATCTCTACCATTTTTCCATAGTTATACATAATTACCAAGGACTAGTTTATTCAAGTGATAGATACTTAATTCTCCTTAAGTAAGATTTTTTTTCCATGTTTTGTATAAAAATTCCTCGCCGGGAAAACTAACTTCACAAGAATTATCTCCCATAAAAGATACCAAAATAATAGTTATAAATAATCACTCGTATGATAGTTTTTTTTTCTTTTTCAATTGTTTGGTTGGATAAACATTTTTTTTTTTTAGAAAAAGATAAACACTCTTAGCCCAAATGATCTGAGCCCAATCCATATTCTCAAATGGCCCTTATAACAAAGGATATAATCGTCATTTAGACTAGGGTCAAAATCGGTATTTCAAATGTAGGCTAGGGTTTCGTTTATGAACCCTGAACCGTATAAGGCGCAGAGTGAAGTGTGCAGAGGCGGAGATCGAGAGCGAATCGCAGCGAAGTCGACTCCACCATGGTAATTCTTCCGATTCCGATTACCTTCTTCAATTGTTCTCGCATTTTACAGTTTCCCTCTCTAGTCGATTCCCATTTTGCTGTATCTCTCTGTATTCGATTCGCAATTTGCAGTATTTCTATGGTTTTTTGTCTGAAATCGAAACCCTTTGTATAATTTCAACTCTGATTACGAAGCCCAAACGAAAGTTTGTAAATTTAGTTGCTAGCGGTTTAGTTGAATCATTTTTGCTTGTGTAGTTATTTTTTTTGTTTTCAGCAGTGAAGATTGGAACTTTTTTTTTTGTAGAATGTTTGATTTGATTTAGGTTTATGCTTTGGTTTAGGTTTCTGAAATTTTAAATCAATGTTTCTGCAATGTTTGTGTGATAGAGAGCAATGGTTTTTTGTGATTCATATTGTTGACCCCACTTAGATGACCTCACTTAGTTGATTAATGTTGTTGTTGTTGTTGTTGGTGGTGGTGGTGGGTGGTGGTGGTGGTGTTGCCGCTACCGTCTATGTTGTTGTTTGTGTAGAGTGTGCCTTTTGTTTTCAATGGTTTCTTGTGATTCATATTGTTGACCCCACTTAGTTGAATAATGTTGTTGATGATGGTGGTGGTGACTGGTGGTGTTGTTGCCACCGTCGTCTCTGTTGTTGTATATGCATGTATGTGTAGAGTGTGCCTTTTGTTTTCAATTCGTAAGTGTGCTGGTAGCGATTGCTGAACTGTGTGGTGTCTGGTATTTTGTTTTGTGCAGCCGAAGCAAATTCATGAGATCAAGGACTTCCTTCTCACTGCTAGGAGGAAGGATGCACGCTCCGTGAAGATCAAGAGGAGCAAAGATGTGGTCAAGTTCAAGGTCCGTTGCTCCAAGTATCTGTACACCCTGTGTGTGTTTGACACTGAGAAGGCTGATAAGTTGAAGCAATCACTTCCTCCTGGTTAGTTTTTCAGAACGGTTTTTGTTGATATGTTTTGGCTTCTTTTGTTTGTTATGCTCCTATTGTATGTTGTATGATAATATATCAATATGAAAACTTTAGGTAGGTGAATTGCATTGCATCAGTGATATGAGGGTTTTATGCTTTTGGCCATCAATTGGAAATTGTTAAGAATAAGATTGTATGTTGGTCATGAGATATTGTTTTTTTCTTTCTTAAGCTTTGATTTGGATGATGTACTGTGATGATTAAGAGTTTTTGGTGGTTTTCATCATGTTTGGAAACTCTACAAGCTTCCACATTCAGTCAGAATTGGTTTTGAAATATAATGGTGAATGACAAGCTACTCTGTGTTGCTTATAAGCTGAGGAATTGATCTTGGATTGATTAAAGCATATCCAAACATGCTCATCATGTCTTGTCTTCTTACATATATGTAATTCAACCTTTGCAGGTCTAACTGTGCAGGACCTGTGATTCTGGACTTGTAGTGGATGATGATCATGTTTTGTTTGGACGTTTGAGATGGGATTTTGTGTTTAGTAAAATGGCTTAGAGATTGTTGTTCTTCTGGTTGCTTATGACTAGTTTTATGTTTTGTGAGGGGTCCAATTTGCATCTGGATAATGCCTGCTAGTTTATTGAACTCCATGAATTTTACAGTAGAACATTTTCAGCTGTTTCTTCATTCTGGTTTTGAGATGAACAGAACCATTTTTATATCTTGAGCACTTATCACGAAGAGAATCACAAATTTAACTACGAAACTTTGAAGCTTTTAACTCTAAAGCTAATTTTTCCAATAATGTTTTGATCTTTTAGTTTTATATAAAAAAAAATTCTTCATATTTGAATATCATTTTCATATTGATTAAGAACAATTGATTTGAGATTAATGATACATCATGACATACATTAAATCTAAAAAATTAACAAATTTACTAGACTTGATACTTCATGCATCCTTTTTCATGATTGATTGTCTTCATCAAAATGCATCTTTCGTGGACCAGAAATACTTCTTTCACCTCCTATGAAATTTCTACTACATGTCATATTCAAGGGAATGGGTGGATCTGAGAAAGCCCCAGAAGATATTAGACCAAAGACAACTTTGTTAGCTGCCTAGGTGTAGTGGTACCCATCCCATATCACTCTAGTTGATGGTTTTTCAAAAGAGCCCACAAAAATTTTATCACCATCTACGGTTACGGTTCCCCCGCATGTAATTCCATCTCTAAAATTGTATTTTCCTCCATAGCCACAAGTAACTAGTGGGTGCTCAAATCCTGCATATAAGATTGAAACTAGTAACATTCCATTTAGGTAAACTTGATAATATGAACGTGAGAGTTGAGGTCATTTTTCTTTGACTTACCGTATTTCTTTGGGTTGCAAAAAAGAGAGTACTTAGGTGTGTAGACATAGACATATACAATTGTAGCTAGAGGAAGCTCCTCACGAAGTTTTGTTAAGGCTTCTTTCAAATTCTTATTGAAATATTGTGCTATTTCATTATGTTGCTTTGCACAACCATAACTATCTCTTTCAGCAGATGAAAATTGAGTCAATATGCCAGAGAGACATCCAGTTCGTCCTGTGTTGTGTATCCAAAACGATCTAGCCCCCAAATTATATATGCTCTTGATCACCAAATTTCATTAATTTAAAATACGAAATTAAGAAATCAGCTAGTGAGAATATTTTTACTAAAAATTAAAATAGATTTGAGAAAGAATGGCATCAATTGTATTAGTCCTTAAATATTAAAAGTTATTTTGGAAATTTATGAATATTTTTTTTTTTGTAACTGGATAATATATTGAAATCAAAGCGCCATAGAGGCTAAAACATCCGAAGTCACCAAAAGGTCCAATTCCTGGGGAACCTCCTCAATCCAAACAACGTTGGAAAATTTTGAGGAGTTCTTAGCCAAAAAATCAGCCACACTGTTACCGGAACGACGAACAAAAGAAAGCTCAAAACTAGTAAATAAAGAGACCATGTCTCGACAATCATTCAAGAGAGAAAATAAATAAGAATCCCCCGGCCTATTCTTCTTCCAAGCCTCAAAAAGTTGAAGACAATCCGTCTCTAAAACCACCCGGAAGAAACCAAGGTCCTTAGCCAAAGATACGCACCAACGGAATGCTAATGCTTCAGCCATAAGAGCAGAAGGTGCACTCATAAAACCAAGAGCAGCTGCCGCCATCACCTCACCATTGTGGTTCCTAGCTATCATACCAAACCCAGCTTCACTAGCTGCTGTCCACGAGGCATCAAAGTTGAGCTTGATGGTGTTTCCAACCGGTCTGCGCCAAGTTATCCTGAGCTCCTCTACACGAGTTGGACTGGACTCTGCATGATCGCTGCTGCCCGCACACTCCAGCGCTGGAACACGATGCAGCAAAGCCTCAAAGCTTGCTTGGACCCCATGATGCACAAGATTATTCCTCTGCTCCCAGATTGCATATATCAAAGTCAGGCCATAGTTAATTACCTCTGGGTCATCGGTCTCAAATAACTGTTGAAAATAACTTGCGGGCTCATCTCCTTCCCGGAATCTCAGGCTCAAAGGCGAAGCAAACCACCACCGAGGCACCACGGGACATTGGAACAGCACATGAACTGTTGTCTCCTCTGACCCCAAGCAAAAAGGACAGCCCTCGTCAAGCTCCAATCCTCGCTTTCTCAAGGCTTGACGCACGGGTAAGATATCAAGCGTTGTCCGCCAAGCCACCTCCTTCACGCGTGGTAGAACCTGAGCCTTCCACAGAGATCGCCAGAAGCGTTTGTGTTGGTCACGTCCTCTTGCATCAGAATGTGAGGAAGGGGATGCCGCATTCTGGGATCGATGCTGCCGCACAAAATCATAACCCGTTTTGGTGGTGTAGGTCCCATCGGTTGTCAAGGGCCAAAAAAGGACATCCGGTAATGGACGCAATGGTAGAGGGATTGACATGATCTCCTTGGCTGTGGGGGGCCAGAAAACCAACTCAATGAGATCTCTATTCCATACCTGCACATTATCAACAAATAAGTTTGACACAAAATTTAAGTTAGCAAGTTGTGCCATGTCTTCCCGATATATCAAAGGATATCCCCTTGGAAGCCAACTATCCTTCCAAATATCAATCTTTTTTCCATCACCAACTCTCCACCGAGCACCTACCTCAAACACCCAAGATGTGCGAAAAATGCTCGTCCAGGCATAACTAGGACGGGCATGCTTCTTTGCTTCTCTTAGAGGGACATGAGGGTAATACACAGCCTTAAACACGCGCCCCAATAGGGACTCAGGTTGCTTCTGAATGCGCCACCAAGTTTTTGCAACTAGAGCTATGTTAAAAGCTTTGAAATCTCGAAAGCCAATGCCACCAGCAAACTTAGATCGACACAACGAGTCCCAGTTGAGCCAATGAATACCCCGCCTGGAGGCATCACCACTCCAATAGAACTTGCTGATCATGCGTTCAATATCTGCACATAAGCCATCAGGTAAGAGAAAACATGACATTATATAAGCAGGAATTGCTTGAGCAACCGCTTTAATAAGGACCTCTCGACCCGCCTGGGAGAGAGATTTTTCCTTCCAACCTTTGAGTTTCTTCCAAACTCTTTCTTTGACAAATTGGAATATTTGGGTTTTGGACTTACCAATAATGGTAGGAATTCCCAAGTATTTGTCATAGCTATCCACTGCCTTCACACCCAAAAGCATTTTAAGCTCATTGAAACGGGAACTAGGCACATTGCGGCTACATGATAGCATTGATTTGTCAAAATTTATGACCTGTCCAGAAACTCTCGCATAGGTAGCAAGGACCCTTAGGACCGCTTGAGCTTCATCCATAGTGGCTTTAGCAAAGACCACACTATCATCTGCAAAAAGAAGATGTGAGATAACAGGTGCAGATGGGGACCGAGAAATTTTAATGCCATGAAGAGTTGAGGCTTCAATCTCTTTTTGAATCAACGCAGAGAAGACCTCCCCACAAAGAATAAATAAGTACGGAGACAAAGGATCTCCTTGTCTTAAACCTCTCCCCGGATCAAAAGGAACCTGGGGATTGCCATTCAGCATGACCTGAAATTGGACCGAGGTTACACAACCCATAATGAGAGATATCCAGGTAGTGGGGAACCCCATCTGCACAAGGACACTCTGTAGAAACGGCCATTCGACCCTATCGTATGCCTTGGACATATCAAGCTTTAAAGCCATCATACCATTACGGCCCGACATCTTTTTCTTCATCAGATGGAAACATTCATATGCCACAAGTGCATTGTCAGTGATCAAACGACCCGGAACAAAAGCACTTTGGGGGCCAGTAACGATATCAGATAAGACAAGTTTAAGTCTATTAGCAATCGTTTTTGTAATAATTTTAAAAAGAACATTGCACAAGCTAATAGGTCTAAAATGGGTTGCATGAATCGATTTCTTTATCTTTGGAATTAAGACAATGAGAGTACTATTAATCATACCTGGAGAAATACTGTCATTCAACACCTGAAGGCAAAAATTAGAGACTTCCTCTCCAACTATATGCCAGAATTTTTGGAAAAAAAGCGCCGGAAGGCCGTCAAGACCTGGGGCTTTTGTCGGGTGCATATTAAATATTGCATCCTCGACCTCCTCCCTCCCAAAGGGGGTATTCAAAATGGCCAAGTGGCCCTCAGAGAGACGGTTAGCCACCAAACTCGTGGCTGCCTCTATATCGGAAGGGTTCGACGTGCTGAAAAGCTGAGTGAAGTAGCCTGTCAACACCCTACCAATATTAATTCTATCAGTCCATTTCCTGCCATCATCATCAAAGAGCTCATCTATTGAGTTCCTCTTCTTCCTCTGGGTTGCTTTTTGATGAAAGAATTTTGTGTTCCGGTCCCCATGCTTCAACCAAGAGGCCCGCGAGCGCTGGCTCCAAAGAATCTCCTCTTGCTTCAGCAAATTTTCCAGCTCTAATTCTGTACTGCGCATCTCAGCCACTACTGTTTCAGTTTGGACACTTTGTTGTAATGTTTGCAGCTGAACCTTCATATCTGAGACTTTCTTGGGAATTGCACCAAATTTCTCTCTCCCCCAAGAGTGTAAAGCTGTGCCTACACTTGTCAGCTTGCTGGAAAGATCGCCTTGTTCCCCAGACCAAACCTCAGCCACTATCTCTGCACACTCATTGCCGTCTTGCAACCAAACTTCTTCAAATCTAAACATCCTTGCCTGACGACGGTTAACCTCATGCCCTTGTTGACCACAAGAGACGAGGATCGGATTATGATCTGAATGGATGCGAGCTAAATGATTAATCTCAACAGCTGGCCACAAGGCCCTCCATGCGGAGTTGATAAGAGCATAATCAAGGCGCTCCTCAATGGACACTGGGACACTGGGACACTTCTTTTATTTGACCATGTGAAACGGTAGCCCGAGTAACCTGCATCCTCCAGTCCGCAATCTGACATAGTCTGGCCAATAGTTTGAAGGTGAAGCAAATCTACTGGATCACCACCCAATTTATCGGACGGGCTCAATACGTCATTAAAGTCACCCAGGCAAATCCACGGTGTTGCTGCTGGAGGCTTTAACCGCTGAATTAATTCCCAAGTGCGATGCTTATTCTGCGCCTGTAGAAAACCATAAACTGCAAGGATCTGCATTCTGGACTCCACCTGTGGGTGGTCCACCATACAAAGAATATGGTTTAGTGAGCCATGAGCCACCCGGACCTCTGTTTCATCGTTCCACAGCAAACAAAGACCTCCTGCCCTAGACTTACCTGTACCTGCACAATCTATCGGAAATAAATTAGAAAAACCAAAAGAATATCTCATACCAAACATTTCCTGAGCTGATTTACGTGTCTCCGAAAGAAAGACCACGTCGGGAGCTTCTGAAGAAATAAGCCGTTTGACGGCTTGAACTGCCCCTGGGTTCCCAAGCCCTCGGCAGTTCCAAGCTATAAGTTTCATTGAGGTAGGCGGGACTGCCCAGCAGTCTCCGCCAATCCCAATCCATTATCAGAGCTAATCTTCTTGAGAGGGGGTGTGGCCCCCGTGCCTGAGCGATCTGGAGCAGAAGATGAACTCACTGACCTCTTCCTTTGCCATCTGATTTCCTTCTTGTTGGAACCCGGGGATGTCTTTTTGTTGCTACCACGGTGATTACTAGGTTCTTCATGAATCACCTTGGCTTGCTGATCGGTTGTGGGTGGATCTTCAAGAACAACATCATCACCTCGGTTTCCCTCACCATATTCAGCATTAATATTCTCCTGTTCGGTCACTGTGTAGCCATCATATTCCCCAAAGTCTGCATCTTCCCCTGCATCCTCGTTAGAGCCACCCTTGCGGTCATGAGTCGCGGGGTGCGTTGCAGTTTTCTGGTTCCTCGGACGCGAGGGCCTGTCACCACCCCCTCTGAGTTGAACCCCACGATCCCGATCATCTTCCTCTGCCCGTAATCCACCAAAAGGAGGGCTCTCATTGGGAGCAAGAGGGCCTTGGTCACAGTCCCTAGCCACATGATCCAGGAAACCGCAAATGAAGCAATGCTTATGCAATTTCTCATACTGGAAATATACCTCAAGTTGGCCACCATTGTCTGACGTCAGTACTTGTCCCCGGCGCAAGGGAACAGTCACGTCCACCCAGACTTTGATGCGAAAGTAAGCACCCAGCCGATTGTTACCTCTTCTGTCCGCCGTAATGTACCCTGCGAACGCCCCTCCAAGAGCCTTAGCTACTTGCTCTGACCAGCAGCTATATGGCAGATCGAAGACCCGAATCCAGAAAGGTAAGCGCACTAGAGGAACCTTTGCAGGAGGGACATTAATATCCAATACTTCCAACACCACAGAGAATCAATTGAAAGTCCATGGACCAGCCTGGAGGACCCTGTCACGATCAATTTTTGAAGCGAACCGGAAAGTGTAAAGGTTCTCTTCCACCTGGCGAATTTCCACGCCATTACGTGTTTTCCAGAGGTCCTGGAAAACGTTCCGGAAAGTGTGATCCATAAAAGGTTCACGGCACAGCAACTTGCCAACGAGCCACACATCTTTGCCTAGCCTCGGACTGATCTTCAGCGTTCCCAGATTGATCGCCTTTGTCTCAGACCCGGAGAGGACCACTTTCTTGCCTTTGTCCATCGTTAATCAGAAGACTGATCAAGGGACCTTGATTTGGGGAAAACCAGAAAAAACTGTAACAGCACTTGCTAAGGGTTGCAAAAGGAAGGTACGTAAAGCACGTATGAGAGGAAGAATATTATTGTGGGCAATGATTAGTGGAGACCGCCGTCATGGAGGCGCTGAAAACCTTGCCACCGCATGGCTAAACCCTAGGGGAGCCCTTCAGAGATCAATCATCTTCATAGTTGTAGTTTAGAGATAATAAAATTTGTTACCAATAGAGGCAGATTCAGTGACAATATTTATGAATATGAACTTTTCATTTTTTTTTTGAAACTGAACTTTTCTTTTTTCTTTTTTTTGGTTACTTTTTTTTTTGTTACAACTTTTCATTTTTCAAATTTAAAAGACTAAATATCATTCCTTTAATATTATTATGAAAGGACTAATTTGATTATTGATTCATAAATATATCAAAAGAATGTTTGCTACCTTAATTTTCGTTATGAAATTGTCGACTAGATCAGGCACTGAAGCATTGACTTGTTGTATAGTTGTGTCACCAGAAAAGCTAAGATCATTTTGACCAATGTCAAATGTGTATAAAGCTCTAGAAAAATACTCTTCTTTGGGCATCAACGTTGCAAATGTTCCACCTTGAAGAAAAACATTCAAAACCTTATCGTTAATTAAACTCTAAATCACCAAAAGATATCAACGAAAATAATTTCTTAACCGACCTTGATATTTTATGGATTGTGTTTTTGATTTAAACTCTCTGAATTGAACGTACTGAACTTCTAGGTAGAAAGGACTTAAGTTTCCTTGAGGTATAATACTCTTTGGCATTTTAATTGTTGATCCGTATGTGGCAAAGTTTGCACCATGAGAGAAGTTTGACCCTAAAGAGTCAAGATAGGGACTGAGATATGGAAGTCCAAAATTCTGTGCTGAAATTATAAGATATGAATCAAAGTTAGACTTAAAATCCTTCTTCACTTGACAATAATCTAGTTGATGATTAAACTTTGTACATGTGAGTAAGTGATTCGGGCATACATTCAATTTTATTCGAATCACTCTGTGCTGAAATTACAAAGTTATGAATCATGGTTGAGCTACTGAGGAACAATGGGAAATTCTATCTCATAGAGTTCAATTCCCGTTCTTAACCCATGACCAATATGAGCTCGAAGTTTTCTTCGTAACTTGTCGAACTTCTTCGCAGTGGCTCCGTTCCATGCCTTATTTCATAGCGAACCTCAAAGTGGCCCTATTTCATTATATTCCATCCATATACTAATTCCATTCATTGAATATTCCTCTATCTTTGGTGTCATTGAGATAAAAGAGATGTCGTTTCTAGTCTTTCTATTTCTATATATATATATAGAAATAGAAAGAAACTATTTCTATATATATATAGAAATAGAAAGAAAAAATTGAAAAATTATCATATAATAATCCAAAAATTGCAATAATAATCCAGAAATTGCAATAGAAAAGAAAAGGTTAAAAAGCACTTTTGGCCCCTGATGTTTCAAGTTTGTGCAAATTCTGCCCCTACTATATTTTTGTCGATGTTTCTACCCCTCATGTTTTCAAACAATGCATCGTCTACCCCTCATGTTTCAAACAGTGCACCGTCTACCCCTGACGAGGGGTAGACGGTGCACTGTTTGAAAACATGAGGGGTAGAAACATCGACAAAAATAGATAGGGGCAGAATTTGCACAAACTTGAAACATCAGGGGCCAAAAATGCTTTTTAGCCAAAAGAAAAAAGAGGTTTGCGATGATTTTTCAATCTTTTATACTGGATAATCTAGTATCCTTATGCCTCAAGATAATTAATTCGGTCATTGTGGTCGGACTCTATTATGGATTTATGACCACATTCTCCACAGGGCCCTCTTATCTATTCCTTCTTCGAGCTCACGTTATGGAAGAAGGGACCGAGAAGAAAATATCAGCAACAACTGGGTTTATTACGGGACAGCTCGTGATGTTCATATCGATCTATTATGCGCCTTTGCATATAGCATTAGATAGACCTCATACAATAACTGTCATAACTCTACCGTATCTTTTATTATATTTCCTCGGCAATAATCAAAAAAACTTTTTGAATTATGTATACAAGAATCAAAATTCAATACGTCATTTTAGTATTCAAAGAATATTCTTTCAGAATCTTTTTTTCAGTTATTAAACCCCTTTTTTTTACCAAGTTCAATCTTAATGAGATTAGCGAACATTTATATCTTTCAATCAAACAATAAAGTCTTATTTTTAACAAGTAGTTTTGTTGGTTGGTTAATTGGTCATGTTTTTTTCATGAAATGGATTGGATTAATGTTAGTCTGGATACAGGAAAAAAACAATTCTATAAAATCAACAGTAGCTATTCGATCTAATAAGGGGATTCTGGCAAAATTTAGAAAGTCTATGTTTCAAATTTTTCTTATTTTTTTTTTATTACCTGTTTATATTATTTAGGAAGAATACCGCCCATTTATTTTTTTACTCCTAAAATGTCAGAAATTAAAGAAAGGGGTGAAATTGAAAAAAGGGAAGGGGAAATCGATATCGAAATAAATTCACAAAGAGCGGGAAGTAAACAAGAACAAAAGATAACTGCTGAAGAAAAGCTTTCTCCTTATCTTTTTTCTAAAAAAAATAATAATTTGGACAAAATTAAAGAAGAGAATGATATCTTCGGATTTCAAAAACCTCTTGTAACTATTCTTTTCGATTATAATCGATGGAATCGTCCATTGCGATATATAAAAAATGATCGATTTGAAAATGTTGTAAGAAATGAAATTTCACAATTTTTTTTTTTACATGTCAAAGTGATGGAAAAGAACGAATATCTTTCACATATCCACCTAATTTGTCGACTTTTCAGAAAATGATGGAAATGAAAATTTCTCTCTTCACAAGAGATATAATCTCTTACGAAGAATTGTCTAATTCTTGGAGATTGTTCTGTACTAGGGCAAGCTTATGTAAGAGAAAGACAAAAAGTAAACCCTAGCAGAGCACTAAAATAGCAAAACTACCATAAAAGGAATATTCTCATTAATGCTGAAAAAGTTGGTTTCGTACAAGTGGATGACCTCCCCTTTTATAGAGGGGGTGGTCATGATATGGATCTTTCCTATATTTGGGCCTGACAATCAGGGCCCAAATCCCCGTACACATAAGACAAATCCAAAGGAATCTTCCAGCTGGCTTGTGGGTCCATCACCTAAGGGAGGGCAATGAAGCTCGTCATGTTGCCTTTCCCGCCTTGGCTATCGTCAATGGTTTATTGTTCATTTTGGGCGGGACATAATCTTCTTTATGTCCCGCCCAGTCCACATGCCCCCAAGACATGAGACTCGAGTAAAGAGTTGAAATGTCTTCATCATGTTACCTAGTAGTTCGCCTCTATTGTTTATTCGTTCATCGCCATTTTACCTTCGTTGTTACATCGCCATTTTCACGCTTCGCCACCTTTGTTGCCGTTTCAAAGATATGTCGCCATTAATCATAACCGTCAACCACGTCTTTTCAACTGACGCACGTATCCTTATTTTCCGGGATTTCGTCATCATTTGTTATAAATGCAATCTTCAGTTGCGCGTCTCGAGGAGTAATGTCTTTTCGCTTCCTAACTTTTCGAATTTCAAATCCCACGATCCCACGATCTTCCCCCACTCATTCTCTCTCTTCCTTTCTCTCTATAAAATCCCCTTTTCACTTTTCATTTTTCACTTTTTTAAAACTTTTGCTCTGAAAACCCTTTTCACCGCAGCTTTCATTCTCTTCTTTGAACTCCGGTGAACCTTTTCTTCCTCCGGCCGTCGTCATTGCGCGGTGCTCCCCTATCGCCGACGTTCTCCTTTCTCAAATTCACGTTTCTCCCTCTGGTTAGTTTTTCTCTTTCTTGAGACTCTTCGTTTACTTCTTTTTTCTCTGACTCTGTTCATCTTCTTTCTTCTTTTAACTCTGTTCATCTTCTTTTTACTTTTAACTCTGTTCATCTTCTTTTTATGAAACTGCCTCGCATGTCTTTACCAAACGCTAGCCTTTCTTCCCTAGAACTTTCTTCACCCTCCACGGAGGAGGAAGTTGTCGCCCCCTCTATAATTGAAATTCATTCCTCGCCTTCTACCCATGATGATTCCGGTCCCGCCGGCTCTGTAGACTCAATTCTCTCCTCTAATGGAGATTTGTCTTCACCTGAATGGCGCTCTGACGTGCATTTAGTTGAAGATAAATGTCTGTTGCATTCTATCTGGAGCAGCGTTGGGAGCATTAGTTCGCTTCGAATTTCTGCTCAAGGGTTCACGAAGATAGATCCCGCCACCTCGAATAATGAAGATCATCTGTTGAATGTCCTCCCATGTGGCGAAGATGACTGTGTTCTGTTGCGTAAAGAACCAGACGATGGATCGCCCGATTTTTTCTTTGTTTATGGCTATTTCTTCTTAGATTTAAACATTAAACTTCCTTTCTCGCCGTTTATATGTCACGTTCTTTCTTTTCTGAATGTGGCGCCTTGCCAACTCCAGCCCAACGCCTGGGGTTTCCTCCGCTGCTTTGAAATTCTTTGTGAACACTTGAGTTTCACTCCAACCTATCCCTTGTTCTTCCTTTTCTATAAATCAGTCACCACTAAACCTACTTCTGTGAAATGGGTTCCACTATTAGCCCGTAAGAACATGAGTCGGTTTACCGCCCTTAAAAGCCATTACAAAGTATGGCAGAAGAAATACTTTAAAGTTGTGGAGTCGCCCGAAATAAAGAACTTGTTCCGAGATTCTGACAATAACCCCCTCTTCCCTTTTTACTGGACAAAGAACCCTCGCCGAAAAATATCTGTTTCATACGACGCCTTGGATGAATCTGAACAAGGCGTCGCCGATTACCTCCGCACACTACCAGTAATTTCCGGTCACGACTTGATTGAGGCGTCGAAATCCGGCACTTTAAATCAATTTTTTAGTAAGTTTATAATCTTTGTACGTAACTTCTTTTTCTTTTTGTTCATGTATCTCGTCTAATTGATGTTTTCCGTACAGCTACGATGGGAAAAGGCAAGGTTGACGCGAACCCACTCAAGATGAAGGAGTACCTCGCCCAGTCTGCTGCGGCGGCGAAAAAGAGGGCCGCCGAAACTGAGCAGAAGAAGAAGAATGAAGGTACCTCGGGTTCTGACAACGTCAGGGACCCTAAACGTCAAAAAACTTCAGGTGCTGCTGGTGGTAAGCCTCTCCACCAATCAACTCTTGATTCAAAAAGTCGTCCCGCTGAGAAAAAGAAGGGACATGACAATGTCCCGCCCCCTCAACAAGATTCAAGCACGCTGATCAACCGCCCATCAACTCCATTTGGCCAGGCTGGGCCTAGTTCAGCCATTGGTGGCGAAGCTCCTCCCCCCTTGCTGAGCTTGTCGGATCCTCACTTCAATGGGCTGGAATTCATGACCCGTACTTTTGACAACCGGATTCACAAGGACATTTCCGGTCAGGGTCCCCCCAACATTGCTTCCATGGCGATCCATCACGCGCTGTCTGCCGCCAGTACTGTAGCGGGAATGGCTCAGTGTGTGAAAGAGTTGATCTCAGCCAAAAACCGTTTTGAGAAGAAGGCAGCTGATTACAAGACAGCCTATGAACGGGCTAAAACTGATGCTGAGACCGCCAACAACAAGCTGAAATCTGCTGAGGAGAAGTGTGCTAAATTAACTGAAGACTTGGCTGCTTCGGACCTGCTTCTTCAAAAGACCAAGTCTCTTAAAGAAGCCATAAATGACAAGCACACTGCCATTCAAGCCAAATATCAAAAGTTGGAGAAGAAACATGATCGCCTGAATGCTTCCATCCTAGGGCGTGCTTCTCTCCAATATGCTCAAGGCTTTCTGGCGGCCAAAGAGCAGATCAGTGTAGTTGAGCCGGGCTTTGATCTTTCCCGCATTGGGTGGCTGAAGGAGATCAAGGATGGTCAAGTAGTTGGTGATGATGACATTAGCCTCGATCTCCTTCCCCAATTCAATGATGAGAGTGAGCCTGAAGAAGATGGCGAGGATGGGAATGAGCAGCACAGGAATGAGGATCAAGGGAAGGAAGATCCTCAAGCTGGGACAAGCCAGGGTAACAACGCCAACAACGAGAACCTGGCTTGAATTTGTTTTTATTTTATGAAGTTGAAATTTCTCTTTGGGCATTGCCCTGTTTTATTTTCATTCCAAATCATGTATGGGCATCGCCCCCTTTTTTCTACTTTAAATGGATATAATCTTAAGTTCATTCGTTGTTTTTAGTTGTTCCCAACTTTCGTTGTTATATACCTTAGCCGATTTTTCGACGAGGCTTGGTTTCTAGTGGCCACTAGAATTGCCAAGGCTTTTAACTTTTGAAGGCGATACTTTCTTATTCCGAAAGGTTTACTCGCGGTATTGCATACCTTGATACGATTTGCATTGCATGAACTCGTAATAAAAATTCAAAACATATATGATTCTGTTGAAATGATCTTTTCATTAATTTTCTTTCGTATGGGAACAATTGTCCCTTCATTACAATTGTCGCCTCATTAAAAACCTTTCCAAAGAAAGGGAAAAAGAGTGCGACTTCGTTCACATTTGTTGTTTCTACTAACTAAAATACTGCTTTAGATGAGAGGCGTTCCATGTTCGTGGAACCTTTTGACCGCTTAGTTGTTCCAACTTATAAGCTCCTCCTCCAACATCGCCAATAATCCTGTAAGGCCCGCCCCAGTTGGGTGAGAGTTTGTTGTGTTTATCGGGCATTGTATTTTTTCGGAGCACTAAGTCTCCTACCCTCATTTTTCTTGGCACCACTTTTGTTGAGAATTTTCTTGCCACCTTCACTTTTCCCGCCTCATTTCTTATGTGGGCCTCTCGTTGTTCCTCGGGCAGCATAATTAGATTTGCTATTAAGTTTTCTCCGTTGTCATTTTCATTAAACCGAGCCACTCGCCAATTTTGGTTTTCAATTTCCACTGGGAGCATGGCGTCAGTTCCATAAGTTAGACGATACGGGGTTTCCTTTGTGCTTGACTGCTCCGTGGTGTTGTATGCCCAAAGAACGCCTGGTAGTTCCTCCGCCCAAAGCCCTTTTGCCTCATCCAGTTTCTTCTTTAAACCCTTCAGGATAACTTTGTTAGCCGATTCAGCCTGCCCATTGGTCTGTGGATGTTCTACAGAGGCAAATCGCATCTCGATTCCCATTTCTGTACAAAATTCTCGGGTAACACTACTTGTGAATTGTGTTCCGTTGTCCATTACTAATGCCCTGGGAACCCCAAATCTACAAATAATCCTTCGCCACAAGAAGCTCCTGACCTTAGCGGCCGTGATAGTTGCTACTGCCTCAGCCTCTATCCACTTAGTGAAGTAATCAACCGCCACGATGATGTACTTCATTTGTGCCTTCGCCACAGGGAATGGTCCTAAGATATCGGTCCCCCACATGGCGAACGGCCAAGGCGCCATCATGGTTGTTAATTCTTCTGGTGGAGCCTTGTGTAGGTCAGAAAAGACTTGACATTTTTCACATTTCTTAACATACTCCAAACAATCCTTCTTCATCGTTGGCCAATAGAATCCTGCTCTTATCACCTTAACTGCCAAGGATCGCCCGCCAATATGACTAGAACACACGCCTTCGTGGACTTCCGCCATTATTCCGAGGGCGTCCTTGATATCGACACATTTGAGCATAGGAGACATGATTCCTCGCCGATACAACTCTCCACCCACCAGTGTGTAAAAACTGGCTTCCCTTCGTTTTGCTCTCGTGTTCAAATCATCCTCCTTTGGTGGGTTCTCTAAGAAGGTTTTAATCGATTCCATCCAAGATACCTCGCCCTCACTGACTGACTTTACAGCTTTCAACTTTATTTCTACCAAATCAATGCTCGGGCGAGGCAGGGTTTCTTGAATGACTGTCTGGTAGTTGCCCAATTTCCCTGTGCTTGCCAACTTTGCCAACACATCAGCCCTCTCATTTTGTCCCCTCGGGACATGTTCTATTTTGATTTCTTTGACCTCCATCATCAATCTGCGCACCACTTCCAAATATTTGGACAGTTGCGGATCCTTCACCTGGTACTCACCTTTCACTTGTTTAACCACTAACTGCGAATCTCCTTTGATAAATAACTTCTGGACTCCCAATTCAATGGCCAGCCTTAAGCCGGCAATTAGAGCCTCGTACTCAGATTGATTATTGCTCGCCTTGAACTCGAACTTGAGAGACTGTTCAATGATCATTTTATCTGGACTTTCGATTGTTATTCCCGCCCCACTTCCAGTGTTATTAGAGGATCCATCCACAGACAGGACCCATTCCCCTTGAGTCTTCTCTCCTTCAGTGGGTGTTAATTCCGCCACGAAGTCAATTAAACTCTGGACTGTGACTTGGCCCCTTGGCTCATATTGTAAGTCATACTCTGACAGCTCAACCGACCAGCTAACCAATCGCCCTGATAAATCAGGCTTCTGAAGTACTTGCCTTAAGGGAACATCAGTTTTAATTTTGACTTGGAAACTTTGGAAGTAAGGTCTGAGGCGCCTTGCAGTTTTCAGAATCGCCAAAGCCGCCTTTTCAATTTTTTGGTACCGCAATTCTGCCCCCTGTAAAGTATGGCTCACGAAATATATAACTTTCTGCTTTTTTCCTTCTTCCTGGAGCAAAACCGTACTTACCGCCTTGTCAGTAACCGCCAAATAGAGCACTAATGGAACGCCTTTCGTTGGCTTGGAGAGTACCGGTAATGTGGCCAATGTTTCTTTCAATTTGGTAAAAGCTTGTTCGCATTCCTCTGTCCACTGAAACTTTGAATTCTTTTTTAAACATGTGAAGAACGGGGCCGCTTTGTCACCCGCCATTGGCAAGAAACGTGACAAGGCGGCCATTCGCCCTGTCAAACGCTGAACCTCCTTTATACTTGT
Source organism: Lotus japonicus (assembly GCF_012489685.1). Taxonomy (NCBI): domain Eukaryota; kingdom Viridiplantae; phylum Streptophyta; class Magnoliopsida; order Fabales; family Fabaceae; genus Lotus; species Lotus japonicus. The sequence continues at coordinate 3,383,789 of NC_080043.1, forward strand.
TGGGCTTTTCATTTCCAAGATCGCCCTTCCCTTATCTGGGTTTACTTCTATTCCTCTTGATGTTAACATAAATCCCAAGAATTTTCCTCCCTGGATCCCAAAAGAACACTTCTCAGGGTTTAACTTCATTTGATATGTTCTTAACTGATCAAACGCTTCTTTAAGGTCGCCGCCATGATCACTAGCCCTGGCGGATTTTACAATCATGTCATCCACATACACCTCCATATTCCTGCCTACTTGCTTTGAAAAAATTTTGTCCATGAGCCGTTGGTACGTAGCTCCTGCATTCTTCAAACCAAAAGGCATTGTCTTGTAACAATAGTTCGCCTGATTGGTCATGAATGCTGTACTTTCCTCATCCGAGGGATGCATCATAATCTGATTATAGCCCGAATAAGCGTCCATGAGACTTAAAAGTTCATTCCCTGAAGCTCCATCCACAAGCTTGTCAACATTGGGAAGTGGGTACGAATCTTTGGGACACACTTTGTTCAGGCTCGTGTAGTCCGTGCACATTCGCCATTTCCCATTGGCCTTCTTGACCATTACAACATTGGCGAGCCACGTTGGGTACTGTACCTCACGGATGAAGCGGGCCTTGATCAATTTTTCAGTCTCTACTTGTACAGCCTTATTCTTTTCTTCACTCATTCTTCGCCTTGGTTGGATGACCGGGGTCGCCCCTGGTCGTATGGCTAGCTTGTGGGTGATCACCTTGGGATCAATCCCTGGTACATCATTGATGGTCCATGCGAAGAGATCTAGATTATCACCCAGAAGGGTGATTAGTCTGTCCTCTTGTTCTGTTGTCAACCCACTGCCAATCTTTAGAAACTTGTCCTTGACTTGCACCTGCTTGGTTTCTTCCAGCGGTTGTGGGCGAAAATCATCAGCATCATCTCTTGGGTCCAAGCTAAATCCTTCTTGTGGGAAGATTTCTGTAATTCGGTGGCTCTCCTTGGCGGCCTTCCGCCCATAGAGCGCCACGCTCCTCAAATAGCATTCCCTTGCTGCATTCTGGTCTACACGCAATATCCCGACCTTCCCGTTGCAGGCGGGATATTTAACAGTTAAATGAGCAGTTGAGATGACCGCGCAGACCTTATTGAGGGTGTCTCGCCCCAAGAGTACGTTGTAATTGGCTCTACACGCCAATACTAAGTACTTTACTTGAAACTTCTTGACAAACTCTCCTTCTCCAAAGGCAGTCGGAATTTCGACGTATCCCCGCACACTGACACGGTCTCCTGTGAATCCCACCAAAGTTCCCCTGTATGGTTTCAAATCTGATTCCTTTAGTCCCAGGCGATCAAAGGCGTCTCCATAGATGATGTCTGCCGAAGATCCCTGGTCTAAGAATACTTTCTTTGTCACATAATTGTTAACCCTAATTGTTACCACAATTGGATCGTTGTCATGGGGAATTACATGCGCAAAATCCTGAGGGGTGAATATAATAGGGGAATGATTCACCCAACACTCGCCTTCGTTCGACTCCTGTACTGAGTGTACTGCCGCTACGTAGCGTTTTCTAGCCTTACTTGAAATTGCACCCCCGCCAAATCCTCCTGCAATAGATGAGCATTCCCCAGCAGGATCGCCCAACTCTTCAACTATCTCTTTACCTTTACCTTTGTCCCCTTGAGTGATTTTAGCTACCTCCGGCGCTGCTGTGTCTTTGACAAAGTTTGCCAAATGGCCAGCTTTAATCAAGCGATCAATTTCCCGCCTTAAATTCCAGCAATTATCTGTCGTATGCCCCAACGCTCTGTGGTACTCGCACCACCTATTGGTGTCCACGTTAGCTGGCGGCCGCCGTGGGGGTGGTGGGTACTGCACAACGTTGGTCTTTCCAACCGCCCTTAAAATGGTACTTAAGGGTGCATTCAACTTAGTAAGTGGGATTGGCGTTGGCGAAGCACCAGGCTGACCAGCTGTGGCAGCAGCGGGACCTTGTGAATTTCTGTGCCATGTATTTTGAAAGCCAGGTTTAGAGTTGTGGTATGGTCCCGGTCTTGGTACGCGGGGGGTTTGCGCTATCCTGGTTTCCTTCCCCGCCTTAGATTTGTCTTGTGAAACACCGCCAGATTGAGACTGCTTACGTCCTTCCTCTCTTTCTTGTTTCTTCTGGTCATCTTGCTCAATCAATATGAACTCTTGAACACGAGCGCGAAGATCCATCATATCCTTCGCCGGTCGCCTTGTTAAGTCTCTATTCAAATCTCCCGCCCGAAGGCCATTTTTGAATGACGCCAAACAGACATCTGGATTTTCATCCTCCAACTGCACCGCCATCTTGCTGAAGCGTGCCATGTAGGTTTTTAGTTTCTCGCCTGGTTGCTGATGTATGCTGATAAGATCAAACATTGTTGCTTTTGTGGTTTTATTGGCGGAAAATTGAGTCAGAAACTTAGTGGACAGATCAGTGAAATTATCAATGGAGAAGGGCGGTTGTCGAATGAACCATTGCATCGCCATGCCCTTGAACGTGGAAGGCAATAATCGACATTTTACCGCATCCGACGCCCCGCCGATCACCATTTTAGTATTGAAGTATCTAAGATGCTCCATAGGATCAGATTCGCCCGAAAAGGCGTCTAATGCCATGGTTTGCAGGTGCTTTGGAATGTCCACCCTAGTGATGGCTGGAACAAAAGGTTGGAATTCAACTACATCCTCCGCCTCCAGGCGTTGTTCTTGCTTAAAATTCTGCCGCTGAGTAAGATACTCAACTTGGGCTTGCAACTGCTCGTTTTGGGACTGCACCTTCTGCAAGGTATCTAACATTTGTTGCAAAGCCGCAGGCGTGATACCTGTCACTGCCTCTTGCGCTCTCCGTGGAGCAGTTGTTTTAAGATCTTCCAAGTTCACGTAGTCAGGCGGCGTTGAACGCCGCCGAACACCTGGATCTGATTTAGCGATCAGATCTGAAGGTCTTCCCGGAGCTGCATTCACCAATGACGCCGGCGACGGCGCCACTGAGTGGACCCCCTCCGAGGAAGCTTCCTGCTCTTGGTCGTCCAGTACGGGACGGTTGTTGTTTCGTCCGCCGGCGCGACCGCCGTGTCGACCACCACCGCGCCGGCGATGATCGCGCCGACCTACGCCGTATGAACGAGTCTCCATGGCTCGCGATTCCTCCTTCTGTCACCGGAAGAGCTGAGTCTTCCCCACAGACGGCGCCAATGTTCTGTACTAGGGCAAGCTTATGTAAGAGAAAGACAAAAAGTAAACCCTAGCAGAGCACTAAAATAGCAAAACTACCATAAAAGGAATATTCTCATTAATGCTGAAAAAGTTGGTTTCGTACAAGTGGATGACCTCCCCTTTTATAGAGGGGGTGGTCATGATATGGATCTTTCCTATATTTGGGCCTGACAATCAGGGCCCAAATCCCCGTACACATAAGACAAATCCAAAGGAATCTTCCAGCTGGCTTGTGGGTCCATCACCTAAGGGAGGGCAATGAAGCTCGTCATGTTGCCTTTCCCGCCTTGGCTATCGTCAATGGTTTATTGTTCATTTTGGGCGGGACATAATCTTCTTTATGTCCCGCCCAGTCCAGAGATCCACTAATGAAGAAAAAAAAAAACTAAACAATGAATTTTTAAATAGGGTAGAAGTTTTAGATAAGGAATCTTTACCAGTGGATATATTCGAAAACCGAATTCGATTGTGTAATGATGAAAAAAAACAAAAATACTTAACTAAAGAATATGATCCTTTTTTGAATGGACCCTGTCGTGGACAAATCCAAAAATGGTTTTCACCCCCAATTCAAAAAGAAACTTACAAAAAAAATTCTCTTTTTATAAATAAGATTCATGGTATCCTTTTTTCTAATACTAATAATTATCCAAAATTTGAACAGAAAAAAAATATATTTGATAGAAAATCATTATTAACTGACATTAATTTTTTTTTTAACTTAATCACTAAATTTTCAAGGAAATCTGTATCAAGTTTGAATTTTGAAGGACTTTATTTATTTCCCAAAGATAATAAAGGAAAAATGTCTTCAAAAAAAAAAATCTTATTTGACACAATTCGACCTGATCTGAACGATAATAAAATTGTAAATCTCCAAAAATGTATTGGAATAAACGAAATCGTGAAAAAACTTCCCCGATGGTCATACAACCTAATCGACGAGTTGGAACAACTGGAGGAAAAAAAAAGTAGAATATCATCAAATTCGTTCCAGAAAAGCTAAACGTGTAGTACTTTTGACCAAAAACTCACAAAATGACGATAATTATGATGAGACTACAGACACCGATAATACTGAAAAAAAAAAGAATTGGCTTTAATACGTTATTCACAGCAACCAGATTTTCGGCGAGACATAATAAAAGGATCTATACGCGTAAAACAGTTACTTGTAAACTCTTTCAAAGAAGTGTGGATTCCCCTCTTTTTTTGGAAAAAATGGAAAAAACCTCCTTCTTTTGTTTTGATATTTTAGATTCAAGTAAAATATTTTTTATGTTCAAAAATTGGATAAGAAAAAAGAAAGAATTAAAAAACTCGGATTATACGGACGAAAAAGCAAAAGAAAGTCAGAAAAAAGAAGAGGAAAAAATAAAAAAAAACGGAAAAGAGGAAAAAAGACGTATAGAAATAGGAGAAGCTTGGGATAGCATTATATTTGCTCAAGTAATTAGAGGTTGTTTATTAATAACCCAATCGATTCTTAGAAAATATATTCTATTACCTTCATTGATAATAACAAAAAATATCGTTCGTATACTATTATTTCAATTTCCCGAATGGTCAGAAGATTTTAGGGATTGGCAGAGAGAAATGTATATTAAATGCACCTATAATGGGGTTCAATTATCCGAAACAGAATTTCCAAAAAAATGGCTAACAGACGGTATTCAGATAAAGATCTTATTTCCCTTTCGTCTGAAACCTTGGCACAGATCTAAATTACGATTTACTGAAAAGAAAAAAGATCCCCTGAAAAATAAAAAAGTAAAAAAAAAAAGAACTTTTGCTTTTTAACAATTTTTGGAATGGAAGTTGAATTGCCCTTTTCTGGTTATCCCCGAAATCGATTTTCATTTTTTGATCCCATTTAAAAAGAACTCAAAAAAAAAATGAAAAAATTGAAAAATAGTTTTTTTCTAATTCTAAAAATTGTCAATGAAAGAACAAAAAACTTTATAACCACCTTAAAAGAAACATCAAAACGGATCATCCAAAGTATTCTTAAAAAAGTTCTATTCCTAAACAAAAAAATAAAAAAACTCTACAATTATTTATTTCTATTTAGGTTCAAAAAAATAGATGAATTGAATCAAAACAAAAAAAATTTCCCAATCACTAAGAATAATCCAATAATTTATGAATCAACCATTCTAATTCAAGCTATTAATAAGACAAATTGTTCATTGACAGAAAAAAAAATAAAGGCCATAAATGCTAAGACAAAGAAAATCATAAAGAAAATAGAAAGGATGACAAAAGAAAATAAGGGTGGGTTTCTAATTTCAGAGATAAATAGTAATTCTAAGAAAACAAGTTCTAATACTAAAGGATTAGAATTAGAAAAAAAGATTTTGCAAATATTACAAAGAAGAAATGTTCAATTAACCCATAAATTGTATTCCTTTTTTAAATTTTTACTGAATTTTATGAAAAAGGTATACACTGATATATTTCTTTGTATCGTTAGTGTTCCTAGGATCAATGTACAATTTTTTCTTGAATCAACAAAAAAAATTATAAATCAATCCATTTACAATAAAAAAACAGATGAGGAAATAATTGATAAAATAAATCAAAGTATAATTCATTTTATTTCGATTATAAACAAATCTTCTAATACTAAAAATACAAATTCAGCGGCGAATTCTTATGAGGTATCCGCTTTGTCCCAGGCATATGTATTTTTAAAAATATCCCAAATCCAAGTTCTTAACGTATATAAGTATAAATTCAAATATGTTTTTGACTATGACGGGAGATCGTTTTTTATTAAGGATGAAATAAAAGATTATTTTTTTGGAATACAAGGAATAATTCATTCCAAATTAAGACATAAGAACTCTCCCGTTTCTTTAAAGAATCAATGGACAAATTGGTTAAAGGTTCATTATCAATATGATTTATCTCATAGTAGATGGTCTCGATTAGTACAAAAAAACCTGAAAAATAGAATAAATAAACACCGTTTGGATCAAAATAAAGATTTAACCAAATGTGATTCATATAAAAAAACCCAATTAATTGTTTCCAAAAACAAAAAACAACAAGTAGACTTTTTAGTAAACTTATTAATACAAAAAAAAATAAAAAAACAATCTAGATATGATCTTTTGTTATATAAATTTATTAATTATGCAGAGAAGAAAGAATTATCTATTTATGGATATAGATCGCCATTCCAAGCAAACAAAAAGCGAGCAATTTCTTATGATTACAACACGCAAAAAAAGGAATTCTTTGATAGAATGGACGATATCTCTATCAAAAATTATATAGCAGAAGATGCTATTCGTTATATCGAACAAAATCGGGATAGAAAGTATTTTGATTGGGTGGTAATGGATGTAAAAATACAAAATAATTCTATATCGAATCTTCAATTTTCGTTTTTTTTTTAATTCCTGAGATTTTATGATGCATATAGGAATAAACCGTGGATGGTACTGTTCTGGGAATGAACATTAAAGAGAGGTATAGTACCTAGAGGTAGAGGGATTGTGCTAAGAGAGAATCAGAATGAGAGAGAGTGCTGAATTTCGAGTGTTATTTCATCAAATGAGCCAAAAAGTCCCATACACTTGATAACTACCTCCTATTTATAGAGCTTGGGTACTACCTATTGGGCCAATTGGGCCTCCGAGGTCAAGGCCCATCTGAAGGCCAGGGCCCCGCCTCAGGGCGGGATACATGCTGGGCGTTGCCCCTCTAGGGGCTCGCCCAGTCCACTAGTCCACAAGACACCGAGCTCGAGGTACGAGAGCTAAGGGTGTCTTTTAAATGCTTTTACATATGTCTTACAGTACACCAGAATCTGCACTGCCAACATGGCTTGAGAAAAGAGAAGTAAACTATATCGCCAACATGGCGTGAGCAAAAGGAAACTGTCATTTTCAGTTACCCAGTCCACTGACTTGACGAGCAACCCGAGCTGGCAAGTCCACTAGTCCACAAGCGGCGAGAACGATTACTTCGTATTGGCGATAAGTTGGAGCAGGTGTATGATCGTTCGCCGGTGGAAAAGGTGGCAGACATGGGTCATGTGCTGATCATTCAATCATTGACTGGCGGTAACCCCGGCGAGCGACTGAACTTTGTTGTTGGTGTCACCTGTCAGGCGATGGTGTTTGATCTTTATAGTGGCGAGGCTTTTCGCGCTTTCCCACAAACAATAACAATTGGGTTTGACAGTCAAAAGATGAAGGGCGAGCGCCCTTGGTCCGCAAGTCCACAAGCTCGAAGCAGGAGAGCGAAGTGTGTCTCCAAAATGTGACCGTCAATCTCTGTCCCCTTGTGATCCCCCTAGCAGGTCGCCCGTTGCCACTTTCCACTTGGTACGGCGTTCCTCGGCTGGCGGTTTCGACCAACGCGCAGGAACTATTCCCAAGCTTCTAGTTGCAATAGCTTCCCCGCCTAGGAGATCACCTAGCCACGCTACTTGGCGGGATCAACAAAGAATGTATAAAGCGTGTAGGTCGCCGACATGGCGCAAATGAAACACGAACCGCCAATCTCTCCCGCATCCGCCCCTCGTAGCATCTTCATGGATCAAGTTGCTTCCTGGGCGAGTCCCCTAATATGGCGAAGGGACTCAACCAGTCCACAAGACACCGAGCTCGAAGCATGAGAGCACAATGTGTCTTCAAGCTGAAGTCGCCGCCGCATCGTCCCTAGGAGAAGATCCGCCCAGCACGCATGCTCCTTCACTCGCCATAGTCTACAAGTCCACCAGACTCTGTCCAAGTCATGAGGAGTAGGAGTGTCCTCACTTGCCGCATCGCCATCACCATCTTGCTTTAGCCTTATAAGAAATTAGTTTGACTTGCTCGCCACTCTCAGCGTAAGGCCGCCACCATTTTGCGGTAGGTCGCTATCCTCATTTTTGGCGGTAGGTCGCAACCCTCTTGCGGTAGGTCGCGACCCTCTTGCGGTAGGTCGCCACCATTTTGCGGTAGGTCGCTACCCTCATTTTTGGCGGTAGGTCGCGACCCTTTAGCGGTAGGTCGCCATCCTCTTGCGGTAGGTCGCAACCCTCTTGCGGTAGGTCGCCACCCTTAGCGTGAGGTCGCCACCCTTTTGGCGACTTTTGTGTGTCTAAAAACTGAGTCTTACAGGTCGCCACCCATAGCGTTTGGTCGCCACCCTTTGGCATGAGGTCACCACCCTAGCGGTAGGTCGCCACCCTTGGTGTGATCGTCCCATTTCGGGACTCAAAGTGCTTTGGGTTCCAATGGCCAGTTGGATTACCAAAGCGGTGCTCAGTAGAATGGGCAATTTGTACCCCACACATCGCCAATGAATCCGGTTGTTACGTGGGCTTTTCCGGGGCTAATTTAGTTCATCGTGAAACTTGTTTCACTTTGTAACTAAATCGCGCCATCAGGAGCTTGTCCCACCCAATAACAAACCGCTTATGGAAGAGTCTTCCAAGTTTCACAAAACTTTAATGGTGTGCCTCAATTCACCCACTCCTTCTCTTTGATCCGATTTGCTCCCCTCTGTCTGAATCAAAACCAGTGAAGACAATATAACTTCTAATATCAACTTCAAAATAAGAAAATTAGGAAATACAACAACTGAGAAGGGAATCAAATGAAAGATGGAGGAAAAGTTTGAAGGAATTAGAAAATTTGTTGGCCAGCGATCTTAACCATAGCAACGCTTTACTCGCCAAACTTCCATGGCCAAAACAAAACGTGCCCACCAGAATTCCGCCGCCGGAGTAAAACGTGCTTGCTAGATTCCAACGCCAACGACATTCTCTCGCCGTCGAACTCCATCGCCAACAACACTAGCTCGCCGCCTACCTTCAAAACGTGCTCGCCAAAGCCAACACGTGCTCACCAGAATTTGCTCACCGCCTAACTTCAACACGTGCCCGCCAAAGCAAAAACGTGCCCGCCAGAATTCCAACGTCTCGGGATTGGCTCTGCTCCTCATGTATTGTGCTCTGGACAGATTCCTCGCCTTTGTTCTTTTCTTCGTCATTACCGATCTGCTCTCCCTTGCCTACATGCTTCCTCGATCTGAAGCTTCACCTCTGTTGACGTTCTTCATTCTCGGTCTGAACCGTGTTGCTCCGATCTGCCATCGCTGGATGCGCCTTCACGCTGAATCTCGATCTGTCATTCTCTCGTGAACGCACCTTGTTCTTTCCCCTCCGCCTTGCCACCGATCTGAAACTCCGCCTTTTATCGCTGCTTGGGCGACGTGTCGCCCTTTTCCAACTTCGCGCGCTTTCTTTTGAAAGCGTCGTCTTCCTCATCAAGAATATAAGTGCTGGCGCGAGCACGCATCTCCTCCATCGAACGCGCCGGCTTACGTGTCAATTTGCTGTTCAACCCTCCCGGTAGCAAACCGTTTTTAAATGCTAAAGCACAAGCTCGAGGCTCCTCGTCCTCAACCTTGACCGACGCTGCGCTGTACCTTGCCATGTACTCTTTCAGTGATTCTCCTTCTTGCTGGCGAATATTATATAGGTCGTTGATCATCACCGGCTGATTCTTATTCGCCGAGAATTGCACTAGAAACTTGGAAGAGAAGTCTCTGAAATTTGAAATCGATCCGCGCGGCAAAGTTGTGAACCACGCCATCGCCGTCGATTTGAACGTCGATGGAAACATCCTGCACTTCACCGCATCTGACGCCGCAATTATCACCATCTTCGTATTAAAATACAGAAGATGATCCTTCGGATCGGAATCTCCGCTGTAAGAATCCAGAACTAACGTTTTTATGTTATCCGGAATCGCCACACTCTCGACATCTTCCGAGAACGGACGGAACTCAGCCACGGAATCTGCTTCTCTGCTTCCATCATCTCGCTGCTCGCGACGGTAGAAATCTAACTGAGCCTATAGATGCTCATTCCGCTGCTGGATGTTGCCAATGCTGCGCATCAAATGGCGCCATTGCTCCTGTGTCACCGCCGGTTGTTGTTCCGGAGCAGGTGAATTCTCTGGTGAGCGCTCCAGAGATCCCACCTGTGAAGGCGATGGAGGAGGTGGTGGTACAGGAGGTGATGGAGGAGGAGAAGGCGATTGTACTCCTGTCGTTCGTACCGGAGAATCCAGGACCACACGATGAGGCCGCCGAGGCGGCGAAATCCGCTGTCGCATTGGTGAATGATGTTGCCTCCTGCGTCGAGTCTCCATCCAAACCAGAAACGATGCAAACTCGATCGGAAAACCAATCACTAGTCACAGAATCAAAATCAGAAAACCAGAGAATTGCCTAATCACAATCAGAGGTAACTTCATGCACAATCAATCCACGTGAATGGGAGTAGAAAGTTTACAGTCCCCACAGACGGCGCCAAATGTTCTGGGAATGAACATTAAAGAGAGGTATAGTACCTAGAGGTAGAGGGATTGTGCTAAGAGAGAATCAGAATGAGAGAGTGTGCTGAATTTCGAGTGTTATTTCATCAAATGAGCCAAAAAGTCCCCTACACTTGATAACTACCTCCTATTTATAGAGCTTGGGTACTACCTATTGGGCCAATTGGGCCTCCGAGGTCAAGGCCCATCTGAAGGCCAGGGCCCCGCCTCAGGGCGGGAAACATGCTGGGCGTTGCCCCTCTAGGGGCTCGCCCAGTCCAGGTACCAATCAAATTCCTTTTTTTACATTTTTCTGTAAATCAAAATTTTAATAAAATTAAAGACATTATTGAAAAGAAAAGAAGAATAGATATTTTTAAACCATGGAAAAAGAAAAAAATTCTTGAAGTCGAGTTAGAGACGCCAAATCGAGCAAAAAAAGAATACACAAGTAGAGTAGATCTTAATAAACCATCTCTCTCAAACCAAGAAAAAGATATTGAAGAAGATTATGGAGAATCGAACAGTAAAAAAGGTGGTAAGGATAAAAATAAAAAGAAATACAAGAATAAGATAGAGGCAGAAGTTAATTTATTACTAAGAAAGTATTTGAATTTTCATTTGAACTGGAAGGGTTCTTAAATAAAAGAGTAATAAATAATGTCAAAGTATATTGTCTACTGATTAGATTGAAAAATATAAAACAAAAAGCTATATCCTCTATTCAAAGGGGAGAACTAAGTCTAGACATTATGATGATTCAAAATGAGAAGGATTCCACTCTTACAGGATTCAGAAAAAAAAAAGAATTTATAGAAAAAGGAATTTTTATTATCGAACCAGTCCGCCTGTCTAGAAAAAACAATGAACAATTTTTTATGTATGAAACCGCGCTCCTCCTATTAATTCATAAGAGTAAACGCCAAATTAATCAACGAAACCCAGAAAAAAGTGATCTTGATAAGCAAATTTTTTATAAAAACATTCCCCCAAAAAGAGATCAAAGGATAACACAAAATAAAGAAAAAAAACATTATGCTTTAGTTGTTATTGAAAATATTTTATCGGCTAGACGTCGTAGAGAATTGAGAATTCTAATTTGTTTCAATCCTAGGAGTATAAATAGTATGCCTAGAAAGACAATATTTGACAATGAAAATAAAATAAATAATTGCTGTCAAGTTTTTGCTAAAAATAAAGATCTTGATAAAGAAAAAAAACACTAATGAATTTAAAATTAATCCTTTGGCTGAATTATCGATTAGAAGATTTAGCTTGTATAAATCGCTATTGGTTTGATACCTATAATGGAAGTCGTTTCAGTATAGTAAGGATACATATGTATCCACGGTCGAAAATGCGGTAATTCACATTTGTGTTCTATTTGCAATAACATATCTGTTATGCGAGGAAAAAGATATTTATATATAAAAGCTCACACGTATCGTGGCATTGATACTAATTCAATGATGTGATGTATTCATTAGATCGAAAAATGAATCACGAAAAGCGTCTTATTTTTGAAGTATATGATAGAATATTTTACTTGTTGAATCAATAAATTTGGATTAATTAATAATAATCAATTTGATAAAAAAAAGAATGAATTTTCCCAAAATTAATATTTTTTCTTTACAAAATTAAAAACTAGTGTCATTACTATTACTGATCAATTAAATATATATATATATATAAGGGGAGGAGGATAGGAAAGCTTTCATCATTTTATTTTTTATGGTACCAAAGATGGTAAAAAAATCATTTATACCGGTTATTTCACAAGAAAAAAAAAGAAGAAAACCCAGGATCGGTTGAATTTCAAGTATTTAATTTCACCAACAAGATACGAAGACTTACTTCACATTTTGAATTGCACCGAAAAGATTATTTATCTCAAAGAGGATTACGTAAAATTCTCGGGAAACGGCAACGATTACTTTCTTATTTGTCAAAGAAAAATAAAATACGTTATAAAAAATTAATAAATCTGTTGGATATTCGAGAGTCAAAAATTCGTTAATTTCAAGAGTTATTTTCAATTATTCGATTTCTTAGATCTTGAATTTTGATGAACTTTTTTTCTTTTAAGCGATTCACGGAAGAATGTGAATCGAGGAAAAACCTATGAATGTCCCAGCTACAAGAAAAGACCTCATGATAGTAAATATGGGGCCTCACCATCCATCAATGCATGGTGTTCTTCGACTTATTGTTACTCTGGATGGTGAAGATGTTATTGATTGTGAACCAATATTGGGTTATTTACATAGAGAAATGGAAAAAATTGCGGAAAATCGAACAATTATACAATATCTGCCTTATGTAACACGTTGGGATTATTTAGCCACTATGTTCACGGAAGCAATAACCGTAAATGGACCGGAACAGTTAGGAAATATTCAAGTGCCTAAAAGAGCCAGCTATATCCGAGTAATTATGTTAGAGTTGAGTCGTATAGCTTCTCACCTACTATGGTTGGGACCTTTTATGGCAGATATTGGTGCACAAACTCCTTTCTTCTATATTTTTAGAGAAAGGGAATTCATATATGATCTATTCGAAGCTGCGACAGGTATGAGAATGATGCATAATTTTTTTCGTATTGGAGGAGTAGCGGCCGATCTACCTCACGGTTGGATAGATAAATGTTTTGATTTCTGCAATTATTTTTTCACAAGGGTTGTTGAATATCAAAAACTTATTACGCGCAATCCTATTTTTTTGGAAAGGGTTGAGGGGGTGGGTGTTGTTGGTGGAGAGGAAGTAATAAATTGGGGTTTATCAGGACCAATGCTTCGGGCTTCCGGAATACAATGGGATCTACGTCAAGTTGATAATTATGAGTGTTATGAAGAATTTGATTGGGAAGTTCAATGGCAAAAAGAGGGAGATTCATTGGCTCGTTATTTAGTTAGAATTGGTGAAATGATGGAATCCATAAAAATTATTCAACGGGCTTTGGAGGGGATTCCCGGCGGCCCCTATGAAAATTTAGAAATCCGATGTTTTGGTAGAGAAAAAGAACCAGAATGGAATGATTTTGAATATCGATTCATTGGTAAAAAACCGTCTCCAACTTTCGAATTGCCAAAACAAGAACTTTATGTAAGAGTTGAGGCCCCCAAAGGAGAATTGGGGATTTTTTTAATAGGAGATCAAAATGGTTTTCCTTGGAGATGGAAAATTCGTCCACCGGGTTTTATCAATTTGCAAATTCTTCCTCAATTAGTTAAAAGAATGAAATTGGCTGATATTATGACAATACTAGGTTAGATTTAAAAACCTTCACTTGACAATAATCTAGATGGTGATTAAATTTTTACAAGTAAAAAATTATTTGAGCATTAGTTTAATTTTATTCGAACCACACAAAAGGATATTGCGATGCCCAAATTCTAACTCATCTATCATCAATGTATTTGGATGATGAGTTATTTAACCCAAATTTTTTCATTGATCATTTAGACAATATGACTATGAAGTCTAAACATATTGCAAGAGAAGCCGCACAAAGAAGCCGCATGAAATTGACTCTAAAGTCGGTAAGGAAATAGCTAAATTTGTTACCTATGAAATCAAGGATGATTCGGCCATCAGAGGCTCTTCCGGTGGGTCTGTGAAAATAAGTCTCTCCATATGGTGATCTTGCTCCTCCAAAGGCAGCAGCCAAGCCGCCAGTATCCGAGTTTGAGGCACCAAAATTAAAGATGGCAGGAAAATCACAACTGCTGCCATTTACCGGGTTCAATAGTGTTGTCAATGTAGCAGTGAAAACAAAAACAAAAAGAGATATGTGAGTAATGAGAAACTCCATTACAGAGATGAATAATTCATTCAGCTAAACACAAAGGAACCTTAATATGCTCGACACACAAATAGAAACTGACTTTTCTGAACTAATCCAAAACGTGAATTATTGGACACCAATATATTAAAAAAACAAGTGCCACTTAATTTCATAAAAAAGTAGAAATAAGAAATCCCCACGAGCTACTTTCATTTAATATGATATTTACATTACGTATAAATATAATATTTCACGAGTGTCATGGTTGGAAGTCAAATCTAGCTAAAGTCAAACCATGGAGAGAAATAACACAAAGAAAAGAGAAAAGAAACTTGGCCCATAGGTAATGCTAGTTCGAAATCATGCTAAAGGAGTTCATAAGTTAATGTTAAAAGGGTTCTTGCTCAAACAATGAGATGCTTTCAAAACCAAACACTAAGTTACTCTCATCAAGCCAAGACAACCAACCGTATTTAGAATTATTTGAAGGTATACCTAGTTCGAGGCAAGTCGCGGTCAAAGGACACATTCTCACGATTAAGAACTAAGAAGCACTCATCCACGTTTATAGGCAGGTTACACACGATGAGATTCACAAACACACGTCCATGTTAGTTATGAAATTCAAAGGTATAGCGAGCCAAAATGAAATGTTCCTAAGGACTTCGTTGTCTTATGACTCTGAGAAGGCTGATAAGTTGAAGCAATCACTTCCTCCTGGTTAGTTTTTCAGAACTGTTTCTGTTGATATGTTTAGGCTTCTCTTGTTTGTTAATGCTTCTATTGTGTGTTGTATGATAATATGTCAATATGCAAAATTTAGGTAGGTGAATTGCTTTGCATAAATGGTATGATTGTTTTCTGCTTTGGCCATAAATTGGAAATTGCATAGTATAAGATTGTATGATGGTCAAGAGATCTTGTTTCTTTCTTTCTTAAGTATTGGTTTGGATGAAGTACGGTGATGATTAAGAGCTTTTTTGGTGATTTTCATGTTTGGAAACTATACAAGTTTCCACATTCAGTCAGAATTGGTTTTGAAATATAATGGTGAATGGCAAGCTTTGTGTTGCTTAATTTTTGAGGAATTGATTTTGGTTTGATTAAACCATATCCAAACATGCTCATCATTTCTTGTCTTCTTACATATATGTAAATTAACCTTTGCAGGTCTAAGTGTGCAGGACCTGTGATTCTGGACTTGTAGTGGATGAAGATCATGTTTTGTTTGGACTTTGGAGATGGGATTTTGTGTTTAGTAAATTGGCTTAGAGATTGTTGTTCTTCTTGTTGCTTATGAATAGTTTTATGTTTTGTGAGGGGTCCAACTTGCATATAGATAATGCTGCTAGTTTATTGAACTCCTTGAATTTTACAGTAGAACATTTTCAGCTGTTTCTGTTGGTTCAGTCACAGAACCACTTGATCCCAATGACACACACACACTATCAATATCAGAGAGAAAGATGAAGAAGAATGATTAACAGTAACGAGAGAGAGGGAATGTTTCTTTTACTGATTGTGTTACTCATAATCACTATGAGTAATGTATTTATACAACCTTATTACAGCTGAGTCAAACTAATCATTGGTCACTAATACTCAAGGACCAAACTCTAAAAGTAATAAAAGTTCAATGGCCTAATTCTGAATTACACATTACTAATTCCATCATTCCCTCCTAATTCAGAATCTCAGAAGCAGAACCAATTCTTAGCTCTTTGCACAGCATGTTGAATCTCTCAACTCGCAGAGGCTTGGTGAACAGATCTGCAAGCTGCTTCTCTGTTGGACAATGAACCAACTCCAAGTTACCCTTTGTTACTTGATCTCTCAGAAAATGGAATCTTGTCTCAATGTGTTTACTCTTTCCATGTGCAACTGGATGCTTTGCCAAGTCAATAGCTGACTTGTTATCCACTAGCAACTTCATTGCACCTGCAACTCTCAGACCTATTTCCTTCATGAGCATGCTAATCCACAAGGCCTGACAAGCACCGAAAGAAGCTGCTACATATTCAGCTTCACAGGATGATAAGGCTACAATTGGTTGTTTCTTTGAGCACCAAGAGATTGGTGCATCACCACAAAGAAACACATAGCCTGTAGTACTTTTCCTGTCATCTTTATCACCACTCCAATCAGAATCCACAAAGCCAGTAACTTCATGCCTCTCATTGTAAGCTCTGCTAGGATATAGTATACCATAGTCAAGGGTTCCTCTGATGTATCTAAGTATTCTTTTAGCTGCCAGAAAGTGTGACTCTTTAGGATCTTCCATGAATTTGCTAACCAGACCCACACCATAGCTAATCTCTGGCCTGCTGCAGCATAGATACCTCAATGAACCCACCATTTGCTTGAACAATGTTGCATCAACTGACTTCCCTGAATCTGATTTAGACAGTACAATTCCACATTCCACTGGAGTAGCTGCTGAATTACACTCAGCCAGATTAAACCTCTTAAGCACATCACCAGCATACTTTCTTTGACTCATGAAAATTCCCTTCTCAGATCTGTAAAACTCTATTCCCAGGAAATATGAGAGCTCCCCCATGTCACTCATCTCAAATTCAGATTGCATGTTCTCCTTGAACCTCTTGATCTCAGTATCATCACTGCCTGTGACCAACAAATCATCAACATAGAGACATACAATTAATATTTCAGCATTCCTAGACTTCTTAACATAGACTCCATGCTCAGAAGTACACTTCAGAAATCCCAATTGGCTTAAGAAAGAATCAATCCTTCTATTCCAAGCTCGAGGAGCTTGCTTAAGCCCATATAATGCCTTGTGTAGCCTGTATACTTTGTGTTCACTCTTCTGAACCTCAAAGCCAGGAGGCTGTTGAATATAGACCTCTTCATCAAGAGGGCCATTCAGAAATGCTGACTTAACATCTAACTGATGCACTTTCCAGTTTTTCAAACTTGCTGTAGCCACCATCAGTCTCGCTGTTTCCATTCTTGCCACTGGAGCAAACACCTCAGTGTAGTCCAAGCCTTCCTTTTGTTGGAAACCTCTTGCAACTCGTCTTGCCTTGTACCTTGACACAGAACCATCAGGCCTCAGCTTAGTTTTAAACACCCATTTTACTGAAATAGGCTTCTTACCTTTAGGTAAATCAACCAGACTCCAAGTATTGTTCTTATCAATAGAGCCTAGTTCTTCCTTCATAGCCTTTATCCAATGCTCATGCTTAAATGCTTGATCTAGGCTCACTGGTTCTGACTCCACATATAAAGATAAATGCACCAGATCACCATCTTCTGTGACTTCATTGTCAGGGAAAAGCACATAATCATTAAGTCTTGAAGGTTGTTGTCTCACCCTTTGAATCCTTTGATTCACATTCTCAGCTGGAACAACTCTATCAGCTTGGACCTCACTCACATTATGATCCTCAGTCATACCATTCCCAGAAACAACAACAGCAGGAATCAACCCCGACAAATCAAACTGAGCTCTTGAACTAGAAGATATCAAATCACCATCCTTCCAGTTCCAAATAGCACCTTCATCAACTATCACATCCCTGCTGACTACTATCTTGTTAGTCACAGGGTTCAAAAGTCTATAAGCTCCAGTTGAGTGATAACCTACCAACAGAAGCTTCTCACTCTATCATCAAGCTTCTTTCTTCTTTGATCAGGTACATGTCTGTAGCATACTGAGCCAAAAATCCTGAGATGTTTCACTTTAGGTTTAATACCAGTCCAAGCCTCCAGAGGTGTTAAAGACTTTAACTTCTTTGTAGGACACCTATTCAGTATATAGGTAGCAGTAGAGACAGCTTCTCCCCATAGCTTGGCTGGTAAACCCTTGCTCTTTAACATACTTCTGACCATATTAGCAATGGTCCTATTTCTCCTCTCAGCTACACCATTGTGCTGAGGAGTATATGGTGCTGTGATCTCATGATAGATGCCAGATTCTTCACAAAACTGCTTCATATCTTTGGACACATATTCACCACCACCATCAGTTCTCAGTACCTTGATCTTCTTCTCACTTTGTCTTTCAACTAGAGCTTTGAATTTTCTGAACACATCAAACACTTCTGACTTTTTCTCAAGCAAGTAAACCCACATCATTCTAGTGTAATCATCAATAAAGGAGACAAAGTATTTGTTCCCTCCTGATGATATAACCTCAAAAGGCCCACACACATCTGAGAAAATGACCTCCAAAGCTGCCTTAGACTCTACTGTCTTGCTGTTAGCAAATGAATTTCTAGGTTGCTTGCTCAACAAGCAATCTTCACACACTTGCCCTGAACTCTTGATCATAGGCAAACCTCTCACCATATCCTCATGGTGAAGTTGATACAGCCCCTTGAAGTGCAGGTGACCATATCTGAGATGCCAAATCCTATCAACTTCCTCAACATTTGCAGACAAACACTGTACACCATTGGTATTCAAATCCACACGAAATGTCCTGTTTCTAGACAATTCTGATTGCAAAATCAGCTTGTGTTTAGGATCATACACCAAGAGCCTTTTCCCCTTTGTCTTCAAGGAATAACCTTTCTCTATCAATTGTCCTAGGCTAAGTAAATTGTGCTTAACACTAGGAACATACAAGACTTCTGGAATATAGGCTTGTTTACCATCTTTCTTTTTCAACAAAATTCTGCCAACACCATCAGAAGCAATAGTGCTATTATCTGCAAATCTTACACTGCTTTTCCTCTCCTCATCAAGATCAACAAACCACTCTTTGTGGCCAGACATGTGAGAAGAGCAACCTGAGTCTAAGTACCAGGTGTTCTCACTAAGTTTATGAGAACTCACAGCAGAATTACTAACTTCATAGCTAGAATTTCTAAGCAATTTCTCAGGACAAGAACTAACAGGATCATCAGGGACTACAAAGAGTACCTGTTCCTCATCAGAGTTATCATCATCATGGGCAGAATATGCACGATCTTCACCATTCTGCTTGTTGCCCTTCTTTTTGTTCTTGCATTCATAAGCATAGTGGCCATATTTCTTGCATGCAAAACACTGGACACTTTGCTTTTTGCTCTTCCCTTTCTTGAACTTATCTTTGTCCTGATTCTTCTCCTTTGAATCCCACTTTCTCTTGGAATCGTCATCTTCCTCATGCTGTGAAGATTGCCCAGAATCTTTGTTTTTCCAATTCTTTCCCTTTGAGGCTTTTCCTCTATCATTCCAACTCTTCTTACTGGAATTTCCACCACGAGTATACAAAGCCTGCTCACTTTCCTTCTCAGAATCTCTCAGGCTCAACCTCATCTCGTGTGCTTCAAGAGACCCTTGTAACTCATCAATCTTGATCAATTCAAGATCCTTAGATTCTTCTATGGTTGTGACAATATGATCAAATTTTGGAGTGAGTGAACGCAACACCTTTTCCACAAGAATTTGATCAGTCATTGACTCACCATTCGACTTCATCTGGTTCGTCAATGTTTGAAGACGGGTGAAAAACTTCGAAATCGTCTCTGATTTCTCCATACGCATAGCTTCGTATTGCCTCCGTAGAGTCTGCAATTTCACCTTCTTCAATTTCGCCACGCCGTCGTAGCTCTTGTTCAGAATGTCCCATGCCTCCTTCGACGTCTTTGCTGCCGCAATTTTCTCAAAATTGGCTGGATTCACACACTGGTGAATGATGAACAAAGCTCTCAGATCCTTCTTCTTCGCCTCACGGTGAGCTTCGGTTTGCTCAGCCGTCGGATTCGCCGGTAATGGATCTTACCCAGAAGTTACGTATTCAAGAACCTCTTGAAAACCGAAGATCACCTCCATCTGGGTATGCCAACGATCCCAGTCGGTCTTTCCGTCAAGAACTGGCAGTGACGCCGGAAAGTTTCCATTCGCACCCGCCATGACTTTGAAAGACACGTCCACCTTCACCGTATTCAGAATCTCCGCCGTCGTCGCTTCTTGGACGCCGCCGCAGCTCGCCGTCGCAGCTCGCCGCCTTCGCGTGTTGTTTGAGGTCGCCGAATGTCACCGAGCTCTTGATACCACTGTTGGTTCAGTCACAGAACCACTTGATCCCAATGACACACACACACTATCAATATCAGAGAGAAAGAGGAAGAAGAATGATTAACAGTAACGAGAGAGAGGGAATGTTTCTTTTACTGATTGTGTTACTCATAATCACTATGAGTAATGTATTTATACAACCTTATTACAGCTGAGTCAAACTAATCATTGGTCACTAATACTCAAGGACCAAACTCTAAAAGTAATAAAAGTTCAATGGCCTAATTCTGAATTACACATTACTAATTCCATCAGTTTCTTCATTCTTGGTTTTGAGATGAACTCGCGAAGAGAACCATTTTTATATCTTGAGCACTTATCACGAAGAGAATCACAAATTTAATTAGTATGAAACTTTGAAGATTTTAACTCTAAAGCTAATTTTTCCAATAGTGTTTTGATCTTTTAGTTTTATATAAAAAAATTTCTTCATATTTGAATAAGGGTTGTCTAAATAACCCATGCTCAATTTTGGGTTATATCACTCATGACCTTGTTGTACCAGTTATATTGTGACATGTGTCACGTTATTATCCACATCACTTTTAATATTTTATTTTCGTAATATATATTTTATTATTTAATTTAATTCTAGAACAACCCCTGCTAATTTAGTTAATAGCTTAGTGCTCCTCCTTTTTTATAAAATTAAAAAATATACCCACAATCCTCTTTCACGTTCTTCCTTTAGTTTCAAAAGAAAAAAAAATGCTCTTCCCTTCGCCGGCGGCAACCGCAACCTAGATCGACGTGGTGCGGTGGTGGACGCTTCTCCAACCAGCATGCCAAAGCTGTTTGCCTCTTCTTCTTACGTCCTTCTTGAATTGGTTTGTTTTTCTTCAATTCAGTTGTTTACACAGTTTACAAGTTCAATTTTTCTATACTGTTTTTATTTCAGTGGTTGATTGTTTCCATGGAATTTTAAGACTTTAATCTGAGTCTAGTTTCTTTTCTACAATTGTGGTGTTGCATTTCTACATTTGTACAATCTGATTTTTATGATGCCCTTAAGTTGTTCGATGAAATGCTTCATTGAAGTGTCTTTGTTCAATTACTTTGTAGTAAGATTGGTGTCAATCCTGGCTCTGAGTTTCGAGTGGCATGTGATGAAGCAAACAAGTATGGTGATTTTTTTACCTGCGTTTTTATGTTTCTGTTTTGAGTACCATGTTTTGTTATTCTTTTGTGCTTTTTTTTTAGGCTTAATTGCAACTTTGGTCCCCGACGTTTACCAATGCCACGATTTTGGTCCCTCACCTAATTTAATTACATGGATGGTCCTCGACGTTGTAGGCCGTGTGCAACGTTAGTCCTACCGTTTATTTCTTAATGGAGGAGGCTTACGTGGACGTCCAGTTGGAGAGAGAAAGGAGGTATGAGGAGAGAGGGAAGCACGTGAGTATCACGTGACCCTTATCTGAACCCATTATACCCAAACCCCTGACCTCCCTGGAACGAAGAAGGTAACGCGATTTAGATCCCTAGGGTTTCAGATTTGGGTATAATGGGTTCATATAAGGTTCACGTGATACTCACGTGCTCCCCTCTCTCCTCAGATCTCCTTTTTCTCTCCAACTAGACGTCCACGTAAGCCTCCTCCATTAAGAAATAAACGGTAGGACTAACGTTGCACGCAGCCTACAACGTCGGGGACCATTTATGTAATTAAATTAGGTGGGGGACCAAAATCGTGGCATTGGTAAACGTCGGGGACCAAAGTTGTAATTAAGCCTTTTTTTTACTCTAGGTACTGTTCTGTTACTTTTTGTTTGTACTATCTACTCACTTGTAAGAGTTTGTTTTTAATATCCTAGTTTCTAATTTCTTGTTTTCCTTGGCTGGGTTTTGAGCATATTCAGCAGGTGGAATCGCACATGACCTCTCTTGTTATGATGCAAAGGAGCTGTTTTTCGAGCAGAGTTGTTTTTCGCCTCATCTGGTTCCCTGTTTTGCTGTTTATTTTTTTTGCAACCTTAGGAGCTGCTGCAGAACACGTTTTCTATGTGGCAGAAGAGCACACATCAAGAAATCACAATGCCTTAGAACATACCTTGTAGCCACTTTATCAGATTTTCTATGTGACACAGTATAATGAGTACATAAACTATTTTTCAAAGTCTGTAATAAGCGGTAGCCCTTAACCGATGATTATGAAATCCCAAATTTGCACGGGTATTTGAAATTCATTATACGAATTTATAACTTGAAAGGGGGATATGAGGGAAGTTAAAATTTGGTTGGGGAGACAGATTTGAGGATGCGTACAGTGGCGCAAAAATGGTACATAGGGAAGGAAAAATTGGGGATTTTTCATAATAAAAAATTGAGGATTTTCTGAAGCAGGGTAATTTTTAGGTATTTGTTTGAAATTCATAATGAGGATTTGAGAATGAGAATCTAAGTGAATCAATTGAAATCTGTAACGCACTTGATTTGGGGTGAATGAAAAAGGATACATGGTTGAGATTCATGGAAACACTGAGATACATATGATAAAGGATTTGATGTCTCTTTTAAAACGGAAACTTAATATACATGTTACATTTTTTTTTAAAATAGTTACATGGTTGAGATACTTACATGTAGAAGCAAGGCAAGATCCACGGAAATTTACTATCAAAAAGAAGATCCACGGAAATTTGTGTTGACTTGGATGTTAAATTTAAGCATTAAGGTAGTGTTTGGTCCAATTTATTTTTGACTTTTAAGCTCTTAAAATATAAGCTACTTATTTTTTTTTACAAAGAAAATATAAAAAAAGTGACTTTTAAGTAAAAAGTTAAACGAGGGAGTTTTTTTTTTAAATAAACTGTAGAGACATCACATTTATCCTCCACTACCACTACCACTTCTACCATCATGTCAACCACAATCGTCCACTACCACCATCGTTACCTCCGACACGACCACTACCACCTTCATGGCCACCACCATCACATCCACTGCTACAGTCACCCTCCATCACTTCTACCATCACTTCCACCACATTGTTGCCACTTGCACGACCACCGTCACCACCACCGCCACCACTCCAGTGCCACCACCACCATCACCTCTACTGCTACCGCCACCCTCCACCACCACATTGTTGCCACTTGCACGACCATTGTAGCAATCTTTTGTTCCAATAGAAGCAGAAGTGATGTCGATTATTCAAGAATCGAAGTCGATTTGCTTTATAAAAAGAGGATATCAATGAACTTTTATGAAATGGTTTCACGGGATTCAGCCAATTTACATTATACGCAACAGAAGCACCTGAAGTACTAAACAGAATAGGTATTAGTTTGGTAATGGTTGGAGCAGCAAACTCGGATTCGGATCCGCTAAGACTAACGTATCTACAACTCCATCCCCGAGCGGCAGTCAAACGGAGGCGTGAATGCAAGATGCCAGCAGAATGATCGGCCGGACAGAGGCTAGGGCTGCTTCCTTCCCACTGCGTCCTTCCTTGTGTGTTGAAGATATAAAGCGAGGATAGAGTCGATTACAAAAAGTACTTGGCCACCACTCCATTGCCACCACCACCATCACCTTTACTGTTACCGCCACCCTCCACCACCACAATCGTCCACCACCACATTGTTGCCACCTGCACGACCACCGCCACCACTCCATTGCCATCACCACCGTCATTGCCTCCACCACCGTCACCTCTACTGCTACCGCCACCCTCCAACACCACCACCACCACCTTCTCTACCATCACCTCCATCATAACCGTTCACCACAACCATGGTCGCTTCCACAACTACATCACCACAACCTCAATTGCCACGACCACCATCACCTCTATAAATTTATTTAAATATGAATGACACTACTTTAATTACTTTGGTTAAGGAATATTTATTGGTTTAAATAACCCTTAGTATCCAAACAAAGTCTTTCCAATATGTCGTGGTGGTAAGTTGTGTTGGCGGTGATGACGTTGTTGGTTGAGGGTTGTGGAGCCGATTTTCGGGGTGGAGGGTGGTGGTGGAGGGTATTGTGGTGATGACAGTGTTGTAGGAGGTTGTTGTTGCGGTATTGGTCGTGTTGTAAGGGGATGGTGGTGGTGGTGGCAGTTGTGGTCGTATAGTGGTTGTAGAGGGTGGTGGCAGTGTAAGAGTGCGATAGTGGAGGTGTCGAGGCGGCGTTAGTGGTGATAGATTATATGGTCATGCATAAAACAACATATCAAACGAAACCTAATGTGTTGTCATTGCTTCCATTACCACTATCAGCGTCACTACCTCCCCTACCTTCACCATTGCCACCACCATCACCAACATTGTTACAGTCGTAGTAGTCGCCTTTACCACCTTCACCAACGTAGTCGCCACCTTTACTGTCGCCAGAGCTGTGTATAGACTTTTTGGGGCTTAAGGTGAAAATGTTAAAGTGATTTTCAATCGACAATAATCTTAAAGAAACTTAATATATTAATCTTCTATTTATAGGTACTAATTGTTTTTTGTTATGGGGATCTAAGGCACATGCCTAAGTGGCCCTTACGGTATCGACGACTCTGACAGTCGCTAGCGTTGTCAACCACCACTGATGCCGATAGTGATGGAGGTCGTTTCGGGCGTGACTTAGCGGTAGATGGCAGAGGTGGTGGTGGAAATTGCAGTGGTGGTGGTGATGGAAATCGCACGTTGGTAGAGAATAAAACATTAAAGTAAGGTGGTCTAGAACAAACCTTTCACTCGAAACACCCATCAAAACTAGTTAACCTATACACATAATGACCTGTGGCAGAGCAAGGAGTTTTTTTTTCAGAGGTTGCAATAAAATTTCAATACATAAATTAAATACTTTTTAATCAATAATACACACATATGTTCATAAGAAAAATCAAAGATTCAATTGATTCATATAATATGAATATTAGAAATTTATTATGAGTTAAGTTAATATTTTAAAAATTTGCTTCTCAATTTTTTATTCTCTCCACACATATATACATACATATATATATATATACCTTTTTTTTGAAATAATATATATATACCTTTTAATAAAATATGTCTTTGTTTTAATGTAAAACTGTTTAAAAATATGTAGATGATGAGATCTCAAATAAATAAAACAAATATTTAAAGAGGGATAAAAATTTGGAAATTATACACATTTGCCCAGCATGCTAGGTGAAAGAATAATAATGTCAAACTATTTCTTAAAATTGCACTGGGTATGCTTCGAACCCTATACACGGGAGGCCTTATAAAAAGGCTCTATCACCACTAGGACTCCACAAGTTATAGTCTTTGTTTGCACCGTTTAAATATATTGCTTATGTTCTATATACAAAAGATTTATATTATATACATCATATAAAATATTTTTTGGTTAAACATAGCATTTAAATTTATAAAGATTGTGAAGTTTACCATTTTACCAATTTTAATAAGATCATCAAAGTTGCTGCTGAGCATAAGAAACGGTGGGAAAAGAGTCAAAGACATAGCACAACAATGCCATCCACTTGTTATAATTAATATAACATAAACATAAAATGAGAAAATCAATATTTTAAATGTTAGTATGTGTCATTTTGGACATAATAAAATGCTACATTATTTTTCTAATTATTCAGACATTGCCATTTATCTAGGTGTAGAAGTTTTAAAATTTGGCAAAATAATTTGTAAAATACAGCTACAATCAAGAGTTCAGCATTAAGCATCAATATAGCTAGCAGAAATGCAGAATCCAGGGTAAATGTTTGTATTTGGCAACATACCCCGTGGAACAGATCAAACAGATTACACAAAAGAATCAGTTAAAAGTATAGAGTATCAACTACATGTTTTTCGGTTGGCTGTGAATTATAGACCTTTTCTATAAAAGTAGTAATGCTTACCTAAAAAGGCCCAACCGCCCAACTAAAACAAGGGGCTTCATAGTGTCATAGATCCCAAAGTACATCCCTCGATACATGGTGTGATTCCTAATATTGAAACCCCAAATCCCCTGTACAAGCCAGCAATTCCGTCAATTGATAAGGTTTTACGGTAAACATCAACTACTCCTTTAAACTGGCGCTGATCAGTAGCACGGCACTCCTGTGAATCAGTAGCCAATCGCGTACGTGCATAGTCTAAATGATACAAAAGCAGTGAAGTAGTCGCTCCTGCAGCACTGCCTGAAGCCACATTCCCAGCAAACCATTTAATTTGCCCGTCTTTCTTTTTGGACTATCCAAAGATGCTTTTGAAGTAACCTTTGAATGCAAAATTGAAAGCCTATAGACCAATTAACTCTTTGCTCAAACACTATTTCTAATACATAAAAGAAAATCATTATTTGAGAGCCATGATCACATGAGTTGATGGGAATAGAAAGCAGTCAAATTAATGGTTTCTCTTCTATATGTATGGGCCCCTATTTTATATAAGCGCAGATGCCCAACTAATGATATTTCACATGTGATGACAGGAAAAACACAAAGCATGTTCAGGGGGAATAATGTACAAAACTACAAATTGGACATGATCACATATCAAAGAATGTGATTATTTGTCAGGTACATATTATATCATGCCATAAAATAACTATGTATAAGAAAATGCGATTAGTCTAGGCTCTGAGATAATATACTTTTCAATTTAATAGTGAATTAGGCAGACAAAAGGCTAGGATGGAAGAGAAGTTATCAAATATTCGTCTTACTTTAATATCTAAAATCCATGGATGACAACAAATATAAAACCCATGAACACAAGAATTTACGGCTATTATGTGATGTGAATTTTTATTTTTTAGTGAGCTGCACAAGAAATAATTACCTGATACATTTAATGGTATATAACTACATATCAGCATCCCACATAACATGTCATGTTCATTCTTTTGATTTCTTTTCTTTTCTTCAAAGATAATGTGTATGATATCTTGAAAGAAAGAGGAGATTAAAATGGTGTATGTGGGGATACAGTTCTTGAACATTAATCAGAATGTCAGTAAAGTGAATAACTCACCTGTGTGGGGAAATACCTTATATCATTGGCCCGGTTACCTCTCCAAAAAAGCAATCAGACCCTCTTCCAGGAAAACCCTTTTAAAGCCATTTGACACACCCAGGTATGGTTTTTTGAGTCGTCCTCTTTTAATCAATTCATTTTGGTTTTGCAATAAAAGCTTGGCTCTCTCAATTGGTGCCACTGCACTCTTTGATATGATTGCTGCAACTCCTCCCATGACAAAATCCTTTGAAAATCTTTCATATTGCGTAGATGTTACCATCTTTTTTGGACTCTTGTCTCTAATCCTGGCAGAAGTAATAGAAACTTGATCAGCAAAAAAAAAGGGCATGAATACCTATGAGATGAAATTACAAATAGATAAAAGTGACACTGGCGTTAAGCGAAAAAAGCAGGTCAACCTCTCAGACTCCTTTCAAACGAGAAAAAAGTGCAGGAAAGAAAAGAAAAACAGTGAAACTTGAAGATCTCTAAGAATGTGGTAGCAGATTCAGTTCGGTTCATAGCAAACAAATTGCTAAAAAGGAGTGGCCACCTCAAGCAAACATAATGATGTTGAAGTGAAATTCCGATGCAGCAGACACAACAACACATACAACAGCAATACCATAATCAATCCAAATCAGTAATTCAAAAGGTAAAAGAAAAATTGAAAGATGGATAGTGAACCCCTTCATAGGTGAGAGGAAAACCAAGAGAATTTGACAGCTTTGTGAAGAACCATGACATGGGAACAACCTTCCAAGGCCAGCCAACAAATGAAACACTTCAATGGCATCTTGACAATCTTCGATGTCACAGAGGACACCAACTAGTTCAGCATGAAAAAAGCATGATATGTAATCATTCAAAACTCAGAGCCAGGATTGACACCAATCTTACTACAAAGTAATTGAACAAAGACACTTCAATGAAGCATTTCATCGAACAACTTAAGGGCATCATAAAAATCAGATTGTACAAATGTAGAAATGCAACACCACAATTGTAGAAAAGAAACTAGACTCAGATTAAAGTCTTAAAATTCCATGGAAACAATCAACCACTGAAATAAAAACAGTATAGAAAAATTGAACTTGTAAACTGTGTAAACAACTGAATTGAAGAAAAACAAACCAATTCAAGAAGGACGTAAGAAGAAGAGGCAAACAGCTTTGGCATGCTGGTTGGAGAAGCGTCCACCACCGCACCACGTCGATCTAGGTTGCGGTTGCCGCCGGCGAAGGGAAGAGCATTTTTTTTTTCTTTTGAAACTAAAGGAAGAACGTGAAAGAGGATTGTGGGTATATTTTTTAATTTTATAAAAAAGGAGGAGCACTAAGCTATTAACTAAATTAGCAGGGGTTGTTCTAGAATTAAATTAAATAATAAAATATATATTACGAAAATAAAATATTAAAAGTGATGTGGATAATAACGTGACACATGTCACAATATAACTGGTACAACAAGGCAATGGGTGATATAACCCAAAATTGAGCATGAGTTATTTAGACAACCCATTTGAATATCATTTGCATATTGATTGAGAACAATTGATTTGAGATTAATTAATGATACATCATGACATACATGAAATCTAAAAAATATAACAAATATACTAATATAACAAATTTACTAGACTTGAGACTTAAAGCATCCTTCTTCATGCTATTGATTGTCTTCATCAAAATCCTTTTTTCTTGGGCTAGAAATACTTCTTCTTGCACCTCCTATGAAATTTCTACTACATGACATATTCAAGGGAATGGGTGGATCTGAAAAAGCTCCCGTAGATATTAGATCAAATACAACTTTGTTAGCTGCCTCAGTGTAGTGGTACCCATCCCATATCACTCTAGTGGATGGTTTTTCACAAGAGCCCACAAAAATTTTATCACCATCTACGGTTATAGTTCCCCCGCATACAACTCCATCTATATAATTGTATTTTCCTCCATAGCCACAACAAGTAACTAGTGGGTGCTCAAATCCTGCACATTAATGAATCTTTAAATTAGTAACATTCCTTTTAGGTAAGCTTGATTATTTCAATGAGAATTGAGGTCAATTTGCTTTGGCTCACCATATTTCTTTGGATTGCAAAATAGAGAGTACTTAGCTGAGTAGATATCTACATATGCCATTGAAACCAAAAGGTCCTCATGAAGTTTAGCTAATGCTTCCTTCAATTCTTTGTTGAAATATTGTGCTACTTCATTATATTGCTTTGCACAACCAGAACTATCTCTTTCGGCAGATGGAAATTTAGTCAATATGCCAGGGAGGCACCCGATTGGTCCTGTGTTGTGTATCCAAAACGATCTAGCCCCCAAATCATATATGTTCTTGATCACCAAGTTTCATTCATTTAAAACAAGAAATTAAGAAATTGAGAACTAATATGAAAGTGGCGTTCCATGAAAGAACTAATTTGATTATTGACTCACGACTATATCAAAAGAGTGTTTAGCTACCTTAATATTCGCTACGAAATTGTCGACCATATCATGTATAGAATCACTGACTTGTTGTATAGTCGTGTTACCAGAAAAGGCATCAATAAGATCATTTTGACCAATATCAAATGTGTATAAAGCTCTAGAAAAATACTCTTCTTTGGGCATCAACGTTGAAAACATGCCACCTAACCGACAAACATTTGAAGAAAAACATGCAAAACACATTGTTGTTAATTGAACTCAAAATAACCAAATTATATCAATGAAAATAATTTCTAGACTGACCTTGATCTTTTATGAATTGTGATCTTGCTTTAAACTCTTTGAATTGAAGGTACTGAACTCCTAAGAAGAAAGGACTACCTCGAGGTTTAACACTCTTAGGGAGTATAATTGTTGATCCTAATGTTGCAAAGTTTGCACCATGAGAGAAGTTTGATCCCAGAGAGTCAAGATACGCACTAAGATATGTAAGTCCAAAACTTTGTGCTGAAATTACAAAGATGTGAATGAAAATTAAACTTAAAACCTTTCACTTTACAATGATGAATGATCTAAATGATTATTAAATTTCGACATGTTAGTAAGTGATTGAAGGATAATTTTATTTTTTCCCGAACCACTGTTGAAATTGCAAAGTAATGAATCAAAGTTAGACTTAATATTTAAAGGTGTTATTTATATATAAAGATTCAAGTAAAAAGTGTGTGACCGAGATATGCTTGGCTCAGTTATTAAAGACAAATCACTTCACCTCAAAAAAATTGTGTATTTGATTGTGTGTTTAATGAACAATCTGCAAGTGACATATAATCCTGGAGGCATATCATGAACTATAGTAGTCACTATAACCAAACCGACCAAAACGTTTGCTCTTCATTGAAAAGAGTAAAATATGTGTGTAATTCCTAATAGTTTTGTAATAAATACTATTTTTCCATATATGCATCTAGAATCATGCTTTTTATACTTAAGGTAAGTAAAACATTCCCACAAGAAATAGAACTACGTTACCTATGAAATCAATGATGATTCGGCCATCAGAGTACCTTCCAGCGGGTCTGTGAAAATAAGTGTCTCCATGTGGTGGTTTTGGTCCTTCAAAGGCAGCAGCGTAGCCTCCAGTATCTGAGTTTGAGGCACCAAAATTGAAGATGGCTGGAAAATCACAACCGCCGCCATATACAGGGTTCAGTAGTGTAGTTGACGTAGCAGTGAAAACAAAAACAAAAAGAGATATTTGAGTGATGAAAAACTCCATTACAGAGATGAGTTCATTCAGCAAAACACAAAGGAACCATAAAATTGATATATATGCTTGACACATATAGAAGCTCACTTTTCTGAACTTGAATTATTGGACACTAAATCAATAATAGAATAACAAGAGTGACTTTATAAAAAGTACAAGTAATCCCCCACAAGGTAAGGCGTATCATTTAATTTTGTAGATCCTTTAATATAATATTTCACGTGTGTCATGTGTAGAACATTGTTAATTGGTAATTGGTATAGTGCTCTTGAAATAGTTAGGATTTATTTTTTGGACAGAGAATAGTAGACTTTCAAACAGAATTTTTGCGAGTGCTCCTTAATTATTTTGAAATATAATGGAATTTCGAATTTAATTTTTTTTAGATAAGCAATGATTTTATTACGCACAAGGGGTGCCACCAAAAAACAAGTCAAAACAGATCATTGAATTTAATTGAGTGAGGAGATCAAGATCTTTGCTGCGATAAGAAAGAAAGGGCCGGAAAGCTACTTCGAATATTGAATTATTGATGTGCGTTAACATAGCATAAATTGTACTTTGTTTTTATTATGGTTTTATCTAGGCCTAATTGTTGTATTTGCTATACAAAATTCACATGTTTTTAAGTGTATTCGCAATATGTAGGTAGAAAGAGGGGAAAAAGAGAAAATAGTGAAAAGTTGCTCTTTTAGTGGAATTTTACATGCTAACGTAGAGGCATGATCGTGCTTGCCAAATACTACAACCATGCTCTTGAAAATGAAGCTCCACAACCATGCACTCCTCTTCTTTGCCCATGCTAAGTATTAAAGTTAGCTTGCTAAGTTGCACAACAGAAGCCTCGTGAAAACCTAATTATTTCCTACTTAAAGAGAGGCTAGGGCATTTGTAAGATGGTGGAACTTTAGAGTATTGTTTTGTATGCAGGCTAGGAGGGAGGGAGGGAGGGAGGGAGAGAGAGAGAGAGACTTAATGACGCAAGGCTATGAAACTCCACCTACTAACATTTTTGCCGGTATGAGAGGAAGGGAAAGTACACTTCCCAAGGACAGGGTTGGTCAAACAGGTGCTATTAGTGGCGTTAGGTTTTCAGGCGTCACTCTGACAATATTTATTTGATTCGACGTCAGTTGCATGCTTACGCATGGATGCTCATACCCAACCACTTCAGAGAGAGAGAGAGAGAGAGAGAGACTTAATGGCGCAAGGCTATGAGACTCCACCTACTAACATTTTTGCCGGTCTGAGAGGAAGGGAAAATACACTCCCCAAGGATAGGGTTGGTCAAACAGGCGTCATTAGTGGCGTTAGGTTTTCAGGCGTCACTCCGACAATATTTATTTGATTCGACGTAAGTTGCATGCTTACGCATGGATGCTCATCCCCAACTACTTCAGAGAGAGAGACTTAATGGCGCAAGGCTATGAGACTCCATCTACTAACATTTTTGTCGGTCTGAGAGGAAGTGAAAATACACTTCCCAAGGACAAGGTTGGTCAAATAGGTGCCATTAGTGGCGTTAGGTTTTCAGGCGTCACTCCGACAATATTTATTTGATTCGACGTAAGATGCATGCTTACGCATGGATGCTCATCCCCAACCACTTCACAGAGAGAGACTTAATGGCGCAAGCTATGAGATTCCACCTACTAACATTTTTGCCGGTCTGAGAGGAAAGGAAAATACACTTCCCAAGGACAAGGTTGATCAAACAGGTGTCATTAGTGGCGTTAGGTTTTCAGGCGTCACTCCGACAATATTTATTTGATTCGACGTAAGCTCCATGCTTACGCATGGATGCTCATCCTCAACCACTTCAGAGAGAGAAAGAGACTTAATGGCGCAAGGCTATGGGACTCCACCTACTAACATTTTTCCCGGTCTGAGAGGAAAGGAAAATACACTTCCCAAGGACAAGGTTGGTCAAACAGGTGCCATTAGTGGCGTTAGGTTTTCAGGTGTCACTCCGACAATATTTATTTGATTCGACGTAAGCTGCATGCTTACGCATGGATGCTCATCCCCAACCACTTCAGAAAGAGAGAGAAAAAAAAAACGTGACTGGCTCGAAGGAAAATAAGGGAGAGTAAACTTAGAAGATTATTTCAGGTTTATGTATGGTATTATTAGGTTCATTATGTTTTCTATTAGAATTAGTTATTCCATCACCTTGAAATCTGTAAGATAATAAGATAATGTAAATTTTCTCACTTGAATCAACACATCTTCTGCTATCTCTTTTGAGTGAACGATTGACTTGTCAGTAAGCTCAAGTGAAATGTTAATGGCTCTTAACCTAACTATTCTTAATCTCTATAAAACCGATCGAATAAGGCATTAAATCCACACTTGACCCCAAATCAATGAAACACTTTCAGAGTATATATTTCCCACATTTCAAGGATTGGTGAATTGACTGAATTCCCCTGAATCTTTAAGCTTAGATGGTAATCTAGTTGATCTTTATTGGGTTCTCCATTTTGATTTTCTTCAATAGCTTTAGTATTATGTTGTATTCAGCATTATACTCATTATCATGAATAAGAATACTTATAGTAGCCAATGCAGATTGGCCTTTACCTTCTTCTTCAAGCTCTTGGGAACTCCCTTTAGTGCGAATTCCTACGATCAATACAGAGGCAAAACTTGATTGTGCTTCTTCAGCTTTAAGTGCATCCTCTTTTGTAAGTCCAACAAGTGTGATAGTCTTAGCTTCCTCCCTTGAGTTGGGCTCTGTTTGTGAAGGAAGTGTGTCTTGTGTCCTTGGAGTTGGGCTCTGTTTGCGAAGGAAGTGTGTCTTCTATGTAGTGATGCATCCTTCCGGCAAGGAGGACAATCAAGCCGACACCTTATCCGTAAGGGAGAGAATGGAAACAACCTCAAACGAATAGTGTCAGTAGGAACATGGTTGTACTTAATGTACCTATGATTTTGATCCCAATATATCTTTATTAAATTTAATCCCTCAAAATTTTCAATAATTATAATTAAATCCATCGACTAGTTTTATACCTAAATATCTCAAATTCTCATTTTTCTTTGCGAATCTTTACTAATAAGTAAGTTTAAATCACTTTAAACATTCATTCGATAAAAACACATCAGTACAACAGTACTGATATATCCATAGAGTTAATTCACTCTGATTTTAAGTTAATCAAATTTATTTAAGTGAAAAGTATAGAGTGAATTAGTATTGAGCTTGGCGCGCGGTCAAAGGGATTTTACCCCTGCGGAAGCTTCTTCATGCGCGGGGTGTTGATGTTGAGGAGGTGTGTCCACTTTGCCATGATGAGGAGGAGTCTATCAACCACATTTTGGTCTCATGCCCGGTGGTGAGTCGTTGGTGGTTCGCTCTCATGGGTTCTTTACGTGTTGAGGCGTATGGCTCGGTGCAAGGTATTTTGCAGTATTGTTTTGATATTAATGATGTAGATATGGCTTCAAGGTGTGTGAATTTTGTGTGGGCTATATGGGAAGCTCGCAACAGGTTGGTGTTTCAAGGCATTACGTCTTCGTTGGACGTCTTGGCTTCTCGGTTGCAGATGATTCATGCGCCCCCTAGCGTCTCCATTTCTCCTCCAGGACGTGACTTTGCAGCAGTGTGGAAAAGGCCTCAACCGAACGTGACCAAGCTCAATTTTGATGGCTCTTGGAAGACTAATCGTGCGGCGGACTTCGGTTGTGTAGCGCGGAACCACCACGGTGAGGTTATGGCGGCAGCAACGGTCTCTCCGGTGGATGCTTCATCTCCATTGATGGCTGAAGTTCTTGCTTTTAGATGGTGTCTCTCTCTTGCAGCTGATCTTTTCTTCCATGATATAGAGGTGGAAACAGATTGTCTCAAACTCTATGAAGCTTGGAACAAGCATTTGCAGGGAGCTTCTTATTTTATTTCTATTCTTAAAGATTGTAAGGATTTGGTTTTATATTTTTCTAGTTTTCGTTTGTCTTTTGTCGTCGATCCGGTAACTCTGTAGCTGATTACTTTGCTAAGAACTCCTCAAGGTATCCCAACTGCGTTTGGATTGAGAAGGTTCCCCCAGATTGTTTCGGTTTGGTCGCGTCTGATGTAACTACCTCTATGACCTCTTGATTTTAATATATGTTCTACGTTAAAAAAAAAGTTAGCAAAAATCATATAGTCTTAATTAATAAACATTTTCTATGTTTTGATTCTATTATCTATAGCAGGGCCCTTACATATTTGTTATGATCAAATGAGAAAGTCGCATTTATTCCACACTAGTATATGAGGAGGTGATTCATTTTTTATAGATAACCGACACACCATTACTCTTGTTTACCTAGGTCCTAACCAAAGCACATGCAGTCGCATGATAAGTCCAAAAACACTAATCATTCTATAGCTTATATAAAATGAGTTGTATTTATCCTCCACTTTATTCAGAGAATGAGTTCACATGATAAAAATAGAATCATATTATGTGCCCCCAATTACATTCTCTTTTTGTTCCTCTAATCCTCTGAGTATTAAATCTGTCACGCTTTGGATCCTCAGTAAACTATCTCACGGTCCAACTGACCCCATATTTCTGGTTCATGATATTCTAATATCAATGAAATTTTCATGTGAATTTGTTACCATTTTCAAATTTTATTTATTTGTCACTTGTATAAAGTATTAATTAAATTTTATTGATAATAACGGGATATAATTCTTAATGATAATAGGAAAATTGAGTAGTCAAAATCTAAAAAAATAAAGATATATCAATAAGTCAAATAGCAATATTAATAAAAATGTAAAAAAAAATTATTAATACAAATGAGAATATTATCACCGTTAATTTTTTATTTCATCTTATTTATTCTTTTTTTTTCTTATCACAACATCCATCACATATTATATGATTTCTCTAAAAATTTTCCTTGTTTGAATGAAGGGAAAACTCGGGGCCCCACATAAATTAATCTCTTGTTCTTGGTTCGAACACTCAAAGAAGGGGTAGCCCCTAAAGAGTAGAGATATTGCACTAGAAAGATAGAAGATAACTGAATTTCATATGTATGAATTGATCAAATGCGTCAAAAGTCTTTTACAATTGGTAAGTGTCCTCTACTTATAGGGTGGGAAGTGAGCTTCCCGCGCTACTGCCTCTAATGGGCCTATTGGGCCTCGCCTTGGCCAGCGAGACCCAACTACGGATTGTGCGCCCGCCCCTTAGCGAGAGTCCCTCTGGGCGTAGCCCCTTACTCCCAGTCCATCTCTCCTCTCCATTATCCTTGCGAACCAAACACGAAAGATTCTATAATCCTTTCCTTTTCTCTTCCTTCCTTTATCTTCCCCCAAAACAAACATAATGCAAGTCTCAGTGAATTTTGGGTGATTAAAGACAAAAAGACATTATTTCCCCTAAACAAACATGGTACTATAACCAAACAATAGATAGTGGGTCATATTCCAGAAATTGAATGAGTTGAAACGCATGTGTGTATAGATGCATTTGTCAGACACTGACAGCTCTTTGCGTATCCATCATGCATGAGAACCTCAAACTCAAACCTGCCGTCAATTACAACCTTCACCCATTTTTCTGTGATCCTTGCTTTTCTTCAGCTCTATCCAACCTCACAGACAATGACACCACCCCTTTAATATTCATCCTAATTTCTACTATATATTATTATTCAATATTATTATTGTCTGCAAACCTATATATTATTATTCAATATTCATGACCCTTTTCTGAAATTTGCATAAAAAATGTCCATGATTGTTGATTTCTCCTAAAGTTAAGATTTTGATGTTGGATTCTTCGCTGTGCCACTACCAAACCAGATAATCACAAAGGGTATAGTTCTATGATTGGAAAAAATCAAAAAAATACAAACTATTTTTTTTATTTTGTTGTTTTTGTTATGCATTTAAATTTTGCTAATTTTGATTAATTCTTTCTAAAAATTGAATCTTTTTGTCATTTTAGGATTGCCCATGATTTAGAATTGCTTGTTAAGAGAAAAAATCAAATTGGGTACGAACAAAATTTCTTGTGTGGAATTTTGGTGAGTGATGCAGAGTGAAGAAGGTGGTTGTGGAAATGGCGAATCTGGTTCCTGGTGTGCTTCTGAAGCTGTTACAGCACATGAATACAGATGTGAAGGTTGGAGGGGAGCATAGATCATCACTGTTGCAAGTTGTGAGCATTGTTCCTGCGCTTGCAGGTGGAGAATTGTTTCCGAATCAAGGGTTTTATCTGAAGGTTTCAGATTCGTCTCATGCTACGTATGTTTCTCTGCCTGATGAAGATGATGATCTTATTTTGAGTGATAAGATTCAGCTGGGGCAGTTTGTGTTTGTGGATCGCGTCGAGGCGGCTTCGCCGGTTCCGATTTTGAGAGGGGTTAGGCCTGTTCCGGGGAGGCATCCTTGTGTAGGAACACCTGAAGATATTGTTGCCACTCATCCACTTGCATTTCTGAATAATGGTGGTGGTTCTTCTGGGGAGAAGGTGAAGGAGAAGGAGAAGGAGAGGAGAGTGAGATCAAATGGGGTTGGTAGTGGTGGTGGTGGTGGTGGTGGTGGTGGTATGGGAGAAGGATCAGAGAAGAAGAGTGGTCTTCTTGGTAGGTTTAAATCACAGGCTCAGCCAACAAAGCCAGCAGCACTGAAGATTGATGTGAAGAAGGAACCGTTGCCTCGGATGAAGTCTATGAATTCAAGGTCGATTCCTTCGTCGCCGAGTAGTTGCTACTCGTTGCCGACTTCTTTTGAGAAATTTGCCAATGGGGTGAAGCAGCAGCAGGCAAAGGTTAGTGGTAAGAGGGTGGAGAAGGTCACTGCAAATGTGGGAGTGGTGGAGACAGGAAAAGGTGGTTCTTCTGGGAAGAAAATGGTGGTGGGGAATCCAATCAGAAATTGGATGCAGGGTATTGACCTTGGGGCTAAGGTTCTGCGGAAGAGCTGGGAAGGGAATATGGAGGTCAAGACTAGAGAGTCTCCCAGAGCTAGGGGTGCTGCCAAGGTTGATCCTAAGCCTGAAGTTCGTAGCTCGGTGAGTGTGATATAATTTCATCTTCATTCTTTTGGTTTTAGTGCATGTTTGGAGATCTTTTTTACATTTGATTTTAGAGCCATAATCAATTATAGGGACAAGCTTATGTGAGTAATTTCTGGAGACATGAAGTGATTTTGATAAAAGAGAACCTGATTCAAACATGTTATTAGTTGCAGCTCCTGATGTCAAACACTAAGCCTTGTAGGATATATTGCATCTTTGTTTTGTTCTTTTTTTCTGTCCCTTTCAAATTTCATGTGGAATATGTGCTATGTAGTATAGTTGGTGTTTGTGATACCTGGATTTCATTTCCTTTGACTTTTGATTCAATCAAGCCATTATCTTCCTTACGTTTTATGATCTACCAGACTCCTAGGAGAAGCTTCTCGAATGGGAAGTTGCCATCTAAAGAAGTCCAAGCACCAACAAAGTCTTCCAAGGACGAACATAAGACTCAGATGTCTATAAAGAAGGCTACTGCTAATGGAACTTTGGAGGAACAAGAAAAGTCAAGTAAACAAAGAACTTCCATTGGAAAGAAATCAGCAGAAGTTGCTAACCACGGACTCCCCGGAAACTTGGTCAAAGTTTCTCTCAATAGTAGAAAAGTGACAGATGCAAGTGTTCAATGGGCTTCACTCCCCTCATCTATTTCAAAGATTGGAAGGGTATATTCATTGAAAAATCCTTGGCTTTTTACACTTAATTTCTTTGATTCTTGGCTGTCAATTGTCTAAGCATTCATGAATACAAATATAATAAGTATGCTGCAAGTATAATAGTTTTGGATATATGCATGGATTACACTTTGATGAACATTCTGTGTCCTTGTTCGAGTACAAGCCCTTCAACCAATTGATGCATTGTTCAGAAAATTATATATGGCTTACTGAATCTTTCTGTTCAAATTATAAATTTTGTAACTGTATTGTTTCATTCTTATTCCATGGTCACCTTTGTGACAGGAAGTTATGAGGCACAGAGATGCGGCACAGATAGCAGCAAATGAGGCTATGCAAGAGGCTGCCGCCGCTGAGAGTTTGCTGCAATGTCTAAGGTATGAAAATATTCAGGAGATTAACTTCATGCAACTAAGTATAGATTATTCTTCTGGACTGCTCGATTTGTTAGATCAGGTCTTAGTTCTTAGTGTTACTCCACACTGCCGAGATTAACTGTGTATACATGAAAACCTAGATATATTGCTGATAGTTGTACTTCTGAGTGAGTTCTCCATCTACTGAAGCACAACACTTCTAGAGGATAGGGAAAACATTTCTATACTCGGTTCAGTTAAGATGTAAATCAATAAATCATTCTCAATCAAAAAAATATTCTTGCTACTTTACTATTATCTATCACTTTTACGATATTCTATGTAATCATCAGATGATACAGATAAGAATGTAGAAACTGAGGCATTTGCAGGAATCCTGAACTTCATTACTTATTAGCAATGTTATATACAGGTTTTCTTCACCATTTCGTCCTATTTGAAGCTATTTTCCCTATTTCATTACCGGTCATGTATTTATTAGTAATAGTCTGTTTTATCATTCCTTGGGTATCTCTTGTCAACAGTTGGATAGATTGTCATTATAAATTCCTGCCCCTGTATTTCTGATGTTTTTTTTATACTCATACCTGATGAAAGTTATATTTGCATTTTCATTTATGTGCTTGGAACTGATATAGCATCTTGCAAATCCACTGGCCATACTCATTGTTCTTGAGTACATGTAGTTCATCCAAACTAAGTAGGCTTGGAACGGCACCTGCATGACAAATCCTGGATCTTTGTACTTATTTTGATTAAAATATTTCCTCCATTGTTCTTTGTGTTGAGATTTAAGAAGTCGACTGAAGTCCTAGGGCTACGTTGACTAGAGATATGGCCAAATAAGTCATTGTATAGAGCAATCCTCACCCATGAACTAGCTTTAGGGATAGAGTTAAGCCTAACCTGAATTATATGATGGTGTCATAGCTTATCTTAGATTCGTTTGTTGGAGACTACCCATAATTTCACAATACTACTGAAAATCATTGTAGCTTATGCCATGGTAAGATGCTGATTGTACAGCAGAATTTTGAATTTCCGGTTTAACCGTCAATGCAGTTAACCCATTTCAATAGACTATTCTATTATGTGGAAATGTTGTAATTCAATGCCACATACCAAGTTGTACTTGTTGCTAACACTTTTTTGTGATGTTTCTGGCAGTAAGTATTCGGAGTTAACAAATTCTGCGAAGGAAGAGAACCCCCAGCCAGCAGTAGAGCAGTTTTTAACTCTTCATGCTAGCCTAAACAGTACCCTGATGATTGCTGAATCATTATCTAAACCCATTCCAGATGGTTCATCTCCAGATTATGAAAGGAGCAAATTGGAAGAAGCACTGAAACTAAAATCAGAAAGACAAAAACACGCATCTTCATGGGTCCAAGCAGCATTGGCCACGAATCTTTCATCCTTCGCTGTTTTCACAAGAGAACCTCAATCATCCAAGCTTCCAGCTTCAAGTAATTCTCAAAATCAGAAGACTCTCATGGGAAATCAGCCCATGTTAGTACTACACAATTCTTCAAGTGAAGATTCTTCATCAAAAGTTCCTGGGAAAACTCGTCAACCACTTTATTCCAAGCACGCCTCACAAGGAGCTACTCGCAAACCTGGTGATGGGTCAGCAAACAGGCACAAGCAGCTAGTCCAACCACCGCTCCCGGAGTGGGTTAGGGGAAATGGCCTCGATGAGGTGGTTAATTTGGCTGAAATGTTGCAATTACAGTCCCGAGACTGGTTCGTAGGATTCGTTGAGAGGTTCTTGGACATTGACGGGGACAATACCTTGTCAGATAATGGCCAAATTGCAGGTATGCTCTCTCAGCTGAAGAGTGTAAATGATTGGTTAGATGAGATAGGGTCGAGCAGGGACGAGGAAGACGAGGGAGAATCATGCCAGATTCCAGCAGAGACGATTGACCGACTAAGGAAGAAGATATACGAATATCTTCTTACTCATGTTGAGTCTGCTGCTGCTGCACTCAGTGGTGGACCACAATCATCATCAACTCCGATCCAAACAACACAGATTAAAGGCAAAAGGTGAATGAATGAGTACATAGCTTAGCTTAACAATTGCATAAGTAGGGTAGAGTGGGACTAACCTTGGTCACTCAAAGTTGTCCAAAAATCAAGATCCCCTCAAAAAGATCATTTTTTCCCTCTTTCTAATCTGTTTGTACATAAATCCTACATGGGGTTTGAGGTATAGATGGTGGAGTGCTAATTATTTATTAGAGGGACAATGGAGATAGCAAATGTGATTTGTGAAGATATTTTCTTTCTTTGATTTTTCTTGATATTGTTCAAATGAAATCATACAAATTAAAACGGTGGAAGATATCAGTAGAAACTTTTCCAATCCTTGCCTTGAATGTGGTTCTTTTATGGCATCATTGTTCTTGTGAGTATCAATCGCAAACAGTATCTAACTGGTGGGGTGCATTAGGACAATTGACAAATGAACTACTTAAATCTGAATAGGAATAGTTTCTACTGTGTTTCTCAAATCATGTGTGCAGTATTTTATATGTAAAGTTGAGGAAATAAATCCTAAGCCAAATCTTAAATCAATTCAACATCTCATCTTGCATTTTTGTGGTTATTTCACTTGATATCAAAGCTTAGACTCTTTTGAAAAGAAAAAAAAAAAGCTTAGACTCTGGATTAAGCACCTTGACGAGTACCAAAGAGTATATCCATAAAAATATGGTTGAAGCTTAGCTCAAGAAACTCCAACAACATCTATCTATCTTGTTGAAGGTCACTTAGTGATACGTCCTTGAACCTTCAATGAAGAATTTTAATAGACAAGATGATGCTCTTTATTGAGTCCACACACGTTGATATATGTTACATCATATAGTCTACGATTTGTGTGCATATTGAATTATTGATGATAGCAATAATCCTAATATGATATGATAGAAAAAATAAATTGCGATAAAAAAGAAGAAAAAAAAGTATAGTGTGAATATATTAAAACTCATACCACTTGTAAGTGAAATCAAAGAAATTAAGAGGTAGGTGGTGCAAGATGTTTGCCTCTTGCCAGATACTCAAAGACAACAATCACACATCATCATTGTCACCCACCATACAGATGATCTCCCTTTCACACTGACAACCTAACTTGGCCAACTCCACTTAAAATATCAACTGATATAAAATCTGAATCAAAATTATTACGTAGGCTCACAAAAATTTAGCTTATTCCTTATATATATATATAGTTGAAGTGGTAAGGGTTGTGAACATATAGATCGAGAGAAAGGTTCATGGATCAATCATTGAAAAAGTAATTTATCTTTCTGATGTACAAAATATAAAAATTATGCTCATTATATCTTTCACTAATAAGTTTGTTTCAAAAAAATTGTGCGATTTTAATCTCACTATTTTAAAACGAGCAGTTTGCATCCTCAAATTTGTATCACCAT
Organism: Lotus japonicus; assembly: GCF_012489685.1. Taxonomy (NCBI): domain Eukaryota; kingdom Viridiplantae; phylum Streptophyta; class Magnoliopsida; order Fabales; family Fabaceae; genus Lotus; species Lotus japonicus. The sequence continues at coordinate 3,426,324 of NC_080043.1, forward strand.
CAATTTTAGACCATCCATATAATTTCTAACAGAAGCAAGTGACATAGCGTTAACTAAATAAGGTGGCATGCATAATGTATTTCCAAGTAATTATATAAATGAAAAATCCTGTTTTGAAATAGTGGTTAAGTGGGGTTTACCGGACAAGTTGGGACGAGCTGTACTCGTCTTTCACTAACCCTAAATATTGATCGAATCCAATTATTAAACATTTGAACTTAACCACTTAAACAAACGAAATCCAATGAAGTGCGAGTTTGATGAACTTAGAACGATGATATGATTATCCGAAGAAAACAAAAATGATATGATTTGAAACAAGTTGTCCACGTGGAATCATTAATACATTAAATATTTGCCAAAATTTATGAGGTCGTGTGATGATTGAAAAATGGATACTCTTTCGTCACCTCACAAAAACGAGAAACAAAATCATATATAATGAGAAAGACACAACAACATGATGTGAAAATGAATGAATGTTGATGAACATGAACAAGAGGTGGTGGTGCAAAACACGGTGGTAGTAGTAGATACAAGAGGACGAAAAATCTTCAATTTCAACCCAACACTGAATTGAGTCAACCCACCAATTTTCATTTCCCAGATGCAGATTCTCTCCAAAGCTTCAACTGCCATGGCCACCTTCCCTTGTTCTAGGGTTTGTCTTTCTCTCTCTTCCCTCTTTTTTCTTATTCATTCGTCATGATGATAATTCTCCATTTTGTCTATCTCGTTGTTGTAAATTTTAATTTTTTTTCGTAAATTATGGTGAATTATGAAGAAAAAACTAAAAATTTCATGTGGGGTTTTTTTCATTTGAGTTTCCAAGGGAACAAGAGGGAAAAAAAATCTTTTTTTTTGTCTTCCAATGGTATGAATGTGTTGTGTTTTGTTTTTGGTCCCTGTCATGATTTGTTTTACCGTAGCAACTCAATCATTGATAGATGTATTTTTTTTATTAGAAAAACATTGGTTTGCTTGTTTTATTTGAGAATTATATGATTATATGTGTCTTCATTATTTGATTTGGCTTATGTATTTGGATTTTCCTTGCTATCATGTTATGTTACAATGCAATTCTAGATTTAATTTTAAGGTGCTTGCTTCAGTTACGCTTTTGCATTTATATGTTGTATCATTTGTTTGTTTGTTTGTTTGTTGTGATTGTAACCTATCAGCAATAGCTAGAGTTGTTTTTGACTTATTACTTTGATTGAAGAGGTCACTCACTATTGATTATTTGGCAATGGAGGTTGATTATTTTCTGTTTCTTAGATGAGAACTGGGTTTAGCGTGTGGCCGGATGTGAGACAGCTTTGCTTTAGAAAAGACTTTCTATACGGATTTATGAGGTTCTTTTCTACTCCGTTGAAAACACTGCGTGGGGGAGCTAGTCGCTCGCTCAGAGTGGCTCGGTTTTGCAGTGTTGCAAATATGTCTTCCTCGTTGCAGATTGAATTGGTGAGAGCAGGTCTCTTACTGCTTTTATAAATTGTTATGGTGCAATTGGATTAAGTATTATCGTCAAGTTGCCCAAGCTGATAATGTTTCTCAAGAAATATGCCGTAGGCCTAATTTGTGATATGTTATCATGTTTTTGAAAAAAAATTAGGTACCTTGCCTGAGGGACAATTATGCATATCTTTTACATGATGTGGATACGGGTACAGTTGGTGTTGTTGACCCTTCTGAAGCTGTGCCTATCATAGATGCGTTGAGCAGGACAAAACGAAATTTGACATACATACTCAACACCCACCACCATCATGATCACACTGGTGGAAATGTGGAATTGAAAGAAAAATATGGAGCAAAGGTATGGTATTTATATCTTCTTGCTCCACTTTTTATCAATATTCTCTATGTAATTTCAGTGAATAGCATTGGAGAATAATAACAAGAGTTTGTTTGTGTTTGAAATACAACTCCCCTTGTATAGAATAGATTAGCAGTGGGGTTTACCTCTTGTCCAACTTAGCATTCATGTTTGGCCTAATAACTATGAAATTTGGCAAAATAAAGTGTTGCAAATTTGAATGGATCAGTTATTGACAGTTTGGCATATTAAGAACTTCTGTGACAAATCAAACAATTTGGAAGAGTTGATTGGAGTCTGTGATGTGTGTTTCTAAATTATGCTTACTTAAGGAAAAGATCTAGATTATCCAAAAGCAACATTTGATGTAGTTTTTATATGCTTACTCATTATACTTAGGGTAAATGTTAACCTTTCCTTTGTTGCTAAGGTAATTGGTTCGGGAGCTGACAAGGAAAGGATCCCTGGGATTGATATCTATTTGAATGATGGTGATAAGTGGATGTTTGCTGGCCATGAGGTGCATGTAATGGACACGCCTGGTCACACCCGAGGTCACATTCATGCCCTATTTGCAGTTTTAGTGAATCATCTTAATGTTGATTACTTGATTTTTATTAAAAGCGGCGTAGTCTTTTGTGGCTCTTTTTTTCCCTGCTAAATTTCTATTTATTTATGCTGAAGCAGGCCACATTAGCTTCTACTTTCCTGGATTTGGGGCAATTTTTACAGGAGACACTTTGTTTAGCTTATCATGTGGCAAGCTCTTTGAAGGAACCCCAGAACAGGTTGGATTGAATTGCATTTACTTTTCCACATTCATTTTAAGATTTGAGCTAGTCGTAAGTCGTTGCATCTTTGATGTCTCATAGTTTGTATATCTTGTTTTACCCCTTTGTCTGAAGTCCTTGAAATTTTGGAATACCTTCTTAAAGGGACTAGATTGAATAATGTTGCTTTCACCCCCTTCTTTGGGGTGGAAAGAGGTGGAAGGAGGAGAGAGATAGGAAGAAAAGAAAAAGTAAGAGAGAGAAAGTATGAGATGTGATAGATGATAAGAGGAGAGAGATAGAAATAAAATGAAAGGAAATGAGGTGTGAACATATCATTATTGGACTAAATTTGAATTGCAATTAAATGAGGACTTTGGGATAACTGGTACCCTTTTCTGCAACTCACAACCTGTGAATGTAAGATGCCTGTATAAAATATGTTACTGTTATTTGACTTATTTCTGGAAGGCCTTATATTTGATGAGGTTAGGGGAGTCTTTTCCATAACCCATTATATGTTTTTTATTTTTAAATTGCAATCTAAGTGTACGAAAAGTTTGATTGAATCATATGTTGTGCCATTTCTTTCTGTGTTATTCAATAACAGTTATTGTCTGATTAAGAAATTAATACAACAACAACCAAAGCCTTATCTCACGAAGTGAGGTCGGCTATATGGATCACTCGATGTCCATTGCGCATGATTAAATACTTGTCTAGTTATTGTTACAATAATGCTTCCATTTTGTTCTCTGAATATATGTCTTTGTGAGGATGTGCACATCATACTTTTATGTCGAGAATATTGGATATTCATGAGTTATGAGAATATTGGATATTCATGAGTAAATATGCTGATGCAATGTGTGGTTGTGAATGCAAGCCAATTCTTGCGTGTCAAGTCACTTGATAAGCCTGTAAAAGATGTTATATTTTCAATTATTTAGAATTTCATCCATGTTACAGATGCTATCTTCTCTAAGCAAGATCATGTCTTTGCCAGAAGCTACAAGTGTATACTGTGGACACGAATACACATTGGTTAGTTATTTTCTACTTTCATCCTTCATATAACTTTGTTTTCTTAGCCCAAGTGCTGCGGAATTTACATTGATGCTTTGGGTTTGGCAGAGTAATACAAAGTTTGCACTGTCTATCGAACCTGAAAACAAGGAACTTCAAGCTTATGCTGCTCATGTAGCTTCCCTTAGAAATAAAGGCTTACCCACGGTAAGTTGTTGAACCACGTTTAATTATTAATATTTTTCACGCGCCACAAATCACTGTTATCAAGCTTTGTTAGTGTGTTTGAATCCTTTTATGTTTTGCTTTAACCAAATGACCAATTACTGTTTTTCCAGATTCCAACCACGCTGAAGATGGAAAAGGCTTGTAATCCATTCCTCCGTACATCCAGTGCACAAATCCGGCAATCCTTAAAGATTGCAGCCACAGCAGATGATATAGAAGCCCTGGCTATCATACGGCAAGCAAAAGATAATTTTTAAATTTTTTTATTTAAAAGTGTAAAGAGACTTGTGGCATGTTTGGATTAGCTTCTAATAACCCAGAATCAATTCAGATGCGCAGATGCTTCTTCCCTTAATTGATTTTGGTTATAGAATCAATTGTAGAAGGGTTTCCAAATATGCACTTCTTTTGTATAGAGTAGGTCAATGATCCATCATGGAACATTGTTATGCTTGATGCTATCTTCTCAATACGGTTTATGAATTTTGGTTTTGAGTTCATTTGGAAGTTATTTTAGTGAACTAGATAAAGAATGTGTGGTTTGTTGGCAAGATGGGGTTCAAAATTTGAATGGATGTATATGGAAGATCCTTGGTTTATTGGTGCTTGAGAGATTTGTCACTTGAGGATTATTAATCCTTTTTGGTTCTATTTGTGATTATGACATTGTTTGGTTGTTTCTTTAGGGTAACTTGACGTATCAATTCATGTGGTTCTCAGTTCTCACTCTCTGTTGTTATCATTTTAGAAACGGCCTTCCTAGCCACGAAATGTAATAAGATTGTGACCTTTGACACTGATCTATTTGTTATTAGCTAAACATTAAAAAATTGTTATTAACTAGCGGATCTTGTAAGTTGTAAATATGTATGTATATAAAAATGTAAACTATTTTAAAATAGGTTGATGACTGATAGAATATATATGTAATTATGTACTTTGATAATTAGAATAGATTTTATAAGAATTAATTGGGTAAGCTAAGACACAATCTAGGTTTATCCTTTGAGCATTCGAAGAATGCTAGATGAGGCCAAAGGAAACTGGGTTTGGGCAATTGAATAAGATCTTATGAACCTATCAGACTTATCTCATTGTTTAATGGGCGAGTCTCCCTTCAGACTCGCCTACATAGTCAAGATTGTGATTCTTGTGGATGATAAGGAGAGATCTAGATGAATGGAAAATCATGAGAGAGGGAATCATTTTTAGAGGAGTTAGGCTGTTATATAACTTATCCTTGAATCTTCCGCTCCTTAATTCACGCTCTTACAACTCAAACTGTCAATCAGATAAATACATATATTTGGTGGAGGGTGATGGTGGTAGTGGCGGTGGAGGGTGGTGGTTGCAGTGGTGTAGAGTGGTGGTCGTGATAGTGGTGATGACGTTGGTGGAAATGGTAGTGATGGTGGCGATGGAGGTGACAGTAGTAGTGGTGGTGGTGATGATGGTGGTGGAGGGTGATAATTGTGACATTGGCGGTTGTGGGGGGGGAGGGGCGGCAATAGTGGTAGTAGTGGTATTGTTGTAGGGTGGTGGTGGTGGCAGTAACAGTGATGGAGGGTGGTGGTTCTAATGTGGTGGCGACAATGGTAGTGGTGAAAGATGGAGGCAGTGGCGCGATAGTAGCAACGATTGGCGATGGTGAAGGGTGGTGGTGGGCTGGTGGCGTAGTGGTGGATAAAATGTTTCAAATAACTTATAATCATACTTTTATAAATATTCAATCATTTTAACGTATATGAATGGATTGATGGATACGTTTATACAAGACCATATTAGTACATTTTTTTTTTGAAAGAAAACATGATATTTATTAAATTAAAACAACAACGAAGTCATTACATCAGCATCACGATGTTAGGACTTAGTACCAAACAAATTGATAAACTCAAATAATAAGGTGTTTTTTTTTTGGTACATTCCATAAAGAAAAGGACAGCTAAGGCCTCACAGAGGAGACTCCCAAGGCATCAGCCAAAACCAAAAACCTCAAACCCTCCAAGGGTTGCTCTATAACCACTAAAGGCATATCCTGCTCCGCTCCATGCTTCGCTAAGAAGGCAATAATAAGGTGTTTTGAACTAGCAACTAATCCACTTTTTGTCTTTTTTAAATATTAAAAGAACACCCTTTCAAAAAGGTGACCCTTAATATGCACCACTTTTTTTAACCTGTTATAACATGTCAACACATATTTTTTTAAAAAAATTTAATATATAACAAATTTTTAATGATAATATTTCTTTAAAAAATAATAATGTGTTAACCTGCTATAATCGGTTAAAGTAAAGGGTGTAAAATTGCACCACTCTTAAAGTGTGGTGCATACCTTTAAAAAAAATGAATATTACAAAAAACACAGCACCTGGAATAGGGGTGAGCGGTGACATGTGCCCGCTGTAAGATTCGGTGAACCCTCCCACCGTCGAAGAAGCGGTTATTGAACAACGGCAATGGCACATCAGAGCAAATCGGCGCCGGAATACCACGACTGCGGGGGCCCTTCCAACAACCTCCGGGTCGGAAATCTCTCGCACTCGACAGCGTCACCTCCTATTCCTCTCGGAGTTACGCTTTCGTCTTCTTCAACCGCGTCGAAGACGCTAAAACCACATCGCAAGGTTCTCCTCTTCGCGGATTCACCATCAGAATCGAGTTCGCAAAACCTGTTTGTACTTCCTTCTTCTCTTAATCTCTTCTTCTGCTGAGTTTTTCACTGTCAATGATGAATTTATGTTTCTGTTAACCAATCATGTTGCTATTATCATTGTTGTTGTTGTTAGGAAAAACTGTGTAAGAATCTATGGATTGGTGGTGTGAGTTCCACTGTGGCGAAGGAAGAATTGGAGGTGGAGTTTCGCAAGTTTGGTGATGTTGTGGAGTTTAGGTTCTTCAGAGACCGCAACACTGCCTGTGTTGAGTTTCCTGATTTGGAGGATGCTACTCGGGGCATGAAAGTCATGAACGGGAAGCGTTTAGGCGGGGGTCAGATTCGCGTCGACTTCCCCCGGTCACAATCTACAAAGAAAGTATGTCTGTTTTCTGCTTTTTAAGAAGAGAATGTTTTGTTTCAATGTTCTAGTAATGCTACATGTATCAATGTTCTACATAGGATCACTATATATATGATTTTTTGGTCTAGACCACAAGTATATTGTACTAGGGTCGGGTAGGGCAGGGTAGGATCGGTATAGCCGGCAAAAATCTCCATTGAGTATTCAATTCAATGCATCTACATATTTGGGCTCGAACCCCACACACTGGTTAACTTAGATCAACCCTGCCTGCTTGGTCACATGCTCGGGGGTTACACACACACACACACTATGTGTGTGAAATTGAACTTTATATAATATAGCATGATAAACTTGTCAAATGCAGGGATTGAGCTGCCTTTGGTTAAGTAGGGAACACCCCCCCCCCCCCCAAAATAAAAATATCAATACGTTGTGCTTGAACAAAGTTTGTGCTCCATCTCTTGCCAAACAAAATTCATCCCTTAATACTAATATTTTATATCTCAAACTGCCGAACCAAAAAAGAATAAAACTGAAAAATTACTTCCACAAGACTCGAATAGTGTTTATTATGTGTCAATTAATATTGTTTAGTATGTTTTAAATTTTTTGCCCACAATACCTGTTTTTTCTTGTTTCATCTCTGGTTAAATGGCTCTAATTGAGTAAGGAGGCACAAGGTTTCAATCTCGAGAGTTTACGTAATCTCGTGGAGGGGGCAATCTCGTACTGTGATCTTGTAAGAGATTAACACATGCAAAAATAATATTTACAAAGCCATAATAATGATGAAGACACAATAATAGCATAAAATTAACCAAATCATCTAATAATAACAATTAAAACCATGCATAAAATTGCTAAATATCCAAATCTAAGGTTCATAAGTCATAACAACTAACAAGACATTAAGTAGACTGCAACTCATAAAAACAGAACGGGGAGAGAGTCATGCAATTAGCAACTCCCTTACTTAATCCGTTCAAAGAAGATTGAAGGGGAGAGAGTCAGAGGTGTGGCCAGATAATGGGTCGCCGTGCCGGAATGGTGTCCGTGCGGTGGTTGCTGGTCGCTGGCGAGAGAGAAGAGGGGGGTTGATGGTGTTCAGCTCCAAATGGGATTGGGCGTTGAAAGATGAAAGCAAAACCCTAATACTTAAGCGCAAAGTTTCTAAAATGCCACTGTTCCTGTGTTATCAAATATCCGCCATGCAGTGTTATCAAATATCCCCCATGGCGGTTTTTTGGCTTTCCGCCATGGCCGATATCCCACCATATGGCCGCCTTTTCCGTCATATTCCGCCATTATTTGTCATCTATGGCGGGATTTTGGCTTTCCACCATGTCCCGCCATTTGCAATTAACGACATTGCCGCCATGGCGAGTTCTCTTGGCGGTTTTTTGATCTCCATCAAGGCCGATATCCCGCCATTATTTGTAATATATGACGTGTTTGGCCACATCCGCCACTAACAACCTTGCCCTGTTCCAACTTTTTTTTACTATCCTATCATGTGCTCTCTTGTGAACTCGTTGGTAATATCGCGACATCTCACGAGATCACCCAAAAGAGAGTTTAATATATCGCGATGTGGCACCCTAATATATTGCGTTATTGACAACCATGAGGAGGCAAATGAGGAACAAAGAGAAAAACAAAAATTAATCCCAACTGAAAAGTGTGTTGCTTTGGGAGAAAAAATGGCTTAGCTAGTAGTCAAGCTGTATCCAATCTAGTTGGAGATGTACTCGAGATGCATATTAGATTTTTTTTTTAAATGTTTCGGTACCTACCTGATTCATATCCAACTGAATCCAACATGTGTATGTACTCAATATGTATGTGTATGACTCACGAAATGAAGTATCCATGCTTCAAAGTAGGGATGGAAATACGTCAGGCCGTTCCAGGGGCCTATGCCCTAGCCTACATCAGGTCAGGCCAGACAAAATTAATAAATAAACTAGGCCAAGGCTTTTGCTTTTTCAAAAGCCTATTTAGTTATAAAGTGAGGCTTAGGCCATTCAGAAAGCTTTTTAAGGCCAACAAACCATCTTATTTAAATGAATACAATTCATATTATTATTATTGTTGTTGTTGTTGTCAAATTAGATTTTTATTATATTATCTTGCAATTACTTATTTTTTTACTTATTTATAGATTTAAACATGTGGTCTATATGCCCCTAAAAAAATGTGGTCTATATTATATTAAGTATATTTAGAAATGAATTTGTGACCAATTTAATTACCTTCATAATTTTAAATAAGTCCTCAAGTCGTCAAAAGCATGGTAGTAAGTATCGTACGATACACCGATACGATACGTTTTTGAGGTCTGGCGATACGTATCGCATGTGTGTATCGATTTTCCCCTGAGTTGCACTTGAATCGTTTGTATCGTATCATGAATCGCTTGTATCATATCAAACACCAAGGATCCAAGCAGATCAAAGGGGTCAAATGAGAGACAAGGTAGAATGAGAGAAGGGGTTAAACGAAAGATAGTCATCGGAGTTGAAATGGGCCTTTGGGGTGTTTAGGTTTTGGGTGGGCTTAGTTTTTTCCCCATTTGCCCACTCAAAAAATGGGTTGATCGGCCACCTTCAATGGTGGTCTCGTCCAAATCGTATAGATCGTCTCATTTCACTCATCTAGAAGCTCGATTGAAAATCATTCCTGAACCCGATCAAATCCATTTGGTGGCTGTGATTGGGGTGATGATTGTTGGAGTGTGAAATCTTATGTGATTTATCTTAATCTTTACAACCTTGAACAATATTCCATTTTTGAGTAAACAACTTTTGGTAAATATTTGTAATTAAGTAATTATAAAGAGAACTTTGGATTCTGTAGTTTAAATCAAACCTTTGTCTGATTGATTCGATGTGTTTCTGGGTGGGAGCTATATCAGCTTTGTTATGATGACGTTTGCTTTCATTTTTTTATTGAAATAGGTGGATTGTGTTATTTCCATTTCAACCTCTGCCAATGGATACATTTGGTCATAATCGTCCTAGGGTTCCAAATCATTTTCCTGGACAGCTGCCGCTTGCACCAATGCGCCCTTTTGGTCCTCAAGGTCATGATCCTCTTATCTCTGCTCCTGGGTTTAATCAGATCGGTCCAAACTGGAAAAGGCCATCTCCTCCCGCACCAGGAATGCATCATTCTTCTATGCCTGGTATTAGGCCTCCTACAAGATCCACCTCTGGTGCATGGGATCTACTTGGCGTAAACCAACTTCAGAGAGATTCTAAACGTTCAAGGACAAATGGTGCTTTTCCTATTGGTAATCTTTCAAGGAATATCGATAACCATGGGTTCGAACTAGAACAGACATATCGAATTGATCCTGTTATTGATGGAGGTGGTTCTGGTCCAAAGAGTCACCTTGGTCCGGTCGGCAATAGGATCTCAGCTGCATTTACTGGTTCTGTGACTTCTGTCCAACTTGATGTTGATCATATATGGCGTGGAATAATTGCAAAAGGAGGTACAGACATGTGTCGTGCTAGATGTGTACCTATTGGGAAAGGGATAGCGACTGAGCTGTGAGTATAATTTTTCCTTTTCTTTACTTTTGGAAATCCAAGACAGGATGGACGAAATTGCAATGTTCATTAGAATTGGTGCTTTTTTGATGGATTCTTTTGCATTTGCATTTTTGTCATTGCTAGTAGTGAGGTGTCATGTGACATACAATCTTTCCTTTGCATGATGTTTCTTTACTGCAGAGAAATTTTTATGCTACATGAACTTTTTGTCCTTTGCATGATGTTTCTTTCCTTTGTTCTTTTGATTCTGCAAAGTCTTCTGTTCCTGGAGTTTGTTTACTTGCATACAATTAATGAATTTTTGCTTTGATAATTTATTTTTGTGCAGGATACCATTTATCTTGAACTTGAGGCTATGAGCACTGTCAATGATATTGTTTCTATTAAAATTTTACAAAATATCCTATGTTGAAAATACTTGGTTTTGTTTAGCATCCAAATTGTGGTTTTGCATTAGTTTAAGATTTGGAGATATAATGTTTTTGGTTGGGCCTTCAATGACGTTATTTTGTGCTATTGCCGAGGGAAAGTTATCACTTTATTCACTCTTAAAGTTTACTTTTGTCTGCAGCTGAAAATTGTTTGTTGTCTTCTCTATTTTCTTTATAGTTTATACCTCCATGCTCCCTTCAATGTTTTGATGTCCTGCATGTAGTTGTTCAGGGTACTGTTGCTCTGGTAATTAAAGTTTGTTCTGTGCTTTTGCTGCAGTCCTGATGTCATCAATTGTGCAGCTAAGATAAGACTGGATTTGCTCACAGAGCACTATGCTGATGCAGCCGGTTTTGATGTTGTTTTCTTTCTCCCTGATAGCGAAGCTGATTTTGCTTCATTTACTGAATTCATTAACTACCTCAAAGCAAAAAACTGTGCTGGTGTTGTCAAGTTTGTTGATAACACCCGTTTATTTTTAGTCCCACCTTCGGATTTCTTGACGAAGGTTTTGAGAGTCATAGGACCTGAACGTTTATATGGTGTAGTTCTCAAATTTCCGCTAAATCCTAGTACTACACCAATGCAACAATCTATGCATTTGCCTTCACCCTCAACTCATTATATGCAGCATATTCTTCCTACGCAAGCTGAGTATGGTTCAATCTCTGCAAAGCAGGAACAGGTTTTACCTGTTGATTATAACAGATTGTTGCATGAAGATTCTAAGCTTCCTTCAAAACCAGATCATCGTGCTACAAGTGGGCTCTATTCAGTTCGTCCTGTTCCTCCTAACAATACTGTTTCTGAATTGTTAACACCTGAGCTTATTGCAACTTTAACTTCTTTACCCCCTGCAACAACACAATCATCTGCCACTGTTGCTGCAAAGACATCAGTTGACTCCTCGACTGTGAAGCCACGTTTTCCTCCTTTTGCACCTAATGATGGAAACCAAGCTCATTTATGGAAACAACAAGATCATCAAATTACATATCCAACTAGTCATCATCCTCAGCAGTTTGGGAGTTCATATAACGTTCAAAGTGCTCAATATCATTTTTATCCACCAGCTTCTACTCCTTACCACTATGCTCAAGTGGTCTCTGGCTCAGATAGTTATCATTTCCAAGATACTGCTGCCAGCCTGCAGCAGCTAGGTACTGTTTCATATAAACCCATGCCTAATTTCACCATACCTTCTCAAAGTGGACAGGTAGCTGTATCTCCTCAAGTGGGTCAGCAGTATCATGTTGATGTCTCCGCCAGCACTCAGGGAACAGATGTATCAATTTTATATAGTTCTAATCGCTTCCAGCAACCTAGTAATTTTATTCCCCCATCTACTCAAGTTCCCAGTGCTAATGGTTTACAGCAACAAACTGTGACACCCTATACAGCGGACACAGCAGACAGCGTTAACTCAGAGCCTCCAAAGCAGCAGCATCAACTGGCTTTCTTTGGAGACCAGTCAACCCTACAGTTTGCTAGAAACCTTCTCCAAATACAGCAACAGCAACCACAAGGAGGGCATGGGCCAGGAAATCAACAATAAGAATTGCTTTCTGTAAGTATCTATCCTATGGCTAATTCATTTAAATGGAGAAATCCTTTATATCATGATAGACTAAGGTTGAATGATTTTAGAGATGTCATCATATTTTTTTTCCCAAGTCTTATTATGCCATATGTGTAAACTATGTTGCTTGTGGCTTGTTGCATGGCTTCGTAGCAAATGGCAAAGGTAAACCATCTTCGATTGTTAACCTGAAAATCATAATCTCACATGATCACTATGGAAACTTTTATCATTGGAACTTAAAAAGAAAAATTAAGCACTCTTAGGCAATTTAAATGACTTTGTGAGAAACTCTTGTGATCCAGATTGAGGATGGGTTCACTTGGAACAGGTTACCTCTATTTTTTGGGTGGTGGGGTGGTGGTGGACATTAGGTTTCAATTCTTGTAGCTTCCATTCTTCTAAAGAAAAAAATTAAATTTCAACCCAGGTTGTCCACGCTCCAACCCCAAAGTGCTATTACTTGAGGGAGTGTTAGTTATGATATAAACCTTTGATGTGCTTTCACTTGACCATTTATGCTTTTGGGGGTAGGGATGGATTTGAAGAGAGAGTGCAAGACTGGAACTGGTAGATTTTGTTGACAAGTTGTCATTAGGCTGTTTTTCTTTTGGTAAATTTTTTGTTGTCAATTTCTTATTAGCGTGGGTGTTCTTTGGTAGGTTTGCATAATTAATTATGCTAGGCTAAGGAGTTTTAGGCTTCATTAAATCAAACATGACATGGGGTAGTACAACTTATGGGGTTTTTATCCCCTGTACAGGAAATCTGCCATGACAGCTGCAGATTAGGATCCTTGCATTATGGATCAGATGGAGTCTAGTAAACACTTCATTTATAGTAGACACACTTTTGTTTATTTTTCCTTCTAGCGTCTATTTTTTTATTTTTACAGTGTACTTATTTCTGATTGATTTGAATTATTCTGCTTTAGATTTCCATCATACTGCTTCGTGTCCTCTATCGTCATTATAGGTCATAAAATTTCTTTCTACTTTTGTTCAATTTGCCATTGCTTAGCTTCTCATTTGATTGAATATTGTGAGCTTTGCTCTACTGCAATTGCATGGTAATAACCTTAGTTTCAAGTTTTTGTATGCCAATATTTTTTAGTGGTAGGATTGGAGGACTTTTCCCCCTAGAAGACAGCTTTTATGGTTGGGAATTGAATCATTATAACTTTTTCATTGCAAGCTGTAATTTTCACTATGTAAGGATCTTTAATGTCCTTTCAAAGATTATGTGAAGATACTTATCAAATTTGTAAATTTAGAGTTACCACTGTTTACTTCTTTCCCAGCTAAACCATACTCGGGATCGGTTGACTGGATCTAAATAATTTTGGTACCAAATGCCAATTCTAACTTCCCCTATGTTTCCTTGCTATTAAGGGATCGTACAGAGATTCGTTAAATTACTTGATTTCCAATAAATGTATAGCAACCACGAATCTGTCCTTATTCCAACTGGCTTGATAGCATAGATTTTTAATTGACTTGTGGCTTATGAAAATCTCCTTCATGAGCGAGCTTGTTGATTTTGTTCTTTATTTTAGGCAGGATAATTTTGATGAAAATTACAATCCTCCTAAAACTTTCTACTTTTATGGGATTCGGATAATCCTTGTGATTGCGATAGATGCCTATGGCATGTCCTGTGCTCATCCATGTAACTTCCAATATAATTGGGATTAACACAATCCAGTTAGGTAGCGTTTGACCCAGCTTTTTTACGACTTAAAAGTTCCTTAGAAGTGAAAGTTGGGCCAAACACATTTGAGGATAAGTTCTTTGAAAAATAAGTAACTTATTTTTATTGAAGAAAAATATGATAAGTAACCTTTTAGAAAAAAAGGTATTAAGAGGAGCTTTTTTTCAAAAAGCAACTTATTTTTGTATGGAGGTCAAAGTGTCGTACTCTTACACGGTCTCTTTACCATCACCTCCCCTACCGCCACCACCTTCATCACTGTCGTCGCCGTCCCAGCCGCCGCCGCCACCACAACCACGACCACCTTCACCCTCCACCACCACTGCCACCTTTACCATTAATCAGACTATTGTTGTCCACCACCACCACCACCGTCGTCACCGTCATCATCTCCGCCACAACCACCACTACCGCCTCCTTCATCACCACCTTCGCCCTCCACCGCCGCCACCACCTCCACCACCACCATTAACAAGACCACCACCACCACCACTACCATTAACCAAACCACCACCATCGTCATCGCTACCACCATCGTATTGCCACTATTGTCGTCCCAGCCACCGTGACCACCATTGCCTCCTTCACCCTCCACCACCACCGCCACTACCACCTCCACCATTAATAAGACCACTGCCACCACCATCTCCTTCATCACCACATCCACCCTTCAATCATCATCACATTTACCATTAATAAGACCACCGCCCTTAGCCACCACCACCATCGCCACCACCTTTACCACCACCATCGTCACCTTCACTGTCGTTTTCACTACCACCACCAACATTACTTTGTTGTCGCCACCATCACCATCACCTTCTTCATCGTTACCTTCACCTCCACCACCAGTCCACCACTTCTCCCATTAATAAGACCACCGCCCTCCACCACCACCATTGTTGTCGTCACCGCTACCACCGCCACTGCAACCATCACCACCTTAATCCTCCACCAATGCCGCCACCACCACCTTTACCATTAATAAGACCTACCTACAACCACCACCACTGTCATTGCCTCAACCGTCAATCACTACCGTCATCGTCACCACCATAACCACAACCACCATTGCCACCAGATAGCCATCGCCACCTCCGCCATCAGTATTAGATAATACTGACACCCACTATCTACGTTATCTAACCCCTCTACCATCGTGTCATGTGACCACTCATTGTCGTAAATTTACAAATTGTAAAATAGCCTTTAAATCAAAACTAGCTTTTGAGCTAAAATAAAAATTGATAAACTTTTTCCTTTTTTTAAAAGCTCTTATTTTAAGCTTTTACTTAAAAGTAGCTTTTAAGACAAAAAGAAGTTAGGCCAAACGTCGACTAATACTTTTATTATGATATGCTAGAACGTGGATACAATTTGTTTGCTATGGGAAAATTATTTGGAACTTATTATCGATTTTGTCATAGGTGAATTGGTGCATGGGTTCTTCACTCGTTTAAGAGCATTTTAACCCATCACATATTTTAATTTTTTTTGTTATCGATGGTTTGGATTAATGACCGGATACCTGATGGATAAAGTGACTTCAAAGAGTAGAATCGACCCATAAACATACCTTGTCAAAACCCTACCATGAAAACCTAGTTGTGCTTTGTTTCTACACAACCAACTGCACCATTATGTCCATCGCATCGTCCCAAAACACTCATCGAACCAACTTGGCACCCCCTGTAAATCAAAAAATTGTAGCAACTCTAGGACCTGCAAACCCCACTATTCCTCGTCACAACCAAGCCACCAATTTGGCACCTTCCTCGACTGTCTCCCTTCCCCTCTTTGTTAAGCCACTCATTGTGTATGAGCAACGAAATTCCAATCGCCCAACTATAATTGCATCACAACGTCGTACGACCATCCAACCATTACCCTTTTCCCTTCACACGCTTTGTCAATGTTCGCTCTATTGCACACCACCACGTGTTATAACTAGGTTTTCCGATGCCAAAAGTGTCGCTTGCGAATGCTCAGAGCATCCTGAGTGGAATCGTTGCCCCCTTCATCTTTGCTTTGCTTTATGATTTCTCTATTCCCTTTCCTCTTATTTTTTGGTGTGGTGCCCCTTATTTTTAGAACTTCGCGTGGCTTGATGCGGTATGATGTGGGACGTGAGTTTGGGTTAGTTGGTGGGGTTGTGGCGATGAGGAAATGGTTCTGCATTGGTGGATTATGGGTTCAACGGTGAGGGGCTTCGCTGGTTAGAGGGGTGGTGGAGGGATGTGGTCTACTAGTGGGTGCAATAAGTCAAGGACAATGGAAATTATGGATCAATCTGAAGTGATGAGGATGCAACAATGGAGGCTTTGTAATGCTGACTGCGATGGTATCGCCTAGTGTGGTGTCTCCCTATTTTGTTCCAGCAATGGTGTGAGGTTTGTGGTTGGCTAGTAGTTGTGGTGCTTAGTTAGGGGAGACATAGATCTCCAATGAGGTGTGGAGGTGGTGATGAAAATGAGGGGTTGGACTTCAGCGGTTCTTTGGTTGGGTCGTTGTGGTTTTTGCTAGGTTGTTGGTGGTTCTTGGCTAAGGAAGGGTGGTTATGGGGTCAGCTAAATAATGGTGAAAATGAGACTTATTTAGGTAATAAACCACTTAATGTGATAGTAAACTCACCTAGCGTGAGAAAAACTCACTTATTGTGGGAGAAAAACACTTTAAGGCCAGTAGAAAAAGAACCTCCCTAACGGTAAAAGAGGATCCCCCAAGGGGGAGAAGCAGAGCGGTACAGAGACTTCAAGTGATGAATGTTAGTGCGTTTGGTGTCCATTTTGTGTCACTTTCTAGAGTCCTAAGTGTTCTCCACAATGGATTCAATTCGATTTTTCCAAATTCCCGAGCCATTAATGATGGATTGTCATGTTTCAAATTATGAGGAATACTATGGTTTAGCGTTGACATAACCTCAGCTCAATTTAAGAATCGTGGTATATAACTCCATCAATGGATAAGGCTTTTTTGGTACATCAATGGATAAGGCTTTGACTAAGAATATTAATTAAAAGAAGTTTAGTTTTTGGACTCTCTGTTTTCTAATTAATTTCTGCTACTTTTTACGCCTGTTTATATGAATCATATCCCATGCAAATGGAATATTTCGCATTCGACATAACGAATATTTTGTGGTTGATTTCATAATTTTGTTTGCATTGAGTTAGCTGGACTAAATATATGTTTAGATACACAGTAGAAATCATAAGTCAAAATTATGATAGCGAAAAACATAGTTTAGAAGAAGTTGTTTTTATCTACCATGATTTTAAGTTCAATGATTTTGTACCATATATATCTAAATATGCACTAGTACTGGTTTAACTATTTTTCAACATTGTGATATTCTTTTCTTTTTCTGTCACCATTGTGATATTGAAATGTTGTTTGGCTGCAGCAACTTGCGCAATTTTATGGGCAAAAGTATTTATTAGTTATTGACATGTGTACAGAAATAATTGACACAAGATCCTAATCGTTTGTTTCTTCTTTTTTCTGCATGGACTTGTAGGTGATGATGATGGTTGAGTTAGCATTAACGTAGAGACAGGGACAATCAGACTTGCCTGTGGAGATGATGCTCAGTTGCACTTGTTATTTACTCCCTTTTGCTCAGTATCAGGATTTTCTCATGTTAAAACTTTATCATTTCATTTTCTGCAGTATCAGGATTTTCTGATTTTCTCATGTTAAAACTTTATCATTTCATTTTCTGCAGCAGGATTTTCTCATGTTAAACTTTATCATTTCATTTTCCGCAGGATTTTCTCATGTTAAAACTTTATCATTTCATTTTCCGTATTAGGATGCTCTTTAATACTTCATTGGTCAAATAAATGTGACATTATTGAATATTTTTATCTAGTTATTTTTCATGTTAAATTTTGTATGATACTACTGACATATCTGGTTGATAATTGAGTTCTTTAAGTATTTGGTTGATTGTTAAGTTTTTTAAGCATCACATCACATATTGTTTGAGTAGTGTGTTATTGTGTATAGAAAATGTTTTATTGTAAAAAATTTACCCACTGATTGTGATTTCAGAGCTTTGATAAATGAGTTACATAGCTGCTGGATTGGTGAAAAATATATATCAATTATTTTATCTGTCTCTCTTTAATTATATTGAAGAGTTCTCAATTCTTGACTTCTAGCCTTGTTTGATTCAGTTTTTAGAATGGATTTTTGTTTTAAAAATGAATATAACAGTTTTTCATTTTCAATTTTTAAAATTAAAATGGCATAACAGTTTAGAAATGCTTTCTGTTTCTGTTTTTAATCTTAAAATTGTAATTTTCTTAATATTAGAAAACATCTAATTCAAATTATTTTTTTCTTTTATTTTGAAAATCAATTTTCTACAAACATTCTGAGTACAGAAAACTAAAATTTTGGTTGAATCCCTGGGTTATTTTATTCTCTGTCGAGAATGTTCATGGTAAATTGTCAACTATATGTGTGTGTCTCTCTCTCGTGATGGGTTACGTGCCAGAGGAATTGAACCCACCGTCACGCTCACTCCATTATTACCTGTAAAAATTTATAATAAGAACCTGTGCTGTGTTGTGTTTGGTTCATTATTAGTTTACATGACCACGTGAATCCAGTGAAAGAGAACAAATACTGTTGCACCATGTGATGTGACATGTGAGCTTGAACATCAAGTTTTTCAACGTTTGACCACTTACCCAGTGTATTGTTTGAAAAAAGGGGAGTGGTAGATGTTATGGCAATAAGTTATTGGGTTTTGTCTGATTCTTTAATGGTTTTATGAATATGTATTGAAAGTATCAATTACAAAATTAAATGAAAAAAAAAAAAAAATTAGGCTTAAATATGTTCAAGCTTTAACTTTTAAAGAGAACCCTAAATTGGTTTTTATGAGAATAAACATTATAATTGGACCTTAAAAAAGAAGTTCAAATAGTCTAAATGATATCTCTTCTTACGTGTCATTATTTTTTCATTCAACTGTCTTTAGATCAATCTAGCCGGATTAGGGATGAATACGCAGAGTGTGAATATATATCACTTTCAGTCTCTCCACTATGAGTACCATAAATAATATCAGGTAAAATAAGCTTAATTCTATTTTTATAACTTTTGTAATAATCTTAAAATGTAAATTGCATAAATTAAGCTAATGGGCCTAAAATGACTAGCATGTAAAAGCTTTTTGATCTTAGGGATTAAAACCAACAGGGTTTGATTAATCATACCTGGGGAGATACTCCATTGCAGCACTTCTAAAATTAAAAAAAAAACATCATCATCAATTATGTACCAGAGCTTTTGATATAATAAAGTCAAGCCATCAGACCATCCAACCTGAAGCTTTTGTGAGTGCATCTCGAAAAGAGTATCACACATATCCTCCTTAGTGAATGACATATTGATGATCTTTCTATGACCCTTAGTGATCCTGTAATCCTGTTAGTCGCAAGAGATGTAACTTCAACAATATTAACAGGGTTATAAGAGGAAAATAAATTCATAAAATAATCAATTACAAGCAGTATCTCTATTGTCCTCCACCTCTCTTCCCCTGTCATCTGCAAGCTTTTTGATCATGTTACGCTTACACATTTGAGAGGCTTTTGAATGGAGAAACCTAGTGTTTTTATCCCTATGCTATAGCCAAGAGGCCCAAGAGCGTTGGCTCCACATGATCAAGCAACAAATCAAGAGTTCTTTCCACTTCTGTCATTCAAGTACTTGTTCAGTTTGGGTCCTTCACTGAAGTTCTTGCAAGCTTACCTTGTTATTAATTAGCAATCTTTTATGGGATATCCTCAAATTTTTCTCGCACCCAACTACCAAGGGATTCGCCAACACATCCCAATTTTGATAAGCGATTAGAACCTTTGTGACACCAAGATTCCACCTCCACCTCAAGCTCGAAGCTATACTTCCTCAAACCTAAACAACAGGCTCTACACGGTTAATTCGTTCATTTTCTTGGTAAGTCTACACGATAAAATAATGAGATTATGATCATAATGTTACCTAGGGAGATGTGCAACCGCCGTGACCAGCCAAAGTTCAAGTCATTTATCAACGCATAATCCATCATCTCGTCAATGGTGTCCAGAGCTTTCCTCCTATTAGACCAGGTAAACCTGTAGCCTATACAGTGAAATAGTACATGGAATTTTTTCAATGTCTTCTCTAAGACATCAAAAGACAAAAATATATGACCCGTAACTTAAAAGTATATGTATAGATTTTTTTTTTAAATGACTAATAACACTTTTAAAAATGACACTAATTTTATATGAAAACCTATATGGAAGGAGCTCCCAACTATATATGAAACCAAAATTATTATGTGTAGTAGCACTATTTTTTTAAGCATTGTAAATTTTTCAATGCATTGTAGAAGCACTACTAAAATCACATGTTGCCATAAAATGAGGACTAAAAATTGAAAAAAATGAGGACAAATTATCGGAGGCTATGTAATAAATACCTGTTTGTAACAAACAATCTTATTCAAATGTCTGAATTCTGAAAGGAAGGGAATAAGAATATCATATTCTATTTCCTTCCTTTCTTTCTTTCTTTTTCTTTTCTTTTCCTTTTTCTGCACTTCTTCATAAAAATTATTAATTAATCAAATCTTATTTTTTCACAGAAAGAGAAAGAATGAGAGAAAGGTAAAAGAAGAAGAAGAGTACCTATCATCTCAATTTTGATATCATTCATTCATTCATGTCTTGACTTCAAATCTTCCTTCATAATTCTCCAGATCTCTCTCTTTCTCTTTCTCTCCCAGACAACAATTTCCATTTCAACCAAACATTCATTCATTTTCATTCAATTTCCCCTTTCATTGACTTTCTCCATTGAATTAGGGTTCCTATTCCCCTTCTCCGATCTTCAATGATCTACGCGTAAATCAAGGTACCCTTCTTCATTTTTCATCTTTACAGTGCTTTCTTCTCTTTTCCCAATAAGAAATTTGAAAACTTTCTTATTTTCATGTTCAAAGTTTCAATTTTTTCCATTTCTACAATGAGATGTAACTAGGGTTTTGCACTGATTGGACTAGGTTAGCTCTGAAATTGCGTAAAGATTGTGTCTTTCTTTGGTGGGGGGATTAAGGAATGGATAAGGACAAATCTGTGGGTCATGGCGGTGGTTTGCCACCTCCGCCAGGTCGTTATTCCGGTTACTCACCCCCCGGAACCGCCTTCAATGTGAAATCTGAACCACCGGCGGGAACGTCGTCGTATCCGCAACTGGTTCCGGGTACCAGCTCAGACGTGAATACTCATTTTGGACATGGAATGTCCACCGGTGCGGCGGATTCGAGTGGATTTAGCCATGATATTAGCAGAATGCCGGATAATCCTCCGAGGAATCGAGGTCACAGGCGTGCTCATTCGGAGATTCTCACTCTGCCTGATGATATTAGCTTTGACAGTGACCTTGGTGTGGTTGGTGGTGCTGATGGGCCCTCTTTCTCGGATGACACTGAGGAGGACTTGCTATCCATGTACCTTGATATGGATAAATTCAACTCGTCGTCCGCTACATCGTCGTTTCAAATGGGTGAGCCGTCTAATGCGGGAGGGCCGTCAGGTTCGATGCCAGGGCAAGGCTTTTCTGCACAGAACATTGCTGTTGGTGGTAGTGAAAGGAGAGTTAGGCACCAGCATAGCCAGTCCATGGATGGGTCAACTTCCATTAAACCTGAGATGCTAGTGTCGGGTTCGGATGAGATGTCTGGAGTTGACTCCAAGAAAGCTATGTCGGCTGCCAAGCTTGCAGAACTTGCCTTGATTGACCCCAAGCGCGCAAAAAGGTATGGTTTCTGAACGAGTCCTTTTTGTTTTGTCGTTATCCTTTCCGGTGTGTCTCCACGATGTTTTCTTCCGAATGTTTTATTATGCTGTGTGATATTTTGGTGCATATTTTTTTTACGTACATTAGGTATTATATCATTTATAACTTATAAACATGATGTTTAGTGCACATACTCAAATCCATAGATGTTACCTCATTTGGGTTTTAGGACATTCTGTATGAAATTTTTTTTCTCAGAAGTTGGATTGTAGATTAATTTGAGAAGATCTAATTATATAGGAAAGTGATTCCCTGATGAAATTGAGCTGCAAGAAACACAATGCTAGGCATGATCGAAATTGAGCTGCAAGAAAGAACACTGTATTGTATAATGTTTTTAACTAGTATATTGTATATTGCTAGGTTTTGTAACCCTTTGTGAATTGTGACTAATATTTATGTGCATTTTACTTTGATACCTGGTAAGTTTATGATTTATGACTTTTCTTTGTTGGTAACATTATAGAAATAGTTGAGGCTGGCATTGACTAAACTCTATATGTTAAAGATAATTGTGAAAGATTAGGAGGCTTAAAATTACAATTTTCTTAAGGCCTACTGGAAGGAAAATGTTGATGTCCTGTTGGCCATAGTTCTAATTTGCTATACTTATACATTAACATTATGTTGGTAGTACTGAAATAGTGTTAGGCCCCGTTTGGAAGAGCTTATTTGAGCTTATCTGATAGCATAAGCTATTATGCCAGTGTTTGGGAGAGCTTATGCAAACAGCTCATGGCCTACCATAAGCTGTTTTGAGCTTATTTTCATAAGCTATTTAGGATAGCTTATGAAAAAGAGCTTATGCTTATATATAGCTTATTTTCAATTTATTTCAATAAATATTTTAAAATAGCTTATGGATAAGCGCTTATGACCATAAGCGCTTAATTAAGCTGTGTTTCCAAACGGGGCCTTAGTAATTTTGTTAAATATTGTTTTGGCCTTCTGGTCATGGCTACTTGGCTAGTCAGTAGGGACTGTCCTATTCCGAAATGCCTCGTTATCAGCGATTTTGATCCACTGCCTGCATTGCAGGGGGCATTGGGGAAATATTGCTGAAGCACAATGCCCCTGGTCCTGCCCCACCCCCATATGGGCAGTCTATCCATATTTATATTGCTGCAAAATGCAAATTAACATTTCAGCCTCTCTGTATTTGACTTCCTGTGGGACCTATTTTGCTTTATCTCCGACACTTTAAAGGCGGAGAGTGCGTGAACTATTTTTGTTTTGTTTTCTGTCTTTTTCTTTCACACACGCACGCGTGCGCACAAATTTATTAATTAATTTATTTTGGGAGAAAAACTTTCCACAATGATAACCTCTGCTTTTAATTGTGTATCACAGGATATGGGCCAACAGGCAGTCTGCTGCGAGGTCAAAAGAGAGGAAGATGCGTTACATAGCTGAACTTGAACGGAAGGTGCAGACATTGCAGACAGAAGCAACGTCTTTGTCTGCACAATTAACTCTCTTGCAGGTATTAACTTTTGTGTCTGTTGTTTAGACATTCTATGGTGTACTACTACTGCATCATACAACATTCTCATGGTACATTTTGGTTTGTTATAAGCAGCGGGATACAACCGGACTTAATTCTGAAAACAGTGAGCTGAAGCTGCGGTTGCAAACCATGGAGCAACAAGTTCACTTGCAAGATGGTAAGCTCATGCTCTTATAAATGTTTCTGAGGCTAATGCTATATTGTTTTCCTTATAATCCCATCTTTGAAAAAAATCTTTATTAGAAGACCATTTTAAGCCTTATGATCTATGTATGCAGTATCTTGTTTGCACCTTACATTATGATATGACTTTAGTTAGCTTTCCCAATGGATTAATACATATAACTCTTAGATGAAACCATGAAGGCGTATGTTCAGTTTAAAGCTGGCTACTAAATTTTTTGTTGTTGGGTTGGTTATAGGTGAAACATGCTCTCTTGCCTGAAATTTGAGTTTCATATTTTGTTTTAAATATATGTTTAAGCACATGGAAGGTGTCCATTTTATATTGGTCTTGGTTCTTCAAATATCATGAGAATTAATTCATTTTTTGTCCTTCTAGCATTAAACGATGCGTTAAAAGAGGAAATTCAGCATTTGAAAATACTGACTGGGCAAGCTATGCCACCTAATGGAGGAGGACCTATGATGAACTATGCTTCTTTTGGAGGGGGCCAGCAGTTCTATCCCAATAATCACAGCATGCACACTCTTTTAGCTGCTCAACAGTTTCAACAGCTCCAAATTCATCCTCAGAAGCACCAGCAGCACCAGCATCAATTTCAGCAACAAATTCAACAGCAACAGCAACAGCAGCAGCAACAAATACAACAGCAACAGCAACAGATGCAGCAGCAGCAGCAGGAACAACATCAACAATCAGGGGACTTGAAAATGAGATCAGCTACATCTTCTCCTTCCCCCAAAGATAACGATTCACCAGATCTAAATCCTTCTACGGCCAAGGATTGTTGAGTCTGCACATTATGATCTTATTGCTTTTAAATCCTTTTGTCTCGCGTCCTAGTGTCTGTAGGTTCCAGCCTTGTTTTATTTATTTATTCTTAAACAATAGAAATGGTCCCTAGTTAGAGATTGGGAATAATGCTTTGCATCTTTGCTATGTATAATTCTAAAATCATTTGGCACCTTAGTTAATTGACTATGGATATAGGGGGGTTAGGTTTATGTTTGTTAAGTCTGACTTAGTTGCTTTTTACCCTCAACTTTATGTTCTTGAGATACTTGGTACTTGACTTCCTTGGCAATTTTTGTATCTGAGCCTTTCTCATAGACTGGCACTTCACCACAAGCACGGCTGATGTGATCTTCGAATGCTTTATTTGAAGCTCCATTTGCGGTCTCCCTTTAGGGTGTATATGTGAGTTGGGTTTTGGAGGGGAGGGGAATGAAGGGAAGGGGGGGAGGCTTATGAGAAGTTTCCCCATTGTCTGAGAGATTTTAAAAAGGGGGAAGGATTAGGGGTATTTCTAAAAACCCTCCAAGATTCCTCCAAAACCCTTAGTTAATTTGTTTAATCTGTCAAATTGGAGGGCTTTGGACTATCAAACAAGGGCTTTCCCAATTAGTTACAAGAGGTCACATCGGTGAGTTCTACTTCATTTTGGGAAGCTTCTAACTGATTTGTTACTTGAGTTGTAACAGAAACAAGTAAATGGAATCATACTGGTATGTTGCACAAGGCTTGACGCAAGGTTATGTGATAAGCTTCTGTTGGTTTGATTTTGTAGTTGTTAATGTTTTTACTTGGTGATTATAGTCTTCAAGGGGGTGTAAGTAGGTTTGAACTTACTCTTGAACCTGGTCCAACCAACTAAGATTTGTTAGCTGGACTCAAGTCAGTTGATTGTTGTTGAGCAAGACATATGGTCAGTATATTAGTTTGGTGAAGAAACCTGATAATCATCTAGGGAAACCTGAACCAAACCAACTTAGGAGAGCACTAGCTATTTTTATTATTTTCCTCTATGTCTTAATCAAGATTAATTCGTTTCTCTTTCACCTGGTGTCCTATAGCATGTTTGTTTTGCCATCCATATTTCATTTTGCAACATTTCAATGTATGGGGAATCAGAAATCACAGTTTCAAACATGCCTTACGTCAAAGCAAGAAAGTAGTCCCGTTCCCGTTGGTTGAAAGTTGGAACGAAGTACGAAGGGTTAGAAGGGAAGTCATGTAGGAGTCAGTAAAATAATCTTTCCTGCGGTGAGAATTTTCTTATTACTCATGTAGTAATAATACTCCATCTTAAATCACAACTTCACAAGACCTTATATTTTTTTAAAACTCACAAGACCTTATATTTATAGTAAATTATTTCGAGTTTTAAATGTTTTTTAAAAATGATAATTATGTACCGCAGGACTGGAGTGCTGAAAATTGTTGGATTTAGTTATGAGGGAGTCACTTCAAAGGTTGAAACGATGGTGATTGAGATTATATGTCTGCACAAGTATACCAAAATAGGCTTAATTGCACATTTGGTCCCCAACTTTGCCCTTCCTGCGAAAATCGTCCCCCAACTATGAAATAAGCAAAAACCGTCCTGGAAGTTTACACCCCAGCGTTGTCTTCCTGCGAAAATTGTCCCCCAAAAGGACGGTTTTTGCAAATTTCGTAATTGGGGGACGATTTTCACGGGAAGGGCAAAGTTGACGGACCAAATGTGCAATTAAGCCTACCAAAATATGATGTTATTTAAATCTCAATCAATAGTTGTGATAAATCTACACTCTAAATAAGATCATTCACTTTAAAAGAGTCAAATCCCTAAAACGTGGTGAGGTAAGATTTTTGATGACCTAGACAATTCCATAAATATCCTGCTGCTTTAAAGACGGAAAAGCAAGTCTTTTACCTCCTGAGAACTGAAGTTTATTAAGAGGATAGCTGGAAAACAAACACTGCAACTATCAAAATAATTGAGGTGAAAAACTAATTTATAATTGTGGACACTAAAATTGTCTAAAATTGTATACAATTTTGATTTCAACTGGCTCTTAATTTTTTTTATACAATTTAACTATGAAAAGTTTCATATAGTTTTTTTAATCTGGAGAAACATATCAACATAGAAGAGGTCGCAGTTTGCTGATAGTACCACTACGTTGTGGTTCTACATGACTGAGTAACCCGGGCCTCCACCCCCTTCAGGCACTGTCCACTCAATATTTTGCTTTGGATCTTTGATATCACAAGCCTGTATATTGGAAGCAGCGTATTAAATAATATTTGATATTTAAAGATTAAACCTAATTGCAGACAGAAAGAAAAATGTTAAGCACGGAAGACTCATCTCAGTATAGAAATAGGTATCGCAACAGAGATTAGAATATAGACTTTCAACTTAGCTAAAAGCTAAAACCGTTATTACCAACTGTATTTTCTCTTCATTTATAGTAAATTCTACCAGAATAATATGTAAGATTTTAAAGATATATAGTAACTCAGAGACCACACAGGAAATTTCAAGCCTGAAAGTTAGGGTTCATTATTAATCAAGCAAAGCCATCGTTCCTAAGGGTAATTTTTTTTTTCCTATGGAGAATAACATGCTGAGGACTGACCAAATTTCTTGTTGGAAAGGGAATGACATTATTATAATAGAATTCCAAATTTTGCGGAACTCACCAACGTAATAGTGGTGAGACGGGTCACAGAGGATATATCATAATGAAATTACAAAGAAATGAAGATATACAATATAAGTGTACTGATATAACATATATAACTTGATCCTACAAAGTTAAAACAGTTACCCTTATTTGTAGTAATTGTAGACTTCTAATTCTAGTAAAAGAATGAAATTAATTAAGACCCATAATCCTAAGTAAACAAAGAAACAAGTCAATATAAACAAGGAAATAAAGAAACCAATCCTAAACAATAATCAAAATTACCTTAAAATACTCTAAAATGTGATCAAGTTATTATAAGATATATTCCTGTGTTCTAACCGCATATAATATTGTACCAATAAAATCAAGCAATCCCCCCATATTGGTCTGAAAACTTTACCTTGCAATGCAAGCAGTTTTGTGCATTAATATGCAATTTCTTCTGATTCTGCTCATCTACAACATACCTATATTTGAAAGGGATAGATGGAAAATATCAAAATAATAATTCAAAAGCTGAAAAACCTTTTAAAAATCAAGCTCTAGTAAGAGGGATTACTCATATACTCTTGCAGGACAATATCGTGACTCAGGAGCAGCATACACTGGTAAATTTACATGTTCAGGAATCTTTGGGTCCCTCAAACGAAGATGAGGAGGTTGATCATGCTCATGATTTGTGTTGCTTCTGCATATAATATAAACATAAGTGCCTAAAGACCAAGGAAATGAGCTGAAAATTAGGGAAATGATCATAAATTGGTTATTCCTACAAAATTAGGATATCAAGCGTATCTGGTTATATAAATGAACTACTTGGGTTTCAGTTAGAGCCCTTTCCATTAATCTGAATTCTTATCCTTAATCTAGCTCCCTCTTTATGCTCTCTCACCTCATAAAATTCTTCTCATCATGTATTAGTTTGGTACAGGGTTAGAAAAAAAAACCATGCAACCTTATATCTGTGTTAGAACCTAACATTGAGCAACCTTGCTCGGTTTTTCCCATGCCCTTGTTTCATTTCTATAAAAATGATCACTTGTCTCAACTCTGAACTGTGAGCAACAGAAGGGAATTAACGGTCCAAAACCTGTGCAGAGAGGTAGGTACATCAAAGGACAAGACACCATCAGCCTTGGGGTAGTGAATGGGAGAATGCAACTGTGCAGCCTGCATGAATGTCCAAAAAAATATTATACAAACATGCTAATATTGTTTTCTTGCAAGAACAAACAAGTAAAACACATTAAGTAAGAAAAACACGCTAATCTCTCTATATATTAAATACGGGCACCTTTAGGCCGGTAAACCACTTATTACCATATAAACATATGATATGAGGCAAAAGCAAAAAACTATCCTTGAATATTATGGCATTAATAGCATAGATTGCACATTAAAAAGAAACTTTCCCTCTATATTCCACCCAAAAATATCCATCATCTTAACTCTAACTTTCTAATTATTTCTTTTTGCTTTCCTAGTCAAGCATATTTGCAATCAAGATGTGCTCTAAACTAAACGGGTGGAAACATAGGTAGAATAGGCAGGGGACTTTACGTGATATTTTCATTCCTCCTCCCTCCTTCATTCTCTCTCCTTTTCTTTTTAATACATCTCCATTTTTTCTTCACATATAATGCAATACTATTACACGCATCAAAAGAATACAATGCTAACTTCAATGTCGATTTTGGGTATCAGTACAATCAATTGGTTTTAGCAGATCCACTTCTCACGAATATAAGACAAGGCTAGATATGTTGTTGGTTTGTATAATATCGGAAAAAGATGGCTTTGGTCCCTACATTTTTTTTTGGTATGGGTCTCTAATTTTTATAAATCACCATAATTTAGTCCTTTTGGTCATGGTGGCAAGGGACCCAAACAACAACAAAAAATAGGGTCCAAAAACATATATTTCCTATATGATAGGGACCCAAAACATATTTAAGCGATAAAACATTCAAGTTTCCATGAAGGCCTAAACAAAGGATAAAAGCACATTGAATGAGAGCCCAAATATTGATTGCCACCAGACGAAGTTGTGATATGATGAAAAAAAAATGAAGGCAAGGCACTTCACAAAAAAAAGATGTGAATATATAAATAAATCATGATTCATGAGGATAAACAGAAAGGACAATATGTTAAAATGTACGTTCGAAAATATCATGAATAATTTAATTATGTCATAATAATCCCAATCACTCCACCCCTAAAAGAAAAATTAAAGTACCACATTCTGTAGATAAAAGAATTCATTAACAAACTTAACAATGTTGCTTACATTTGTAGCTTCATGATCGGGTTTACCATGCTTCAAAGTAATAGGGTGCCTCCCCTTGAGTAAGTAACTGACAGGAATAACACAAGTGTAAAAGAACTTTGAAGATAAGAAAGGAAGTACATGAAATTGAAGAGTAGTTTCATGTAAGAAAAGTTAGATCTTACTGTTCCAGACCACTTAAGGCTAATCCTGGAATTAGTCCATACTCAAAGGCCTGCAATCAAAGATGTCTCTATAAGATCAATATGGGAAAATAACTTGACAAATTAAAAATATACCATGCTTTTCCGTAACAATATATGAATTAGAACAACTACAGGGTGTTGATTATACAATGACATCCATTGACCTTCCTATAACTATTTTGTAATTGATAACTAATATGTTCAGGATTATCTCCAATTACTATTAAGGATTTCTGGTGCTTTAGGAGAGTGTTTAGAATTCTTCCCATAAGTTATAATTAGTTTCAAGGAGTTTCCCTTAATTTTGCAGAATTCCAGAGTTATTGGCCCAGAGGATTCTAGGTTATCTGCTAGAAATATATCTACCAATTAATATCATGCTTTTGTCCTGTGTGCAAAATATCTAACATGAATTTTGTCAGATCCAGCTTACTGTATGTTAATGAAAAATAAGGAAAGACCTATAAGTATTTCATTCGGTAAAATGATGGAGATTTATGTTTCAAACAAGTGGTGCCACCTAGTGCAAACATTTATAATATTATAATTTATTTTAAAGCTATCAAACAAATACATAGCCATCTAAGATAAGATGGTACGTATATCAGTTCAAGGTTTCAAAATGAAAGCGAAAAATCAGCAGAAAATGAAAACTTAAGGTAGTTTCGTTTAAAGGAGAGGGGAAGAAACAAAAACAAAAAAAGGGCAATGATTTGCTTCACTAACTGGTCGATAGTTCCGAGATTTAAATAGTTCTTCCCAAATCCACGAATTCCTCAAAGTATCCCAATATGTATCCATATCCAGTCCTTCGTTAAGCACGCCAAATGTAACTTCAGCTGCCAGCATTCCTGCAAAATAAAGTATTAGATGTATGTAAAAGAAGATCTAAAGAATTGTTATTTCCATATCACATGGAACCATTGACAACTCTGCATAACCCATTATGTAGTTGACTAAGAATGAATTCATGGTTGACTTAAAAATGTAAGAATTTAGAAGGCACTAAAGGCAAGTAAACTCCTTGAAATTGCAGAATGATATTTTATATCCATGTCAAATGTGAATGAATGTCTGTTCATATTAATGCTGAAATATGGAACTTTTTAAGTGAAAACCCATTCAACCAAAACTATAACATTAACTAAGTAAAAAATGAAGTAAGACCCTGCCTGATTTCATCGCTGTGTGAGTTCCCTTTATCTTAGGCACATTCAAGAAGCCAGCTGAACATCCGATAATTGCTCCTCCAGGAAAAACTGGATATGGGATAGACTGAAATTTAACTAGAATCACATTCGCATTTGTATAAAGTTTAATGAGTAAATAAAAGGCAATCATGGATCTAGCTATCCTTTTCTGAAAACTTGCTTTTCATTGATGTAAGATTTCTCTATCAATAACAAAAACAACAATTAAGTCTTACATGGATCACTGTAACAATTAGCAGACATGTTGCCCACATAATATGAAGCATAAACATTTTAAAAAAGAAGCTGCTTTGGTGTCACTCTCAATGTGACGCTTCAAAAGTACCCTGAGTGTTGGACACTTACTATTATTTTTTACAATTTTTTGTAATGTCCATGTCTGCAGTGTTAATGCTTCTTAGTCCACATCATTCAAATCTTAAGTTCTTATCCAACCACCAAATACCATGAAATTTTACATCAGAAATATTAAAAGTTAAAGGACTATCCATTTGGCATACTACATACAATGTGTGGGGCATTAACAGACTTTTCTCTACATTCTTGAATTTTTCCGATTGATTAACGCAACAAAAGGAATCATCATTATTATGTACCTGAATACCTCCTTCATTTAATGTGCGAGCTCCATACTGGATAACTGTTCCACCTTCCAGAATTGGTTTGATTGCAGGGTGATGCTTAAGTTTCTGGTGAACCATGCACAAGGGAGAGGGAAGGCAGGAGCAAAGAAGTATCGAACAAGAGTAGGGATCAGAATATGTAATGTAACTTAAAAGAATTCTTAAAGAGATAGTGTATGAACTATTAACATGCAGTGTTCCTTAAATGGTACTCAGATAGATGTTACCCAAATATTCCGTTCATATAAATTGCATAAATACACAGGCACCCAAGAAAACTCATACATCCACATCATAGAAAGATGGGAAAACAAACTTGGTCGAAGCTTGCCAAGATAAATACCACAAATATTCACATATTTTAATATTTATAAGGAATAAAATGTCTCTTAAAAAGCACAGGAAGATGTCATAAAAAGACGGGAAAATCACTTTATGTTGACATAGCTTGTCTGGTTAAATAAAATCTCCTGCTGCGGGGGCAAGGGCAGCAGTTCTGGAAATGCTTTCCCTTTGTTTTTTTTTCTTTCCAAATTTCAAAATTATGAAGCAAGATCAAGAAACATGATAACAAATATTTTTAAATATGGGCTTTAAACATACCCCAAGAAAAAGAAACTTTACCTGAAATTCTTCATAAGGATTTAAGAAAGGGTTCTGATAGTTCAAAGCCACCACAAGGCCTATAGATATCTGTCGAATATATTGTCAGAAAAATGAATTAAAAAAACTAGCAGGAAAAGTTTTAACTGGTAGAGTTCAGTCAGGCTACCAAGAGCTGCATGTAAGTGTAACTTGCGAATAACTTGGTAAAAATGATTTCTAGTGAGAACAAAAAACCATATAAAAGTAAGAAATATAACTTCATTAAATTGAAACATCATTTCTGTTCCATAGTGGTTTTGTGCATTTTCTAGTAATGAGCAACCATCGAGCTGTGATTAGACTGTGAGTATAACAATGTACAAATAAATGGATTAAAACAAGTTGGTGTGATCATAAATAGAATTAGAAAGTTGGTGAGTTTAGTTTTGTACTACATGTGCATTTTTATAGAGATTATTTTAGAAAATCAACTGGTTAATTTTGAAATACAGAATAGTGCTTGCAACTAACAACTTAGTTTGCCAAATTGGTTAATCATAATGAGATAGCAGTCCGTCTTTCAAAATTCAAATCACAATTTTTTTTTTGGCAGGCAACTAACAACTTAGTTTGCCAAATTGGAACTATGTTATTAGGCAGCTGAAAAATATATGCAGTCACAAATTTACTTTTATCTTCAGATTGCAGTTTTGTATGCAAGACAAGAAAAATTAATATTCGCTATTGCAATTAAACATGCACATATGCGGAGGCAGCACTTAATGAATAAAAACAGTGATCAATATAACGATGAAAATATAATAGAAGATGATTTCCTAATCAGTTTGATTTACGTTAAAAAAGATGGATTTTGTAAATGGTACAAGTTGAGTCCAAAATTCAAAAAAAAAAAATGCATAATACTTAAAGGGGAAAACACTCTTACTTGCTTATCTTTCATGTGATACAGAAAAGATCCTCCATATGTTTTATGATCCAAGGGCCATCCCAGTGTGTGGAGCACTGTGCCAGGTTGATGCTTTTCCTCATCAATTTCCCAAACCTAAGAATACATACAAGGTTACAAAATCTAAGAGATGGTGGCAAAAATGTATAATGAAAACACCCATAATTTTCAGGTATTACACAATCAAATTATCTTCATGCACAAACCGGGACAAATAAGTGTAATCCAGACAGATTACAATTTTCACCAAAAAATGAAGATGAGATTTTTTTAAAATAATGCTTCAAAAAATAAGTGAAGTAATGATACCTCTTTAATTCCCAAAGCATATGTTTGATGTTCTGCACCTCCCTTCTCTCTCAGGTTGTACTTTTTCATTATTTTCTGTAGGGAAAACAGGGATGAGGTTTGGAGGCTGTGCCATCAAAACAATAATTAAATGGAAAAACTTGAATCTAAGTCAATCCTAAAATTTAATTTTCAAACCTCTGATAATGATCCTCGACATCCCTCAGCAAAAAGTGTTATGCGACCTACATTTGATTTGACATATACACAATTAACAACTAAGCCTCCTAAAGATATAAATAACTGTAGGCAATGACATAAACAGATCACAACTAATTCCAAACATATGTATGATACACACAACGTATAAGGGAAACCAATCAAACAATAGGACTCATATACTTAGAATGAGCACTACAATCAGCAAATCGTAGTAACTTCACTTCGAAGTTATGAATATCATATGCCATAGAAGTGACAAAGGCTTAGCTGTGACAGTACTCTAGTTTCTATTGACTACTACACACAAGTTTAGGCATGCCATAACACACGTCCGCAAAAGTTTGTAACCCATTTCCAAAAAAGACAGCAATATGCACAAACACTTGGACAACCAACTATTGATCCAAATCATAGTCAAGTTGTTGGAACAGCTAGACAGGCAGTAGTAGTTAGGGCATCCATTTTTTCTCCAAGAACTGAGACAAAGCACATTCATGTATGTATGAGAGAAAGAAACATGCAGAACCTTTGACCTCAACACCACGTTGAAAAGTCTCCTTCTTTGAACCATCTTTTGAAATTCCCATGTCATTAGTTCCAATACCGATAACTTTGTTGTTCGCATCATACAATATCTGGTCCAGAAAAACACCTGTAAACAATAACACAATAACACATGCGGAGAAGTAACATCCAAGGAAATGCAGAAATACCTCACTAGCAGCAAATCCTGGGTATATTTCCACTCCTAACTCTTCAGCTTTTGATCCCATCCAACGTACTAACTGACTTAGACTGTATCAGATGGTCCGAAATAAGAAGCTTTTTCAAAGTGAAAAGATAACTAAATATGTGAACAAAAATATTGTAAACCTAAAACACAAAAATTGAAAAAGGAATCTTTCAATCTTCAATTTGTTTATTTATTAATTAACAAAAAGGAGAGAAAATAAAAAAAATATCTCCACTTCAGTTATTAGAAATTCATGTCACCAAAGGCATATAGCAGATTGTACTTCTGATATAGTCTACATGATAAATTCTAATTTGCAACCTTATGTCTAGTGCAATCTCTCCAGCAGTTTTGATTTCTACAGGCACTGACCAACATTTTTACACAAATACTTTCACAGGGAACAAAATGCTATTACGGTTGAAACCAAATACAGCAAACTACCAAATAATTAAGAAAAAAATAAAGGAACAATTTCAAAAGAGAAGATTAAGCAGTCAAGCAATAATCAAAACTTCACATGTAAGAAACTAGATAGAAGAACAAACAACTGATTCATCACAAAACATAAGGTGTTCAGGTAAAATTGCACAAACAAATGATTCATCACAAAACTGCGTACGAAATGAATATACACGTGTTATAGAAACCTTATTACATAGTTTCCTTTGTTATCAAAAGGAGATGGAAGTGAAATTGCACGATTCTTAGTCAGGAACCAAAACTTGTCAGAAGAAACTGGAGTGGTGATCGGAGCCTGCAGATCATAACACAGAAAACCTCAAATTGAATTGCAAATCGAATACACTTGAATTCAGTTCGTTATACAAAGGAAATTCAGAACGCACCTCTTGCTGCTTCCACTGTGGAAGAAGCTCATCCAATGCACGAGGTTCAAACACGTTTCCGGAAATCACATGAGCACCTAACAAAAACAACAACAACGCAGAATTTGCAATTGCATGTGGATTGATTTTGAATTGAACTCAACAAAATTGCAAACAAACACTAAGCAATCATCAAATTGAATGTGGATTGATGTTGATGAACTCAACAAAATTGCAAACAAACTAAGCACGAAGCAATCATCAAATTGAAATCGAAAGAGGAATGAAGCTTTCACTCACGTACCTACTTCAGCACCTTTCTCGAGGACGCAGACGGAGAGATCGGCGCCTTTTTCGATGCACATTTGCTTCAGGCGTATCGCGGCCGATAAACCGGCGGGGCCTGCTCCGACTATAACGACGTCGTACTCGATGGAATCCCTCTCCGTCTCCGGTGCGGTGCAGAAACCGCGACGGTTATTGGCACGTGCGGGTGCACGTGGTGGTTTGGAAGCATCGCGAAGTGGAGAGTGGAGGTTGTTGTGAATGTGAGTGGATTGAGATGATGAAGTGAGAGTGCGAAGAAGAATGGTGTTGAAGTTGGATTTGGATTTGGAGAAGATGGTTCGAAACTTGAGCATTTCTGCTGCAGAGTGAGCGTGATTCACGAGTGTTGATGATCGATTTCAAACACAGAGTGAGTGAGTGAATGAGTGATCGTTTAGTTCATAACTTAATTTGATTTGATACTATCTCACTGTAATCAGAAAGAAAGCGCATGATAACACGTTTGTTTGAGTCTCACGTGTTGAGTTCATCTATTAGTACAAGTGTACAACTTTATCTCCTCTAGTAATAGTCACTCCGCATCGACACGAGCGTAAAGATATCTGGAATCATTCACATCTTGATAGAGTTAATTTTTTCTTTGAAAATTCTTCTCGACCATAAGACTCAAACTCATCCATTATTTAAAGAGAATTATGTACGGTTTGGACCAAACACTCGTTGATGTTGACCATCATTTATACTTGTGTCTTTTGTTTAACTTTTGCAAGTTAATTTAAATTAATAAACTCAATGAGTTGTCTAAATGATCTTAGATAATTTTTTTGAGTTAAACACTCTACTTTTAGGTGACCAGAACCAGAACTCATTCCCCTGACCATTCGAGCCACAGATTCAAACGGTTCTGCATTCAACCCGGTAGGGATCAGTAGGCTTCTTTCTCGAAGGAGGAGATTAGAGCGACGGTGTTCAACATAAATGCTCTAAAAAGCTCCATGTCTTGATGGTTTGAATCCCTTTTTTCCCAATCTTAATGGGATGTGGTGGGTCAGTCTGTTGTGAAGCTTTTGCATAATTGATGCTATAATTCGTCTATGATCAAGGAGATCAATGAAACTTTGGTTGTCCTGATTCCATAGCTTGATATTGTTCTTTGAGATTCTTGAAACCAATCAATGGTCAACACTCAACCCTCTATTTCGAGAAACAATGTTCGTCGTACCTCTTCAAATTCAAAATTTTGGTAGTAACATCAATATTTGTAAGATGTAAATCCACTTATATTTTTCGTTCATGTCATTTCTATCCCGAGCAAATAAAACAAAATATACCTAATCTAGACAGAGAATGGAAGTTCATGAAGTCTATTTTATTAATGATGATCAATAACATCATTACATTCGACCAAATGGAAATCCTACTCCTAAATACACACTACAAAGTGTGAGATCAACAAGAACACACAAAGATGCAATACTAAAGTAACAATAAGGTTTGATTTATTTTAAGGATAAGGCAGGGTAGCAATGTGGTTATGAACCACGGTTCCAATCCAAAGCTTCCCTTTCTCCTCCCTAACTTCACTGACCAACTTCATCACATTCCCTTTTTTATCTTCAAGAACTTCTAGAATCTTCCCTTCATCGTCAAAAAGCGTGATCACTGTGAACATTTTCATCCCCATGGCTCTAGCAAGAAAGCTCATCCTGATGGGTAAGCGGAAGTAGATGTTCCTCAACCATGGATTGTTGCTCAGAACCTCTTGAGCTGGAGTGCGACAACAATCTATGGCAACCCAAAATTGACCCTTCTCATTTATTCTCACGTTGTCTGGGAAACCTGGGAGGTCTGCTACATGTTCCACTGTCCCTGATTTTGGACCTTCCATCCAAAGCTTTCTTAGCCTGTCATGTCATTAAGGAATTAATATTTCAATAATGATATTTAAGCATACATAAACTGGATGTCACTCAGCTGAGATATATGTTAGTAGCGATTTTTAACCACCACAAATATTTGAACACATATCAAATATGTATGTTTACATATGAGTAGTCTTTAAATTATGTAGATCCTTAAGTTACGTGTTTATTTGTTTCAACGAAATAGAATTGCATATAATATCAAAAGACGACTTACTATAATTCACAATATCATCGATTTTTTTGAAATTCACTATAATCAAGGTTCTATAGCAGACACTTGAAGGGGAAAACACTCTTACTTGCTAATCTTTCATGTGAATTTCATTGCATAGAAAAAGTGTATGAAAAAAGTGTATCACAGAGAATGTTGTTTGTATGAAGATAGTGATCTCACCTGCAATTGGTGGTTTCAGTGAAGAGGAGAAAGGACTGATCTTTGGAAAATTGCACACCATTAGGGAAAGCAAGACCATCCAACACAACATGGGTTGTTTTAGTTGGAGGATCATATCTCAGAAGTCTACCAGTAGATTCTCCTTCCAACAATATAAAAAAGTGTTGCCTGTAAACAAGTATACACCCATCATTAGCCTTTTAAAATTGACAATGAATAACACAAAAATGACAATAGAAGAAGGTGTTACACTCTGTTGTATCTTGTGCTAGTGTCTGTGAAGAAGATGGATCCATTCTTATGAATGTCAAGGTCATTTGCAAAGAGAATGGGCTTTCCTTCAACATGGGTTGCCAATGATGTAGCAAGTCCACCATTTGGCCCAACCACAAGAAGCCCATAGTATGCATCCGCTATGTATAGATCTCCACTCTCTTTATCAAATCTTAGGCCAAGTGGTCGCCCACAAGTTTTCTCATGCTTCCATTGCTTGGCAGTGGTTGAATCATTCCCCCTCACGCATTGCTTCTCAGTCCTTTCAAAATCACGAAACCAAAATACCAAGTGCCATTCATTAGCATGAATTAGATAGAATAATCAAGTGTATGTTCTACTATAATTGATTATTTAATTCTACGAATAAGCTATAATAGGCTTTTAGGCACCAAAAGTCATTAAGTAGACATGTAGACCCACAGAAAAAGAGCAAGGAAAAGAAGAGAAAAAAGTGGGATCTGAGTTCACTGTCAATTTTTGGTGTAGTCACTGCACTACTGCAGTCAAGAAATCTCATATTTAGAATGAATATCAGACAATTCTGTTTTTAAGTCTAACAAATCACATGCAAAACATGTTTTTTTGAATATTATCTGTCAAATGTTTAGGCCGAGAGCCTTAGACTCCTTCATTATAGTGGCTGCATAAAAAATTGACTGATATAATTCACTTCTCATCTTCTCATGTGTGATATATAATGTAATGTAAAAAACTAAAAAATAAAGAAAAAAATGTGACGAGTGTAAAATGTTTGTACTATTTGATGTAAAAATTGACTTGATAGAGTCCATTTCTTTTGGATAATATGGAGGGCCAAAGGCCCATGATAAAGTCCATTTAATTAGCTTGAGATGGAATATAAACATTTAAGAATGTGTAAAAGCTTGCCCATTTTGGTGTTTTTCTATAGAATAATAAACTTATGAGTGCATTTTGAGGAAAAATGATATAATTCAAACATGCTAAGTGACAAAACTTTATGAGAATCAAGTGTTTTGTTAAATTTTTTGTGATAATTGTGGGTGATGATGAATATGAGAGTTACCAATTGGATGTGACAAATGCAAAATTTTCCCAACCAAGTTCCTCCCCCATCCATCTAACAACACGACCATCAGCTAAACCAGCATAAGGACCACGACCCATGTTATCAAACTCCAGAGATTCTGGTCCAAACACTTCATCCTTGAACTCTGATTTCCCATGTAGTCCTAATCTGCTCACGTTGTCCCTAGGCCAGTTCCCCATGACTTGGTGGTATGGTGCAATGTCATGCTTCACGGGTCTGAATTCATGCTCTGAAACTGGACCCAGATGAAAAGGGTCCATCACGAAGAAACCCAGAAGCAGAACAAGGGTAAGAAGAAGTGGGTGTTGGAGAAATGTCTCATCTTTTAGCAGATTTTTCTTCTCCATTGTGCGCACACCAAGGTGAGAAAAAAGTGTTGAGTTGAGACTTGAGTGTTGTCTAACTTGGTGGAACTAGAGAGAGTTTCATATTTGAATTGGTTTGAGGGAGTTGAATTCAAAGCATGTTTTGTTCATGATGGCATTTAAGGTTGAAGGTAGGTTGTCTATTGTTGTGCAGGTTGAGGGTAGGTTGAGTTAAAATAGCCAGCATATTCTATACGTAACAAACAAGTTAAATTTGAAATTTAACCTTAAACTAACACTCCTATATTGATTGCATTCTATGACTTTGTTGGAAAACAACATTTGCTTGGTGAAAAAGTCTTGTGTTTTTTTATTCCCAAGTGTCATCTATGCTGACTTGTGAGACAAATTAGGATAACCGTAGTAGAATCCTATGACGAATGCTATGATTCTTTGTACGGAGTGTGAGTGTGTGACTTCTCTAGAGGAGGTGGACTTTGGAAAACCTTTTTTTTTACCTTGGATTATGCATAACAGAATGATAAATTATGATGAGGACACTGAGAAATGGGAGATGATTAGATCATGTTTATGGAATCATCATTTGTTATATATCATGGTTTGATGAATGTGGCTACATGTAAAGGGAAATGAAGCCTCACCTAATTAGAATTCGTGTCCATGTCCTTGACATGCTTATAATCTTGAATCCAGGAAAAGGAAACCTGTATCCACAATAATAATATATGTTTTGAATCTAGACTACAATTATTTTCTAGAGGGGAAAATCAGAGACATCTACTTTAGATGGATCAAGCCAAGCTGATACACGTTCGCATTCAATCTAGACAATAATAAACAACAATAGAATATATACAATCGCATTGCAGGTTATTCAAGGAACTTTGTCCATCTCATTCTCCTCTCACTGAGAAATCACATCCCTAAAAACTGAGATGAGCACAAATGTAACACTAATGAAAAAAATTGGTCTCCAATCAACTGAACAACCAATTATTAAAGCTATTACATTACAGTATTACTACACTAAAGCTAGAAATGGTAATTGGTAACCATTATTCATAAGTAACAAAAAAAAAACACATGTGAAAACATTAATGATACTTAAATATTAAAATTCAAAATTATCGGACACCATATATATTTCATTTTTTTCTCTTTATAACCCAAGTTGTGCGGTCATATCGTTTCATGTGTTTCATCATTTTCAGTATTAATATAAGAAATTTAAAACTTCAAAAGAGAATCAATATTTTGAATTTTAGCATAAATTTTAGACATAATAAAAAGACCTATTTATCAAATTATTGTGATATTTCCATTTATAAAGTTTAAGTTTTTGAAGAAAAAATTTGTAAAGGAAGATTAGAGGTTTATGTGATGTGTCTGATGAACTTATGTGTTAGCATGGCTACAACATGATACAACTGCTATTTAGATGTGTGTGTACTTTCTAGGGTGGGATAGATAGCAAGAGACAACAACACACAAACAACTTTCACATGGTATTATATAGTGGGATTGTTTGAAAGTCATACTAATTTTATTTATAAGTTTGGTGAATAATATTCTACCACCTACATATCATTTCTCCTTTCGATAATAGAAACTCATAAAGGATGACAAGTTAGTGAAAAGTATGAATAGGTCCTCACATATATGATGCACTAAACCAAAAATGAAAAATATATAAATCATAATTTGTAAATCACACACTTGTTCAGGACCATCTAGATAAAAGAAGTTAATGAATAATTGCAATGTGAGAAGAAAACTACAAAAGAAAAGAAAGAAAGGATTTAAGTCTTGGAATAACTTGTTTTAACTTATTTTAGCTCTTATCCATATGATTTAGGCCCAGTTTGGAAGAGCTTATTTAAGCTTATCTGACAGCATAAACTCTTATGCCAGTGTTTGGGAGGGCTTATGCAAACAACTTATGACCTGCCATAAGCTATTTTCAGCTTATTTTCATAAGCTACTCAGGATAGCTTATGAGAAACAGCTTATGCTTATGTACAACTTATTTTCAATTTATTTCAATAAATTTTTAAAAATAGTTTATGAATAAGCGCTTATGTCATTAATTAAGCTGTTTTTTCAAACGGGGCCTTAATGAACTTATGTAAATGTCTTATTATATATTTATAAACTATTAAACAATTATGTTGAGTTGACACAAATGACCACTGCTTCCGGACTTAACTTACCTTTTTAATAGGTTGATGGTTCAAATCACTTGCATTCAGTTGGTGGGTCTCCCACCTAAAGGAGATCTCATGGTGCAAATCCAAGATAGAAAATAAGTTCAAACCAAAGTATGACATGTATCACCAAGTGACCTATTTCCCTAAGCTAATCGTCAAGCTCACAAATGCGTGATCCAT
Source organism: Lotus japonicus (assembly GCF_012489685.1). Classification (NCBI taxonomy): domain Eukaryota; kingdom Viridiplantae; phylum Streptophyta; class Magnoliopsida; order Fabales; family Fabaceae; genus Lotus; species Lotus japonicus. The sequence goes on from NC_080043.1 coordinate 3,468,067, forward strand.
GTCATTAAGTTATGTCGAGTAGCCCTTGTTGTTGCGAGAATTCTTAATTCATGAGTTGTAGGGAGGAATTTATGTCCCCACAAACAGAAATTAAAGCAAGTGTTGGGTTCAAAGCTGGTGTTAAAGATTATAAATTGACTTATTATACTCCTGACTATGAAACCAAAGATACGGATATCTTAACAGCATTTCGAGTAACTCCTCAACCTGGAGTTCCACCTGAAGAAGCAGGGCACACATAAGTACTTTGTTCTTGCAAGTCACTAACGTCCTGCCCGATAGTTTGAGAGAGTGAGAGTGTTTTGTCTCATACTAATTAGTTTTCTTATGTTTATTTTTGGAAACATATGAATTTGTTAGTAGCTAGAAAGAGGTACAAGTCCACATAACAGCCCAAACATTTGGGCCTAGGTGCCTCTAATTGTCGGTGGCACCAACGAACAAAACAATAAAGTAATTTTAAATTATTATTTAATTATTCAGAAAAGAGAAAACCGAAAGAAAGAAAGAACACAAAGGTGTCTTTGAAGATCACGAAAACAAAACCCTGAATCCATCATCAAAGAGTGCTCGTGCTCGCTCGCAATTGCAGAGAAATCCAAACCTCCGATTCCTAACAATTGAGCTGGTTAGCGTTTAACTTCTCCTTCTCTTCACCTCACCTTGCGTTGTTACTTCATAGATTTCTGTCAACTGTGCCTATTATTCTGAATTCTGATTCATAGTTATAGATGAATGATGCATATACATGTCCCTTCATGATCTTGCAATGGTTTAAGCTTACCACAATGATCTGTGTTGTTTTCACAATTGATTTTTATCTTCCCCAGCATTTCTTCACTTGTTTAACCAGTAATCACCCAATTATTTATTTCTGTATATTATTATATGGAATAGGTTTTACTGTAAAAATTGTTACTGTGCTGCTCTTCCATATGGACTTCCTAAAATTCAATTCTTTCCAAATTGATTTATCCATCATATAGTAGCCAAATTCAACTTATCATTACTGTACCAACTATAGTAGTGTAGTATTATCAAGTCATTATGATATTATTCTCTATTAATGTATATGACCTTCTACATTTAAGTAGGCAAGTAAACACTGTTGTTAAATAGCGTAGCGCTCTTAGGGCTCACCGCTATTTTTCGCTTTGAGGGCTTGGTATAGTGGATTTTTGGCTTTCCGCCATTGTCCACGATCCGCCATTAACAACACTACAAGTAAATGATGCCAATGTAGTTGATCTGTATGCGAGTGTTTACAAAGTTTGAAAGACATGAACATGATCATCAATCTCATCTGTTTAGTAATTTTAATTTTTAATACCCTTTTCCATCAATGAAACCTAAAGACAATCAAAGCCTACTTTGATTTCTTTTGCTGGTCATGTTTGCCTATGAAGGATAAGCTTCTTCTTTTTTCTTTTTTTTTTGTGGGGGGAAGGGGTGCAAACCAGGCTAAGCTTATGTTAGTTACATATTTGTCTATTTCAAGTTTCATTCCCGGTTTAGGATGTATATTTCTTTCTTTTTTATTAGTATCTGTGAAATCTTGTACATGTTTGGAATTTAGATGACCTTATAACTCATGTATGTGGGATTCTTTTTTGTCTTTTAATCAAAGTATTATTTATTCTCAGCACTTCAAAGCTTATATTGTTATTACTGGGAAGCAGGGCATATTATGGCCAGCCTTGGTGATAGAAAGGAAGCTGAATGGATGGAAAGGATACTATCTGAAGGAGCCGTTCCACTTCTTGAGCCGGATAATTGTTCAAAAGGTTGGGCTTCCCCTCCAGGAGATGCATTCATGGTTAGAGGTCCTGAGTATTTTACAACAAGGGTTAAGATTCCTGCCGGTGATTATCTACTCAAGCCTATTGGTTTTGATTGGATTAGAAGTTCGGTGAAAATCGGGGAGATATTAAATGATCCAAATAGTCGAGTTAGGAAGGTCATTGATAATGAGTTTCCAGCAGGTGATAAACCCTTTATATGGGCCTTCAATATTCAAGTCCCAACCAAGGATCATTATAGTGCCATTGCATATTTTACAACCAAAGAGCCTATTGCTGAAGGGTCGCTAATGGATAGGTTCTTGAAAGGTGATGATGCATTCAGAAACTCAAGACTTAAGTTGATTGCCAACATTGTAAAAGGTCCTTGGATTGTTAGAAAAGCTGTTGGAGAGCAGGCTATTTGCGTAATCGGCCGTGCCCTTTCCTGTAAATATTCCGTTACAGAGAATTTCATAGAAGTAGATATTGATATAGGGTCTTCTATGGTTGCAAGTGCAATAGTTCATTTGGCGTTCGGTTATATCTCATGTTTGACGGTTGATTTGGCTTTTCTTATTGAGAGCCAAGCTGAATTAGAGCTTCCAGAAAAACTTTTAGGTGCTTTCAGATTTTCTGACCTCGATCCTGCTTCAGCTAAAACAATCGAGCCATCGTCTGTCGAGAGTTCGGAAGGTTTACAGACATCTTTACCTACTAGGTGGTGGCAGTCTATTGGGCAGGGGTTTTCCCACATTCTTCATTCAGGTCCTCAAGAAGATGGCTCTACTTCTGGATCACAACATGCTAATATTTTAGATAAAAAAGATAGTCAGACTGATGTCAAGCAATGGTAAGTTTATGCAGTTTAATAACCATTTGGTAACATGATTACAGATGCTTTGGAGATGTAAGTTTGCTATTGAAATATTCTGCATGTTTAAAACTTATTTTTCTCAACTGCTCAAAGACGTTTTTCTTCTCTTTTTTGTTTCCCTTTACCAAGGGACATGATTGGGAAGTGGTCATTGTGATCATATATGTAAGATCACAGGTTTAATTATCTGCGTATATTTTTAGCATCTATTATGAACCCGATTGGATGTGGATCAAAAGAGTATTTGAGTTTATCTACTAAAAAATGCACTAAATTGCTCTTTGGTTAGCATCTAAACAGGCCCTGTCTTCTTTGCAGCAATTAATAGTACAAGTGTACAACTAGTTTTTAAACATGTGTCCTGCAATTTTTGGATTGAAAATTGCCTGCTTTGTGAAGGGATTAACAGAATGGACAGGGAAGAAATATGACCAATTCGGATTCCAGTTTGCCTATTTGCTTGTAACCTAGTAGTGTTAGGATATTTCATTGCAACACACACACACACAAAACTTCCACTTTATGTATGTTGGCTGATTGAGCATTTTTAGTTTCTTACTGATTTTGATTGTCATTACTACATGTATTGTTATTTGTTACAGCATCCTCTGTCTTTTCTATTCTTTTTTATTCCATCTGTGACTTAAAAGCTACATCATGTCAAAAAAACCTTAGGTATAATAAGTTGTAATCGACTCACACATAAAACAGGTTCCCTCTTCCCATATATGAATATTAGGCCTTATATTTCTAGTGAAGTTATTTTCCTTTTGTTTTTTGTATTTCCTCCATGTTTTGATCCTTTTGTATTTTCTGTACCATGTTATCATTTGCAGATATACTGGAGGAATTGCAGGAATTGCAAAGGGTATGAAGTTCCATTTTAGGTGATTATTCTTTTAGCCTTTTGGGGTGTACAACTGAATTCTTGCCCTATGGTAGTATTTTGTATCACTTCAGAAAGTTAGAACTTAGAATGCCCTCATATTTATAGTTGAAAAATAGTCCGTAGCTGAAAATTAAATTCATGACTTTTTTCTTGTCTAGGGTACTTTTTGTGCTTATCCAAATTACAATTGCTTCAATTTTTTGGTTGGATTGATGTTATGAATTTGTTCTCCTTTAGTAACTTGTCTAGTAGATTTAATACTTTCAAATAGACGAATATTCTTACAATGTTTATGCTGATAAGGTATAACTCACAATGGATTGAGCATCTTCTAGACAACAACTATCCAATATCCAATAACTCTGTATTCCCTTGCAAAAGCCATTTTACATATCCCAGCCCACGTATGAAGATATAAGACTTTTTAGTGTGAAGTTCAATGGGGATGACGTTCGTTTCAATGAAAATTTGAACACACACTAAATTGGCTGAAGGCCAGCTTATCAAAATTTCTTCTTCCAAACACACTGAATAAGTTTATAAAAAAGTAGATTTCAGAAGAGCTGTGTTGATGAGATAGTTTTCCATTTTATTAAATTGGTTTGAACTTTGAAGTCCCTATCTCCTTATATTAATTCACTTTCTATTTTATTTCATTATATTCAAGGTGTACTAAAAAGTAGTGTTATAATTTTTATTTTAATATTTTATTAAAATATAAAATATCAAGGGTTTAAAATGAAAATGGTCCTAGAGAAGCCTATGCAACAATTTTGCATTCAGATCATGTTTATGTTTGTGGAGGGCTGGAGGCATAGCCACCGCAGAAGCATCCACTTCTCTAATCAACCGGAGACCTTGATACTTGTTGATGAGACAATTACTGAATATCATAGAATTGATTTGGAAGCACATGGTGGGTCAACAACAATATAGAAAGATCAGTAATGAGAGAGGATAGAAGTGGGAAAAAAATTGCATTTCAGGGTAACTCCAACCAACTCAAAAGAAGTCCCCCCCTATGTTCGGCCAAAATCTCTTTTGGTTCTCAACTACATTTTTGGACAGAAGTTAAATCTGTCCTCAACTCTATTTTTTGATAGAAGTTAAAAGCTAAAATGAAAGTAATTTTTCTAATCCATAGAGATATTCATTTTTATTATTTACTATATAAGTGTAAATTGCCATTAATATTGGGATATTTTTTTATTTAAAATCGTCACTCCTATTGGTGATATCACTTTTAAAAAATTTTACTTACTTATTTTTTACTCTTAATGCGATGGAAATTTAAGTCATCACAAAATCCTGATGAATAATAAAAAATAAATTTAAGATGTAATTTGGTCACATAATATTTTGTCACTAAGTACTTATCTTTTTTGGTACATCGGAAAGATAAGTTGCACCATTTAATGATTGATCGTTGGATCTCTTTAATCCCAACTCATATGTTTTCAGCTCTTACCACTTAAGCTATCATTCGGAGATTGTCACTAAGTATTTAGCAACATAATAATCTATCACAAAATCCCCGGTAAATATAATAAAAAAGAATTTAGCGACGAAAATTTGAGATGAAACTTTTAAATCCTAAAATAATTAGCGACGGAATTTTTTTTCTCTGCACGTTGCGTTGCTATTTCCTTTTCTATTATTGACTGAAATTTTGCATGATTAGATTTCCTAGAGACTAGAGTAAAGAAAATTGAATTTTAAAATCCAAATTTAATAAGGGAGCATTATTTTGATCCGCTCATTTTTTTATTTGTTTTATTGAAAGCAGAGTCAAATGCAAGGACCATACATTACCTGAGCTGTTAAAGAAAATCCAGAAAATACAGTAGCCACACAAACATGCTTAGTGCTTTGTTGATGTATCCACAGCCACACACACAATGCAAGTTGACCCCACTAGCTCGTGTTGTTTTCATTACCCTTGTCACAATTTGATGCCTTTGAAACCTCATCCATGCATTTCATTTTCTGCCTCCAACACCTTCTTCCTACATTAAATATCTATGTTCACATCACAAACTTCAAATGTTATGTCTATGTTTTTTGTGGTTCTCATATAATCTTTCTTCTACACCATCATTAACTATATTTGGCTAAACAACTATAGGACTATAGGTTCTAAATCTTTCCTTTCTGGGAAGAGTTGTTAGCAAATAGCTAAGCTAGCTGTCACTCACTCCCTCTAGAGTCTTGAAATATTGTTCCCACTTGAGAAGTTCAAGTTTCATAAGGAAAGGAAAGGATATTATGAAGATTCAATGTGATGCATGTGAGAAAGCTCCGGCTACTGTGATTTGTTGTGCAGATGAAGCTGCTTTGTGTGCTCAGTGTGATGTTGAGATTCATGCTGCTAACAAGCTTGCTAGCAAGCACCAGAGGCTTCTTCTTGAAAGTCTATCAAACAAGCTTCCAAAGTGTGATATATGTCAGGTTAGCACCTCAATTTTCCATGTTAACTTCTAGTTTTATCATGCTATTAAATTATTACTCATAAATTGTTGTGCTTGGATGGTTTGACTGTGCTGATTTTTCTTAGTTATAGATAATTAGATATCAATACATGTTTTGACATGAGAAACTAGGAGGTAATTCAAGTTCTATTGTTTTACTTTTAAGCTAGGCCAAACTTACTATTAGCATGTTTGGACCGACCTCTTGTTTTTAGAATTAATTCTGACAGCAGAAGAGCTTATCCACATAATTGATTTTGACTTTAAAATTAATTGTAACAAAGATTTCCAAACATGCGCTATGTTATTGGAATCACCACCAGTGAATGGCCAATGGACTGAGATTTATGTTAGAAAAAGGCTTATTCAATGAGCATCTGTTCATCAATTTATCTGAGAAATTTAATAAGATAAGCTCAAAGGAGTTTAGGTTATAAGATAGGGCTGGTACATAGTGAACCATGTATTTTAATACTGGTCCACAAGTGAACCATCATATTTGGAAGGTCAAATATAATGGTGCACCATTGGACCACTATAAAATGGTCCACCTTATAATATCCCTATATGCTATTCTAATAAATTTAACCAAATATATACTTAATTGTTGATATCCCAAGATAAGTTCAAATAAACTCTAGAGAAACTCTTCCTAAAAACATATTATTAGGTAAAGTAAACATTCTAGATGAGAATGTTGCTTGATATTTTCGACATTATTGTGAAATGTGGACATTTGTTGACTCCATTTTACTGTTAACACCTGGATTTTGAGCTGGGCTAACTGTTGAAACATGAATTAGGATATCTGAAGTTGCATCTATGACTATGAGTTAATACCTTCTCTCAAAATGGATTTTACATTGTTTTATGTTTGTCTAATGTCTATGGATGTTATATTAAATATTAATTATCCAATAACTATTTCTCATTTTGCTATTTTCTATATGTAACCACAGGAAAAGACAGCTTTCATATTTTGTGTTGAAGACAGAGCACTCTTCTGTCAGGATTGTGATGAACCAATTCATGCACCTGGAAGCATCTCTGCGAACCACCAGCGCTTCCTTGCTACCGGTATCAAAGTAGCAGGGAGTTCAAAATGCACCAAAGATGATGAAAAAAGCCACTTGGAGCCACCTAGTAGGAATGCATCTAAAATTTCTGCAAAAATTCCTCCTCAGCAAGTGCCTAACTTCACTGAAAAAATTCCTCCTCAGCAAGTGCCTAACTTCACTGAAAAAGTTCCTCCTCAGCAAGTGCCTAACTTCACATCCTCTTGGGCTGTTGATGACTTGTTGGATATGGAGTTATCAAGCTTTGATTCCCCTGATAAAGTAAGACAGCTTTATTCCATAATTAGAGTTATATAAATTGTCTAAATTGACTTGGAAATTAATGTGTTTTTAATGAAAGATCTTAGTACCATTAGCATGTGGTATTTATTGTCCCAATTGAAATTCCACATGGTTGTAGCTGATGATCCTGACACAATAGTACATGTGAACATTAAAATCAGTTTTAGTAAAATGTGGGCATTTTGATTTATCACATCAAGATAATTGGTTAGTAGATAAGGGGAATTTGGATTGCTAACTGCAGTGAAATCCTAAATTCACACAGTCAAGGTATTTGAGCTATAAGATCAAAATCAGACGGCTCAAATGTTTAATTTATCTGAGCTGTCTGATCTTGATAAACCCTAACATGTGCGAACTTAGGATTGCATCGACTGTAGGGAACCAAAATCGGTAGCTATGAAGGTTATTGATTTTTGTGATGAAGACAGATCAATCCAGTTTTTTATTTGGTTCTTGATTATTTGAAATATACTTTGAACTATATGTAATCATGGCTATGATATAGAAATTTTCATACTGGCCTTAATAAGTAGTTAATCAGTTACTTAAATATGATGTGCCTCCAGCACCTTATAATATTTATGACTCTATTTTTTTTTCAGTATGCTCAGAAGGACTCTCTGCAGTTTGGAGAGCTAGAATGGCTTGCAGATGATGGTCTTTTTGGTGACCAATTTTCTCAGGAAGCATTGGCTGCAGCCGAAGTCCCTCAGCTTCCAGCAACTTATACCAGCAGCAATGTTGCTTCCTACCGAACCTCCAAATCCCCCATGTCAAACAAAAAGGCTAGGATTGAAGTCCTACATTATGATGAAGATGATGATGAGTACTTCACTGTGCCTAATCTTGGCTGAAGCACATGACCATGTGCATGGGACCAGTTTTGGAAATATACATTATTTTTTTCAATAGCTCTTAATTTAAAGATGTTGTAAAAAAATAATTATTTCCCCAAAAAGTTATGGCAACATTTTTCAGTTCACTCTATGCTTCAATAATCTGACAGACTTAGCTATGGAATAATCAAAACATACATATTATACCTGCCCATTATTCAAAAATAAACTTTCTTTGCAAATAATCCTCTAAATGAAACAAGATTACTAGATTTTGTTCCAAGTTCAGTAGGTTCAGCTGCTTAATCTTTATGATATGTATCTAGGTAGCCTGAGTTCTTGGCATGGCCCAGAACTCTTAAGTTACATAGAAAATCATTTTTTCCTGTTCATCAATGCTATGAGCATCCTATAAAAAAGGATTTGGAAATTCATATTCATATCATCAAACAAAGTCCTAAAATTAACCCAAGTTTCTCTCATAAGATGGCCAAAACAATTCCAACTAAACTCTTCTTTCTCTCTACTCCATGCTAACCATAACTCTATGTCTTATGCGAACACAAACCCTCTCATCTACCCTTGAAGCTGATAGCATTGTCCTTCGTGAGATAAAACGTGCCATTGATCCAAACTCGGTCACCCCATCTTCCTATCTCAACAGCTGGGACTTCACAATGGACCCATGTGAAGCACAGGGTCACAGTTTCTAGGAATCTTATATGCCAACTAGCCTATAGACAACTCCTCTAGTAGAGTGACACAAGTTGATCTTGATGGCATTGGTTATGAAGGATTCTTAACACCACTTATTGGGAACCTCACATAGCTCACTCACAGTGCTCAATCTCAACAATAATAATTTCAGAGGGCCAATACCAGAAGCCATTGGCATTTGGCAACCTAAGAAAACTAACAAGACTCACCAGTTTAGAGCATTTTTTCACTGGGGCAATTCCTAAAACAGTTCCAGGCTCAAGAACCTTCAACACTTAGATCTTTCTGGGAACAGGCTTTCAGGCTCAATCCCCTAAAGATATAACAGGTTTAAGAAGCTTGAGGGTTAGTTAAATAACTGATAATGTTAATTACCGTTGGAACTAAAAGAATCTCTAATAGTTAATAATCATTCGAAAGTTAATTACAAGCTAGCTAAGTGAAAAAGTTAAATGGGAGAATGGAGGGGGGTAAAGTATGAACATTCAACCAGATTATTATGTCCATACTTCTGAATCAATTGACTAATATTCTTAATAAGGCTCTTGGAAGCGATATTTTGACAACCTCATTGCAAGTAGTTGGTCAATTTAAACCTTGCTCCAATATTAAGGGATATTACATATTAGTGCGTGGAATATTTTATGATATATTTTTTATATTTAGTTAGTTATATTTTAGGTAACAATATATGCTTATATCTTCTTTGTTTAGTTAACCATATATTAGGTATTTACCAAAAAAACCATATATTAGGTAATACTAATATCATATGTTTATCCTTTTCTTATTTAGTCAGCCATATTTTAGGTAATTAGGTATGATTATTCTTTCCTTATATAGGTAGCTATGCTTTAGGTAATTGTGCATGTTTATTGTTTAGGGTTTATAAAATATTTATTTTCCTGAAAAAGTGGGACAAAATTCCTCCACAAAATTCTTTAGTACCTTATTTAAAATGGATTATTATTTAAATTTTAATAAATGTTACTCTCTTTTTAATTTTATCTCATCCCTATCTGATGTGGCATATATAATCTCATCTATTTTTATCACCCACCTAGCAAATATATGTATAAAAAAATTTGGTAAATTTTGTGGTACCCATAAAATATTTTGGGTATGGTACCCGCATTGAGTAATTTAATAGATGATTATTATATTTTTTAGGTAAATTTTTTTACATTTTCACATTTCATTTTACTATTCAATTAATTTCATCTCATGAAATTTGTTTTTTAATGAAAAATGGTTTAGTTGTAGAGATGAACGATGATTGTTAGGATGCGCGCAAAATGACCATGATTGACGGATGAACAAAGCCTAAAAAACACAACCTACAAATCTCATGTCTCTAAAAATTAAACGTTGCATCACTACGATAAAATAACATCAAATTTATAACTTGTACATACTTCTTTATTATTGAATTATCTCATTTTGGGTACCATACCTTGATTTGGGTTAAGGTACCATAGCAAACATAATGTATAGGTATTGAACTTAAATAAAATTAATATATACCTTCATAGCTACCGATAGATGGAGAAAATTATTTGCATTTATATCATCTTGGTCAGAGATTGGATAGTTACCTTATCTCATGTTCCGAAAGATAGCTCAAGTGGTAAGAGTTAGGGACATAAGAGTTGAGTAGGATGAAGGGTGAAGGGTCCAAGGTTCGAACCCTGAGAATGACTAATTTACTAACAGTACTAACAACTAACATTTGCCTATAAAAAAGAACATTATCTCATGTTTCTCGTAAGCTCAATTTAGTTGCAGATACTTTGATTTTTCAAGCGTACAATCTATAAGATACAACTCATTGTCGGATATGGAAAGTTCCTCCCCTCCAACTTGAACTCTCTTGTGCGTCAAGATAGGCAAACTGAGTATCTTTACCATAAACTGTCTCAAATGCTTGAGGAATTGTGTCGCGCGATCCCAATTGATTGATCTCAACTTTACCAGCTCATGAACATTCACCAAACTTGAGCAGTAGGTTTAGACTCGGTCAGCCGTCTTGATGAAGATTGACTTCATCTAAAGAGAATGAATTTACTTCGGTTCACACATCATGCACTCGATCCATCTTCTTGTTTAGTTTTTTTTTTCGGTTTGCGTTCTCCAATGGACCCAAGTCCAACCACATAATATTCAATATGGGCCTGTACGTTCATTCATCATGATTGGGCCGGCCCAAACATTCTCCACCGTGGCTGGTGGTGCTGCAACCAACCCCACCGCGCAATACACATACGCAATGGTGGTGGTAGATTCAGAGCTCAAACACTCACTGAAACGAAGAAACCATGAACATGGAAGCGTCAGAGTTGGATGAAGCCATGAAAGTGCTGGACTCTTGTTTATCCCTCATCAATTGGCGCCTCAAACCTTATTCCAAGCGTCGATTACAATTAGGTCACTCTTTCTCTACTTCAATTTCATCATCTTCTTCAATCAATTTTCTTCATATTCATTCATTGATTTTTGTGGAATAGCAGATATTCTTGCACTCTGTACCAGAATGAGACCAGTTGTTATGGTTGATTATGGAGGAATCATGCCTCAACTTCAACACCATCTCTCTTCACTCCTCCACCTTGCTCACAAGGTCCATTTTCTTCACTTTAAGGCACTGTTTGGAAGAGTTTATTTTATAGCATAAGTGCTTATGCATGTGTTCGAGAGAACTTATATAAATAGCTTCAGCTTATTTCAATAAGTTTCTCAAGGTCCCATTTGGGAAAATAGCTTAATTAAGTGCTTATGACATTAGGGCTTACTCATAAGCTAAAAAAAATATTGAAATAAATTGATAATAAGCTATATATAAGCATAAGCTATCCTAAGTAGCTTATGAAAATAAGCTCAAAACAGCTTATGGAAGCTGTTTGCATAAGCTTTCCCAAACATTGTTACACTGGCATAAGCGCTTATGCTATCAGATAAGCTCAAATAAGCTCTTCCCAACGGGGACTTAGTTTATAAATAAGCGTTTATGCGAAAAGTGATTCTTGTCATAAGCACGTAATTAAGATGTTTATCCAAACACGCCCTGTTATTATTTTTGAGATCGTTTCGTTGTCACCAGTTTGGGGAAGTGATATATGTGGTATTTGATAGGATCATAGAAAGAAAAGTTGGGTGTGTTTGGGATGTAGTGACTGTTTGGTGTCTTCATTCTTCTCATGGTTTTTTATTTTGTCATTTTTTCATCGACACTTTTTAACAGGAGTCACCCATTTTTGAGCATATAAGAGTGATGGTTATACAAGACATGATATACTTGATACATGCAACTGAACTAGCTCACTATGTCACTTCATGCTTGAACTCTCAACCCAAATTGCTCTTTGTGGACCTGGAACATGATCCCCCAAAGGTATTTTCTTTCACTGCTTTGCAAATTGGATTGTTGTTAATTTATCATTTTTTTTTTCAATTTCATACATTATCCTTATGTGTGTTTTGTTAATTTGTGTTCAGTTGATAACACAAATAGAGGAAAGCCAACTAGCGATGCAGTTCGTGTCGATTCAGAAGCAGTTTTTGACAGTGTTTTCTTCTGAGGGGATCACTGATCCCTCGCCATCCCAGGAAGCGAAATGTGTGGATGATGCTAACTCCTCTGTTGGGTGTTCTAACTCTAGTTCTACTGACTGCATTGATCTCAGTAACTTCTTGGACAACACTGATGTGATTGTGCCAACCTTGAATGGGTAATTCATTTCTAGTGATGTGCTTGTTGACACTTACACTTGCTGATTTAGTACTTGCGGATTCAAGACATGCTGATTAAAAAAGAATGCTGACATGACTCTGGAAATTTAGCATTTACTTTACTATTTTCTATATTGGTTTCATCTTGATATAACTGCAAATGTATAGGAGTCTGGAGACAAAAAGTTGATTAACTTTGTTCACATTTATCTCAAAAACTTCCTTTTACTTAAATAAATTCTTGTTGCCTAAAGTTCCACTGGTAACCCATTTGCTGTTTCTTTTATGTATGAAGTGTTCCATGTACAGTAGATTGAAGAGTTCATAGAAATTAGCAAGGAATGTTACACAAATTGCATGTAATAGTATGTTATAGGGTATATTTTTATCTGCTGGAGGATACATGGTTTATGCCAGATTCCATTGCCCTTTGGGGAGTCAGATTCCAAACAACAGTTTGTGTCATCCTACCTGATTCTTGCCAGGAGAAGGATGGTTCAAACCAATTGGTCAACTACACTGTTATATTTACAGTCACTGAAAAGTAGTAAGTTAATACTGTCACACGTTGTGGAGAACTGAACATTAGCATGTAATGTCCTGATATAAAAAATCTAAGTAAACCCATTAAAACTAGTCTGTATGAAGGAATTTGCATTTTTACCAAACACTGAATCATTTTGGATTTTTGGGGGATCAGTATCAATTTGTGCCACATGAATGGTGGTTCTGTTGTATAGCATATCTTATTTGCTTCTGATTTCTTAATAAACATGTATTATGTGGAGGAACTGTCTAATTTGACTGTATTTATTTGCTACAGATGGCTTCTAGGCTACCCAGTGGTGTATCTGTTTGGCAAGGAGCATATAGCTGATGCCATTTATAATCTGTCGACCAAATATCTTCATATTTTCCAAGTGTTTGTCTGCAGGTTTGTTTTCGTACACTTTTGTCCATGGTTGATATTGTGCAGTTGCCATTATATGTCTGATGTAGGAATTGTGTGAAATTCTCCACAATGTAGTTTGTTCCAAAGCTTTTGTTTGCAAAGGCAGAAAGTAAGGAAAAAGGATAAATAAGGCCAAGAAAGGTGGTAAAAGGAGATAACAATGATAATGTGATATAGGTATTTAGGGTGCTTTATGTCAAGAAAAGAGGTCTAATTATGCTTGGCCACGGTTCAACCTAATTTCAGAATGGGGATGATGTCATTGACTTACCAAGTAAAACACGCACACGCACACGCATACATATATTGGACTCACTTAAGATGACAACAATCTTTCTTAGTTTCTTTCTTTTTGTATTTGTGGTTAAGCACTTTCTCACAAATTGAGTACATCAAAATTTGAACTCTTGCAGGAATAGTACTCTCAAGAAAGGAACTCAAGCTGAAGAACTGTTAAGGTGAATATTGCATGTGATTGTGAATTTCATTTAGTCAATCAGAATTTTGGCAATTGAGCCACTAGGTGTGTCTTAATTGATAAATTGAGCTCTGAAGAGACCTAGGCCAAGCTAACAACTGACCCGGGGTTAGCCCCACATTAAAAAAAGGTGTGAGAAGATGAAGCATTTTACCCTAAAAGAGGGGAAAAAAACTCCTTGGTAATTTTGTAATTCCAAGTTTTGGAAATATTGGTATGGTAACCTTTAAGATGATTAAGCTGCATGCAAAAAGTGGGAAAAAGAGACAAATTATAATTACTATTAAGATACAGATCGTTTGTCCATTATTTATTTCTTGGAGCTGCTAACAATTATAATAGGTTGTCTGTTGTTACATTGATGATGTAACACCACTTTGCTTACATTTTAAGCATGTTTAAACAGCTTTACAGTGCCTTATGATCTAAGCATGAGGGGGAGTAATGAAGAATGGGTAGAGGCTTTTATGGCTCACATGCGTGCAAAGTGGGAAAGATGTCCAAATGCTTGGAAGTCGTTAAAGATGGAGGTTAGTGAGTGTCATCCTCAAGCTATCGTGCTTTAGTATTAGTTGTCACCTCATCTAGGTTCTACCTTTGCTGAATAGAATTTGAATCCCCCAAAAAGGTATATGATGTACTTTGAAAAGTGTACTTAAATTATTTTAGTTGTTGAAGGATATATGATTCTGAAATTGCTACTTGCGACATGGACTACTTATAAAGTGTACATGGGAGTTTCAAAAATAAAGAATATATAGTTTGTTACATTATCATCTTAATCTATAAGAATTTCGTTCATATTTTTTTTGAGTGTTAATGTTTGTTAACACAGACGCCAACCGGTAGGCAATCATACATACATGTTGGCAAATTTTTTTGTTAACTACATGTTGGCAATTTGATATGTATGTAGAAGTGAGCATTTGATTTAATTTATGGCCAAATTTAGTTTTGAACAAATTCATGGAACTAGTTATAGTTAATTAGTTGGCACAAGCTCTTCTATCGACAATTAGACAGAAAAGAAAAACTAATTAATAAAAAGGTAATGTGGGTTAAGAAGCTGCAACGCTTATGAATCAAGCTTTCATCAATCACTGATCTCAAAACTTGGAAGTTAACATTATTTGGCAAAATCTCAAAGCACATGATCTTGCCGTCAAAATACAGAAGACCAAGAAATGAAAACTAAAGAAATTCAAGAGACAAATTCCCTCTTAAACCAGCAACTCAAACGAAAAAAAAAAGTGAAAAAAAAAACTGGACAAGAAAATGAGATTATGCGGTAAAAAGTTTTTATGCTCCATTGATGAGCTTCAGCACATCCTCTTCCTTGGGAAGGGCTGGAATTGCTCCCTTTTTAGTAGTTGTAATTGCTCCACATGCATTTGAATACTTGAGCACTTCTCTTAACCTTGGCTCATCCTGCAAATAGAGTAGGTGAAAAACAAATCAGTCATCAATTATAAAACTTTAAAGGATCTCTATAATTCGTGTTTCCAAGCCTTTAATAAAGAGTTGTCAAAATCACAACAAAACTAGTAGCTAAACACTCACTTCAAGAATGGATTGATCATCAACAATCTTGGACAACAGAGAACCAACAAAGGAATCACCGGCGCCTGTTGTATCAACCGTGTTGACATGATAACCTTCTACTGTTCCACGGAAATTCTGGCTCATGAAAGAAAACAGAGAGAAGCTCGTTAGTGTTTCTACCCTAAACAAAAATTACCTAAGGCATAACAAAATTATTTCAAATTGAGATCAAGTAGTATATGTTCATGTTTGGATACACCCAAGATCACGGCAGACAGAAACAACTTCCCTTAGCTTTTGGGGATGTCCACTGCAGTTTTCTATTGTATATCCAAACATGCACCATATCCACTACCTTATAGAAACACATTCTTTTCAGTTTTTAGGTGAAGCTAACCAAACATCTGTTTATTAGTATGACAGCACTAAAGCATTCAAGAGTGAAGTTTGAACAACCAACAGTGTAGAGTACAAAAAGGAAGTGAGGTAGGTGAATCAAATTTAGGGTGTAGATTTTACCTTGGTGTAGTATTTTGAACCATGTTCACCGAGAGTGACAAGGAGTAATTTCAAGTTGGGGTGCCACAATGACAAAGCAGATTCATCATCAATTTTGTCACTTCCAGTGAGGAACTCCAGCTCATTGTCACTGACCTTAATCAGATCAGCCTTGTCCCAGATGCTCAGAATTTGCTTGCGAGCTTCATCTGCTGACGGCCACAACGGCAGGCGGAGGTTAGGGTCATAGGAGAGAAGACATCCAGCATCCTTGGCAACCTCCATTGCCTTCAAGTGTGCTGATCTACATGGCTCCACGATCAAGCTTATGGAACCATAGTGGAAAACTTTTGCCTGTAGTAAGAAAGTAAATGGTCAATAACCAAAGCAGTGTTCGATTTTTTCAACATTTTTTTGCAAAAGCATCTTTTTCTCTGTATCAATTCATCAATCAATTATAATACTCATAAGTCACAACACATCTCTTTCTTCTCCTTTTTTTCTAATGTTCAAACCTTTGTACAGCATAATTGCTCTAATTGAGACAGGCCACTAAATAATGCATTTTTTTACATGTAGCATGCTGGCTGTAAATTATAGATCTAGAGTCCAATATCGAAAAGCCAAGGAAAAGTTATTAAATTATCAATGTGCCGCCGACCCCTACATATTCAATTAATTTAAAGAGCACGAACAAACCACTAAATTCAATGTGGGCCCCCAAAAAAGTATTCTCCCATCAAGTCCTTCAAATTATTTTATTTTTGGTGAAGTCCTACAAACTATTTAAAACAAGGAAATAAATTGGAAATAAAAATAAAATAAAATGAAGGCGATAATCACGTGGTAGAGCATGAGATTGTCAAATACAACAAAGCGTGACATACAATGCCACACACATATTATTAAAAGAAAAAACAAAAATCATACTAGAATTTGTAAGCCTATAGTCTTAAACCATCAAATACGATTTTCACTCTCTTAATGTGATCTCAGAGCCTTCAAATGATTAGTCTGATAACTATCATCGGTCGGATAGCCGGTGGAATAGCATTGTAACAAATTGTCAAAAACAAACAACTCAAGAAAATAGAAATGTCCAAAACCTTTGATTTAGGAAAAAAACCAAGAGGATCGGTGGATTCATAATCCATTTATCCACTCCAATATTTGCTGCTTAATTGTAGCTATCAAGTGGCACGTGAAGCACGCATTCTGATACACCACCAACCCCACCCACCCATTTTTACCACCTTCATTATCGGTGTCCGGTCACCGTACCACCCACTTCCGACAAAAACAAATATCAATGCTACCTATGCGTATAACGTAAGGTTCGTGCATCCTAGATCTACCCTGGGCCCCACCACCGCCGCGTCAGCGGCCATGTCTTTTCCTCCCACCTCACGCCCACGTAATCGCTTACGCGCGTGCGTCCAAACACACACATAAATGGGTTTGATCCTCTCTATTGAAAACAATAGAAAGTGTCGAGTTGCTTCATCTAACCATGGACCATCATCTAACCATGGACCATAATCGATGGTTAGATGGAGCAACTCGACACTCGTTCGGAGAAGATACAAATATATCTGAATCTTATAGGACCAAAATCAAAACCAAAAACATGACATGAAAACGAAACAAACGACGAACATAGCAAAACGTTAAAGAAAAGTTTAAGAGATGCATACAGATCTGATGAGTTCGAGGTTGAGTTCTTCAGGTTTGAGGAGCATGTCGGCGCTGGGGTTTCTATAAAACATGAACTCACGCTCCCCGTCGGCGCGTAGGGTGACAAACGCCAGTGCGGTACGCGCGCCTTCATCGAACGTGATCCCGTCGGCGCGGACGCCGTTCTCCTTCAAGATCCCGGCGAGCATGTGACCGAACTCGTCATCGCCAAGCTTCCCGACGAAGGCGGCGTTGCCGCCGAGTCGGGAAACAGCGATGGCGACGTTGGCGGGTGCGCCGCCGGGGGCTTTGAGGAATCCCGGGGCTTCTGCAAGGGACACGCCGGAGACGGTGGGGACGAAGTCGATCAGCATCTCGCCGAAGCTGACGATCAGGCCGGTGCCGGTGCTGGGGACGCCATTGTTCAACGCCATTGGAGGTTGATTTTGACTTTTGAGGAAAGAGAGAGAGAGAGATAGGTGTTGATTTTCTTCAATGAGTGTTGGGAGAGGCAGAGAATGGGGTTGGTGGTGTTTATATAGAAGGAGAGAGAATGAAATTGAGATAGATAACAAATTAAGTAATTTACAATTTTACATGATCAAGGATTCATCCAATTAATCAAAATAAGAAAGAAAAGATTATGAAATGGATATGAAAATTAAGGAGAAGATTTAATTTCAAATGGGGTCTAAATTAGTCTTATCACATTATAATTGAATTAAAAATAATTTTTACGGAGATTAAAATTAAAGAAATTGTAATAGTTAGGTTTTTATGGTGATTAAATTTTGTATATTTTTATCTAAAATATGCACTCAGGGTCAGGGGGCACTCAGGTTATCATCGAGGAGTCAGATAGGAATATAAAATTGATTTGCTGAAAGTTGAGATTTTGGTGTCTGGTCATTGGTTTTGGTTGGGAAATCAATGTTGTATTTGGAGTTTTGGATGGTTTTAGATTCGAACTTATTTTATCCTTTTTCGGCTAATAGTGATTTGATCCAATTGGCTTGTGTATTGAACAAGATATAAAATGATTAGCTGCGTGTTGCTGACTAGATATGATAAAAACATATATACATGTATATGTGTGGCTAATAAAATACTATAGACTAATACTGTAAGAAATCAAAGTATGTTTAAGAAAAAAGAATTAAGTAGTAGTTAGGAGTTCGATTCCCAACTGTTGTGAATGAAAAAAAAGTCATCAGTTAATATCTTATTTGCTTGGTACGCTAATAATCAATTAGGTAGATAACTTAATTAACATTGGAAATATTAGATTTTATTTATTTCTTATAATGTGATAAGATTCAAATCTAATTAAATAAAAAAAACATTTAACATGGATCATAATTCACACCTATCACATTATATTCCAAATAAAACTATAAAAGGTAAAAAAAATATATAAGATAAAAAATGTGATTAGATATCTATATAAAACTGTGATTAATGAAGAAATTTGGTTGGAAATATATATTAAAATTTTCACACTAGAAAATTAAATCCTTTAGTTTTTTTTTATAAATATTTTCTCTGAGAGAGGTTTGATTTATTTTTTGAACAACCTGTGCGAGGTTAAAATACTAGTATTTTCTTCATCAAATTTAATCATTCCCTGATTTTCCCTTTTCTTCCTCTTCTTCTCTTATGTCCACATAGCAAAAACATGAGGTCTTTTAGTTTTTTTTTTTGTTATAAGAGGAAAATATGTGTTTTATCGTTTCTTTTTCCTTTGACCACTAGTCTCCACGGGAAAAAGGGGTTTCACATCACTAATCTGGCTCAGGATACGGTAGTGATGTCCATGGCCACAAATGTATTATTTATTACCTTAGAGGGGATCGAACCCGGGCCAGAAATCTAGATAAAATCCTTTAAGGAAATGCACATTCACCACTTGTGCCACTTTAGATAGACTATAATTGTTTTATTTTATAATGATAAAACAAAATCATGCCTAAACAGTCCCAATCCCCATCACGTATCTGACTGAGGGTTTAGCTTTTCTAATTTGAATTATACCAGCCAACAACATGCAGGAAATTGTTTCCAATTACTCGTTTGGTGCGGCGGTGGTTCCAAAGTTCAAATATCAAACGGGAACAATGTTTTTATTTTTAATCCTAACGAGGGAGAGGTTTTGGGAGTGGTGGCTGGTGGCTATGGTGGTTAGAGCATCTTTAATAAGAGATCGTAACACAGTAGAGATTGTAATGCCACATAAAACATGTAAATAAAGTTGATAAATAAATACAACGTACAATTGTTTGGTTAAAACATGTAAGCATCAAAGTTTGTTAGGATTTTTTATCGTCAAAAATTGCCTAGCTAATATAAAATTAATGACGGTAAAAAAAAACTTAAAAGTGTCATAGTACTATCCACCACAAAAGGTTGTATACACCCATCTTTTTCGTAAATCTAAACCTAAGTTAATGGATACAAAATCTAAATCATGGTTGTGTCTACCGTGGTTATTTGCAAACTGCGCCATGGTGAGTCAGTTTTATTTTTAGATTAATAAGACAAAAATATCCTCTATTTCGAAAAAAAATTCGTTTTTCTCCCTCCATCATCTCCATAGTCCCCGACACCACCATTTGCTCTAACTGTCATCGACAGTGATTTTTCGATTTGATCATACACCGCCACCGCTTTGGATCAAAACGGTCGACGATAGGAGTGGATCTGCACTCTACAGAACGTGAAACCATGTTCAAGATTGGGGGAGAATGTGGGGGTGGGGATGGGTTGGAAATGAAGAAGGGTGTTTTAGTAAATTAAGATATAATTAACAAATGAATTTTTTTAATGATAATTTATTTGAACTGCTAAAAATTAAAAATATCATATCCAACGGAGCAAATGTAAGCTGACTCACCGTGGTTCACTTTGAGAGTGATCAACGATAGACAAAACCCTAAATTATATCAATCAAAACTGAAAATTTTGCAATCTTGCTATTTCTAAGACGATATAAAGAGTGGAGAGGGAAAAAGCTAAGCGTTGACACAACATACAGTTAGTCTTCCAAAAAGGTCTTCTCAGATTCTGCAGGTGATAGTTTAGGAATTGCTTTCCTTGAAATAAAGAATCATGCATTTGTTGGAATAATCTGCAGGTAAGGAGAGAGGAGTGTACCAAACAAAGGAAACGTAATATGTTAATGTTAGATGGGGCTGTGGTCATAACGTTCATTCTCCTTCATGTGTTTCAGTTTTACCAAACAAAGGCAAAGAGGAAACGTAAATATGAGTGTTTATTCATTGCTAGTTTCCTTTTTAGCTGTTGACATTTGACACACATTCATGTATTTCTCTTCTCTTCTCGTGCACATACTATAACCATGTTATTCGCTTAGTCTCCCAGACGCCATTGAATTGGATGAGACAATCACTTTGGTAACCATTGCCGTACTTATTCATCACTCTACATCCTTTCTTTACAACTCTCTTTTAGCATTCCCTTAGGCCTTAGCTTCACCCTTTTCTACATAGATAAAGTTAAAGAAGAACTTTTCAAATTAAAAAAAAAAATGGTGAAAGCATACACCAAAGCATAATTTTTTTTCTTCCAGAAATGGATTGAATCGGACAAAATTTTAGGCACGTATATAGTTGGTGGCTCTTTTCAACCTATGCTAACTTTTATAGCAGTTAAAAATTGTCATTTATGTGTGTATCGATCGAATGTCCGATAAAAAAGTGTAAGTTTATATATTATTTCTCGTCATTTTTTGTTTGTGTTAGTATCCTCGACCTCCAATTACGTATATAATTTTCCCTTTCCAAGTTTTCTTCTTTTTCTACGATTGGAAGTTAGAGTGTGTTCGGTTTTGGTTGCCAGTACATGTCACGACATGCTCTGGACCATAAATCACTTTTAGCTAGGTTGTTCACCAACACAGTTTTTACATTGATAGTGAAAATTAAACACACAACATTTTAAAAGGAAGTCACTCGTCCTTACCAATTGAGCTAAAATGAGTTGGTCTTAAGACACTAAGTAGTTAATAACCATTGATTCACTTAGAAGTTATTTTTATTGTTTCATTAAAGAAATTAAAGTTTAGTCAATTCTATTTCACTAGATCAAATGCATAGTTAACATTGATTGTTGATCAACCTGGCTTAGGTCAAGCCAAAGATCCATAACACCTCTTAATTTTCATCATCATAAGGAATCTTATGGGTTGTTCCTCTTAAGAATCTAATTCATTCATAGACAAGTTTTCATCTTCTATCTTCCGATCGATCTTCGGTCTTTGCAAGCTCTACGTATGTAGAATGAGCTTCTGTCTCAGAAAAATCTATTGAAGAATGAAAAGTATATAATCACCACTCAATGAGAGTTTTTCTAACTATGCATTCCTTGATTCCCCTTTTACCAGCTGGATAGCCGCCACTTTAATTTGGCCAGCCAATATTGATAAAGGGTTAGGACATAGGAGTACTATGGTTGTTTAGATTCCTTCTGAGCAATTACAATGAATCAATGCTAGCGCCTATTAACTCAACAAGTGTCACATAAAACCTACTTAAAATTTATACTTTGTCTTTCATGAATCACGAAAAATATATTTCCCAAAGTTTAAAAAAGTTTCTCAAGCAAATTAGTTTTGGGACATAAACATGTACTAAATTTCATAAGTGACTAGTTTTTAACATAATCCTTCATAAAACTCCCATGATAATTAAACAAGCTAGTAAACAAATTAAAAGGCACTTGATATAGTATCTGTCGTATAGATGAAACTTTTATTCAATCAAGAGGAAACTACAAAAGGGAAAACAATTGTTGAAAAAGCAAACCAAAGAGCAAAACACTCCCTTCACCAGAAAATGAAAAGAAAACTTTATGGTATGGTATGTTGAGCCGGATGGAATGAGGTAATGGTCCGGGCTCAATACCTCAAATGTTCTTTTTTTGATACATAACCATGTTCACTTATAAACAACTTTTTGGAATCAACAATTTCTTTTGACAATTTTTTTAACCCAACCAAAACAAGTACATGTTCTTTTGAAAAAAAATAACATTTCACAAAAAAAATCTTTATACTATTATCATTTGATTTTTTTTAGCTAATCAAATATTTTTATTTTTAAATGAAGAAAACTTGGTCCTTTTAAAATAAATTAATGTAGCAAAAGCACTTAATTTTTTATTTTAATATTTTCAGGTTTTTTAACAAATATATTTCCAGTGCCGGTAGTCGAGAGACTAATTACTCACCTCGGGTTAGCGCACCAAGCGGTAAAACACTAATCAATGATTTTTACATTCACAAGAGTAGGTAGGGTGTTTAAAGAGCGGGAAAAAATTTAATATTTGTATTCATTATTTTTTAATGGACTGATGTTTGAAATGATTTATTTAAACCAATTTATGAACATTTTGTTTAGAAAATAAAATTTTGAGAGTCAAGTAGAATAAAGAAAATCTAGTAGTGATAGCAATTTGCTTCAAAAACTAGGGTTAACTAAGCTTTTGGTCCCTGAACTATGATCGAGTGCTGGTATTGGTCCCTCACCGGAGCAAAGTCTGAGAATAGTCCTCACGATTAGGGTAGTAGTCGAGATTGGTCCTTGCCTGAGAGGCGGCTCCGGCGAGGTTTGCCAAGTGTACGATGGTGCTGACGTGGCACACTTACGTGTAATTTTTCATTAATATTTATATTACACTAATTAAAAATCCTTAAATTTTGTAGTGAATTAATTAAACCATGTAAATGTCCCACTATGATAGTTCAAGTGGTAGGAGTTGGGGGACATATGGTGGGTAGGGGAGGTCCAGGAATCGATTCCTGGCATGTACAATTTATCTTTCTGATGTAAAAAAAAAACACCATGTAAATGGAAACAGATCAATCTGAGCTTGCAATCGTGCAATTAACTTTGCCTTCCTCTCCTAATAGGTGATCATCTTCACACTGCACTCTTAATTATCTCTCCATAAATTACAACAACAAAAAAACCAGATTACTTCTTCAACATTTGTTCTTCATCCTCGTCCCGACTTAGATTTCTCCTCTTCAACATCTCGTTCTTTCTTCCCGTTGTGCATAAGAAAGACCCAAACCACATCTCGATCTGTCTTCTCTGCATCTTTGTCGTGTGATCCCAATCTCGTCCCTTTCTTTCTCTCATTGGATTTAGGGTTTTTTTATTGAGATTTCTGGGTTGAGGTTATGGGGGTTCTGGGTTAAAGAAGAACAACCAGAAGGGTTTCTTCGTTTGTGGTTTCTTGGGTTTGTGGATTGGGGAGGAGAGGGATGTTGGTGTGGTTTTGTTCTCTGCGTTCTGGGTCTCTCTCACTGGAGATTTGGGTTCTGGGTTTTGAAGATGGTGATGAGATGTTGAAGATGGGTTATTTTTTCTTCTGGGTTTTGAATAACATGATAGAGGTTGAAGATGACGAGGAGGAAGAAGATGATGTTTCAGAAGTTTTTTTTTACCTCTGTAATACACATTGATGATTAATTGATTTCTAATTCAAATAATAATTAATTATTATGTTATTTATATTTTTATTATTAATTTTATTTTTAATAATTAGTTTATCTGATTTGGAAATGAATTTAAATAAAGAGAAAAAAAATCCAACTAGACTTCATTAAGTGACATGGTTGTGATAGGCACTGTGGTGACAAATAAGCATATTGGTTGAAGCCGCCTCTCATGCGATGACCAATCCCAACTATTACCCTAACCGTGGGGACTATTCTCGAACTTTACTTCGACGAGGAATCAATACCAGCACTCGATCATAGTTCAATGACCAAAAGCTTAGTTAACTCTAAAAAGTAAAAACTACTCTCACGTCTTATAAATATTGTTGTTTAAGGTTATGACACAAAAAAGAAATGAAACAATTATTAATAATTGCATTTTACTAAAGTACCCTTATTTATTATTTTCTAGTAACAAGAAATAATAAACACTCCATTCAATAGAGATAAAGTGTAGAACTGATAAGTGCTCATTTTAAGTATATTTGAATATCATTTTAAGCACTTATTTGACTTGTATGCTTGCATTTTTTATCATTTTATCCCCAAAGTAATTAGTTTAGTAAATACATAATTTTAACTTATAAATTGTGTAAACATTATATATTTCATGTGTTTAACTTGGATTTTGATGTAGGAAAGAAATTCATGAAGAATCCAAGTTTAAAGTAAAAATGTGCAATTTTAGAGAGGCTGGGTGCTGAGCACCAACTTGGAGATGTTGAGCACCCTAAGAAGCTGAAGAATCTTTGTCCTGAAGAAAGCAGAGCGCTGAGCGCCCATGACGGTGGGAACTCTTCAACTTGAAGAAACAGGGGCGCTGAGCGGCCTCTGAAGGGCGCTGAGCGCCTGTGGCCGCCTCAAACACGTATAAAAGGCCAGAAATCAGATTTCTGAGGGATCTCTCCCATTCTCTTCGATTTTCTCCCAATTTTGGCATCATAACATAGCAAGGGAGATGGGCTTCATGGAGGAGGGGTCCTTGGGCTAGGATTGGATGGATTGGAGCTTCAAGATGGTGATGGCAGCCATGGGAGGACAGTGACAACCTCCCGGAAGCCATGGAAAGCTTCCATGGTCGTGATTACGTCGTCTCCTCTTGGGTTTCGGTTCTTTCTTCTCTTTCCCTTATAGTTTTTGTTTTCTATTTGTGTATTTAGATTGTATTACTTGACTCTTTGATTGTTCTAAGTTCGTTCATTGATGTAAGTGGAAATCTTTCATGTATGGTGTTTCTCTTCGTACTTCATGCTTCTAACCAATCAATTGATAATCAAAAGAGTTTCACTAATTTATAAATAGATCGATAGGTTGATATGAGTTGGTGTATGCTTAGATCAATGAAAGTAGAATGTCTATGTCTTAGGCCACGCCGTATGTTAAAGTTTTGCTTTCTACACTTCAAGTATCATTGATTTGTGATAGATTTTTATGGACTAGCATGAGATCGGGAGATAATTGCGGGTCCGGTTCAAGAGAGAAACTACTCAATGAACTAGTTGTCTTATGTTGAGATTATCTTAGGTAGGAACAATAGTGGGCTTCCACGTGACAGGTGGAGTTTTGAGTTCTAACAGGAGTTTCCGGGGTGACAACGGAGACTTGCAAGCCTAGGGTACCTTGTCTTAGGATGAATTGGTCATTGGGAATGTCTTTGAGAGAGAACTTGAGCTATATTATTCCTTTTGGGTTTTCTATGAATTACGTCTATGAATTCTAATTGATAGATTCACCTAGGCTAGGGATAGTTAGGTGGATAGCTCTCGGCATCATAAGTGAAATGAACCATTACATAAGTGTTTGAGTTGAAAACAATCAAAGAACTAGGTGACAACATTTCTAAATACGTTTTCTTCTTTGTTACATCAGTAAACCTTCTTTTACTGTTTTCTTTTATATTCAAAAACCACAAAAACAATTTATCAAACATCTTTTTATCTGCTCAGATCAATATTTAACTGGTGGAACTGATGTTCACACAATCCCTGAGGACGATAAACCTGTATCTGCTTTACTATGATTGAATCTTAAGGGTTTAGTTCCAAAGCAGTACAAACAATGAGGAAAAAACCTTTATCAAATTTGACGCTGTTGCCGAGGCATAGAGAAGAATTGTGGTTGGTCAATATAAAAATTGATAGGTGAGATGAAATTTAGTTAATGCTATAGATGGAAAAAGTGAGAAAAAAATGCAATAGTTTTTTGAAACAACAAACATTCTAAAAAATAAAGTGAGGCTAAAACAACAATGTTTCTGGAATGGAGGGGGTATTAGAAACCAAAACTACTCATCGTTTAGAAGCTTATAAGCTAGCTGAAAGCATATAGTAGATAGTAGATAACTGGAAACCTGCCTGATTGAGAAAATGTTTGATAAAACTAGCTGTTGAACAAGTTTGGAAAATGACATCTCGTAAAATTTTGTCTATATTTACTTACCCATCAATATTTATATAATATTAAAATAATTATCACTTTAAATAATTTAATTCAGTTCAAATTCTTTATTATCTCAAAAGTATGACATTAATTTTTAATTTATTTTATTTTCATACTTTTATTAATTTAAATATGAGAATAAAAACTTTATATTTTAATTTAATAAAGTGAGGTTAGAGATGTCCTCCAGCGAATTCGAGATATGGTTTGCAGGTTCTTGCCGGTGCAACTCTTACATGTTCAGCGTGAGAAGAAGAATACAACGTATTGTTTGGCGCATTATACTAGTTTGTCCGGAGCTCAGAGAAGAATTTGGAGGCGCTCCCCATCGTTTGTTTATCCTTATTTCTATTTAGATGTAGTTAGCAAGTTTGGGTTTTTAATTTGTTACTTTTCCTCCTGTAACCAAAAAAAAATTACCAAAATATTTTTTAAATTTTATGAAAATTGGATAGTAATTTTTTAAAAATAAAAATAATGAAGGTTTAGAGTGTATATAAATATAAAAAGGATAATGGTAAAATTATATTAAAATAATTATGATAAAAATGAGAATAAATATAATTCAAAATAATAAGGATAGTAAGAATTTAATGAAATTAATTTTATTAATTCCACTTAATTAATATATGTGGGTCTCTTTCTTGACAATTATAAGGACTAAATGTAGTATTATGTTCATAGCTTTTATTAATTAAATAGCTTTAAATATTAATTTCATGATAAAATAAATTTATTAATTAATGAATTAATTATTTTTAACTTTGTCATAATTTCATTATATAATATTTCCGAAATTAAAAACTGGCAACTCCAACAAGTGTCACACCATCATTCTATGTTTTTCTCTTTCAAACTATAATTAGTAGGTATATTATGTCATATTTATATTTTCTGATTTTTCAGTGATTTAAATAAGAAATAATTGCATACTTTTAAAATGGCTTATGTAAGACCCTGAAATAAATAACTAGATTATTTATTTATATTCGTTATATTAATTAATTTAGTATTTATATTCTATTATTCTTATGTTATTTTCTGACTCGAACCCTATTACGAGTCATGGAAATTATTTATATGATAATTAGGTTTAGTTTATGACTATGGATGATACTGTAGTCAGCTTAAATATTAGCACGAGTCATATTCGCACCCGACTAAGGTCAAAAGTGTCCGAAAAAATGCTATATCCGCTCCTAGGGCACTGTTTAAGAGAATTTTAGAATTGAACGAAGAATAAGAACCTTAAGGCATTTTTCTCATGACCGTTGTTTCGTTACGAATCTCTGGACTGTACGCACGTTAGGTTTTGCTTCCCGGAAGTTCGTCGAAGCTAGACTTTAACTTTTCGGGGACTTTAATTAAGACCTTGAATGAAGAGTTTTTCTATTCGGGACTTCTAACGAAGTTTCCATCTGTGTTTCCTCATTCCCTTCGATGTTTGCGATCTTTTCCTAGAAGGAAGTTTCTTCATCCAACGTCAACTGCAAAAAGTAGTTTTTCGGCGAAAATCGATCCATACTGCGTTTGAACCATTTCTTTAATTTGAATGACCTCTGAAATGAGTTTCGACACTTTGTCGCCGAATACTCAATTTTTATCAATAGATGAAAGTACCAAGACGACTGCACCCGCGAAATCTTTCTTTTTCGCATTTTCCCTTCTCCTATAAAAGGAGAAAAACAAAATAGCTTCCTCATTTCTACATGAGAGGCCGCGGCCTAGAGAGAGAAAGGAGGAGAGAACTTCGTCGTTTCTTGCCTGATCGTCCCGATTTCAGTTGCGTTGCATAGGCACAGAGGTAACCTTCATAAACCTTGCATCCTTTTCTTCTTTCTGATGCTTTTCTCTATGTCTTTATGTGCTCAAAGTTTGGAGCTAAATGTCAAAATGTCTGATAGCTTCGATTTTTCTAACCCAACTACCTTCCCTACTGACCCAACTACCTTCCCTACTAACCCGACAGCTTAAATATGTTAGAGGTCCCTCTATTATAGGGCTCTTTTGGTTTAGGTCCTCATAAATATTTTTCTTTGGAAAACACCTCAAATGAAAAATAATAGTGTTCTTTTAGTCCCTGCCGTCAAAGTCTATTAAAAAGAAGGTGACTCAACAAACAGAGGCTGACGTGGACATTTGTCACCTCATCAAGTGGGCCCACAAGGTGCTGACGTGGAAATGAGAAGAGAAATTTGAAAAATGTCTAATGTAAGGTTCAAACCCCCCAACATGGAGCTTTGGGGGCAAAACCTTTACCCGATTCATGGAGGTTTATTACAAAACTTCTTACCACAAAGACAAAGGTTCCTTACAAGGGCTCTTTTTCCTCCTAAGGGTTTTTCCCACTGGGTTTTTCCTTGGGAAGTTTTAATGAGGCTCTCGCTTGGTGTGCATCTTTTAGGGCGGGTTTGGTGCTGTTCTTATGATACTGTTCTTGTATCTTTTTGTTTCTCCTACCATGAGAAGGATGTTCTGATGCTCATTTTTATCATGTTAATAAAGCTTCTTGTTAAAAAAAAAAAACTTATTGATGTGCACAAATAAATATATTTTAAAAACAAAGTGATACTACTAAATTTTGAAACATTTGCAAAAGAAGAATTCAATCCTACTAGAAGCATGAAAAAAATTATTTTTTTATATACTCATCAATATTTAAAAAAGTTCAATATTTGAACTCTAATAAAATTGCAAGGTTTAACTTTTTTAACATTTTTTTTTTGAACTTTTTTTTAAACATTTTCATGTTTTGTAATTTAGTTTACTTAAGTATATATTGACATTTTATATTTTATTTTGTTTAAAATTTATACATTTTCTACTTGTCAAAAAAATGAACAAAATGTAATTTTGAACACTACCATAAGCGGTTTATCTAGCATTATAAAATCTAGCAATGTCACTATATTTCTAAATCTATATTTAATGGTGCGCTATATATCAAAAATTAATCAATAGGTTAGTTGTAGAGGACTTTGTTATTAGCATTAATCTTGGGTGAAGGATCACTTTCGTCTCTAAACTTACATGTGTCGGACATTTTAGTCTCTATTCTTTCAAAATGATCGTTGTCCCTAATGTTTAAAAACGTCGATCATGTTCGTCCCTGGGTTTGATCCCGTTAGTGAACAGTAACGGTCAGGTGATTTGACACGTTATGGGCCCAAGTTGACTTTCCACGTGGTTTTAAATATTAAGAATTTTTTTAAAAAAATTTAAAAACTTCAATTTAGTCCTTGGCCAAAATCCCCAAATCAGAAAAGCTTCAATCTCTTCATCATCTTCTTCCTTATCATAATCTTACCCAGAAAAAATAATTGAACATGATAAAAACTCTCTTTTTCTTTATCATCTCATTCATGAACCAAATCATAAAAATAAAAAATAAGATAAGATGAATAGTTGATTTAGTAATTCAATATAATGAACCCCTTTCTCATGGTTCTGTTCAAGCTTCCTTTCTATTTGCACCAGTGCATATCGTAAACAAACAAAAGAAAATCCAAACCAAAGCTCTCAAATCAAAGAAAAACAAACACACGAAGAAGATAGCTAAGAGAAGGGATTTGGAATTCGCACCCTAAGCATTAGATTTCCCACCCCACTTAATAGTGGAGAAATACATAAATGCCCCTGCGTGTTTTACTCCGGGAAATAAAATGTCGGACTGATATGAAAGTTAATATTCTGGATTCTTTCATTTAAGAACATAGCACGGGTTCACGTTAAGTCATCTGGTTAGGGGGTCCGGAAGTTAAACTCCTGAACTAATTCGGAATATAAACTTCTGAACATTGGAAAACTCCTAGGGTGCGAAATTCACTTTTGTAGTTCGGAACATAATATACCGAATTAGTTCGGGAGTTTATGTTCCAAACACATATCAGACTAGTTATTTTGCTAATATTAGATTATGGACTATTTGTAACTTTTCAAATGCTTGACCTCAGGATTATGTATGTTATTTTGCTTCACTTCAAGATTATAAACTCATGTTATTTTGCTTCAATTGAATTACAAGCAAATGTTTATCGGCATTAAGTGATTCGACAAATTAATTCCCGAATTGGTTTGGGAATTTAAATTCCGAACTAATTCAGAAGTTAAACTACCGTATTTTGAGACGGTAGTACATGAAACTTATGTGCATCACGTGATTCGGGAATTCAACTTTCGAACTCGATCCGAGAAAATAAGTACCGAAAGGCACTTCTGCCATTTATTTTAATAAAGTTGGGGTGCTAAATCCATTGGTTGGGGTGGGAATTCCAAATCCCCTAAGAGAAAGGTACATGAAAAATGAATACCCGTTATTAATGAAAACCAGATACAAATGAAAGTTCCTTTACTTGATTTGAGCAAAAATCACAACAACCCAGTATGTAAATTGACAATCAGACGAGAATTTCCATGGTTTTGAGGCAAAGTGTCTTCACTTCAGACTCCTTCAGAGGCTCGTACCTCTTCAACTGCTCTATTTGCCTATCTAGGTCAGACAACACTCTATCTTTGCAATTTCTTCCTTCAATCTCTGAGTTCACTGCTTCAATTCAATTCGTGTTTTGTTGCATCTTCAAACCTAGAAAAAAGCTCAAACCCAGAAAAATCCCAAACCCAGAAAAAAAAAAAAAACTCAAAGCAAATGAAGAAGATGATGATGGTGGTGACGTGTAATGGGATAATCATGTTCAGATCGCGCTTTCCTTGAACCAGAACTTTATGTCATTCTTCCTCTGCTCCCAAATGGGTACTGCTGAATCGGTGAATGGAGATGAGGGGAGGAAGGAGGAAGGAAGCAAGAGAAGCAGATGCACAAATTGAAGTATTCTAGGGTTCTTACTCTCAAGGACTAACTTGAAGCTTCTAAGTTTCCCCTAAACGTTTAAATTCCACGTGGAAAGTCCACATGTGCACATAACGTGCCAAATCACCTTGGTCGTTACCGTTCACTAACGGGATCGAACTCAAGGACGAACGTGATCGATGTTTTTAAACATTAGGGACCACGAAAGACATTTCAAAAGAATAGGGACTAAAATGTCCGACACCTAGAACTTTAGGGACGAAAGTGACCATTCATCCCTTTAATCTTATTGGGTTCAAATCTTAATTGGTAAATTTTATAATATTTTAAGATGAATTTTCAGCAATGTCATTGTGAATGAGCTATATATTAAATTATGCACCATAATAAAGACAAAGCTCCTAGCCTACCGGTAAAGTTTGAGCTCCTTAAGCACCATGATGGGGTTCGAACCTTACCTTGAACATTTTCAAATTTCTCTTCTCATTTCCACGTCAGCACCCCAAGGGCCCACCTGATGAGGTGGCAAATGTTCACATCAGCCTCTGTTTATTGAGTGACATTTTTTTAATGAACTTTGACGACATAGACTAAAACATCAATATTATTTTTCATTTGAGGGTGTTTTTCAAAGAAAAATATTTATGGGGACCTAAACCAAAAAAGCCCTAAAATAGAGGGACCTTTAACATATTTAAACCTTTTAAAAATAATTACTGTGTTAATATTGTATTTAATAATTATTAATGACATTTTTCTAAAATAATTAATGTACTAATATTGCATTTAATAGTTATTAATGATATTTTCCAAAATAATTAATGTGTTAATATTTCATTTAAGGATTATTAATTACATTTTTCCAATATAATTAATGTATTAATATTGCATTTAATGGTTATTAATGACTTTAAAATAATTAATAAAATTTCTTAATTAATTTTTGTTCTTATTGAAATT
The DNA here is from genome assembly GCF_012489685.1 of Lotus japonicus. Lineage (NCBI taxonomy): Eukaryota > Viridiplantae > Streptophyta > Magnoliopsida > Fabales > Fabaceae > Lotus > Lotus japonicus. The sequence continues at coordinate 3,500,589 of NC_080043.1, forward strand.
GAGCACCACTTAAAGTGACAAGCTTCACAAAGAAGTTGTGTCTATTCAAAATTTGAGCCTTCAATTTGCTTATTTGATAATTCGTTTACAGCTCGACAAAATAATGTTATGATCAAAATTGCAAAACACACAAATCCTATCCTATACTCTACACTATTTTTTTAAACAAAAAAGTGTACACTCCGACAAGTGTACGTCACCCACTCAGTTTTATGTTTTTCTTTATAAGCTTTCTCCATCATATTATAATTAGTAGATAGATGATGTAATATTTTTATTTTCTAATTTTTTAGTAATTTAAATATTAAGTAATTTCATATTTTGAAAATAATTAATGTTTTAATATTGCCTTTAATAGTTATTAATGATTAGAATAATTAACAAAAGTCAATTGTGACTTTTTTCAAAAATAACTATTGTAGTAATTTGATATTTAATGATTTTTAATAACATTAGAATAATTAATAAAAATAAATTGTGACTTTAAATATTAACTAATTCCATATTTTTTAAAAATAATAAATGTATTAATATTGCATTTAATAATTATTAATGACATTAAATTAATTAAAAAAATTTAATTGTAGCTTTTTTCCGAAAATAACTATTGTATTAATTTGACATTTAATGAGAAATAACAATCTTATCTATTTCAATTTTTATAAATACTAAAAATTACGATAAAGTGGATATAAATCAATAGTCAGAAAGCAATATGTTTAATTTTATTAATTATCATACTATAACATTTACTAATTCAAAATATTAAATTTATTAATTAATAAATATAATATATTGAATTAATAAATGTGGATTTGTTAGTCAACGTTTGAATGCTCATTTCAAGGATTTAATTTGGGAAGTTTGAAAAAATCAATATAAAATATTTAAAAATACTATTTTATGACATTAATGGGTCTATTTATTCTGATTGAGAACTACTATAAAATGACTCATGTAATACTTGAAATATCAAAGCTAGAAATGAAAAAAACCCATACAATGGCTAACACCTTCTCATATGTCCTCTCATCCCTTGTACTAGCTTTTATTCTATTTGTTGCATCTTCCGATGCAACCAACAAAATAGTGGATATCAGTGAGATTTGCAAAACAACTGTAACTCCTTCATTTTGTTCAGCCCTTTTAAACTCCAGCCCAGGTGGAAAAGACCTTGTTAGTCTTACCCAATATATAATTGACGTGGATCGTGCCAATGTGACCAACACAATCACTCTACTCAAATCTTTGATCCAAAAAAGTAAAGATCCAAAGCTAGCAGCCCATTACAAAGATTGCTTGGACATTTATGGGGAAGAAGGTGCTCTTGGCGATGTTGATGACACTCAACGGTCTTTCAATATGAAAGATTATCTTGGTGTGAACATCCACGCAAGTGCTCTCTTTGATCGAGGTGAAGATTGTATTTCAGGGGAGTTTCCGGGACAACCCGGTGTTCATGATCCCTCATTACTTCCAAAATATGCTTTTGTTGTTAAGCAGGTTACTTCAATTATTCTTGTCTTATCAAATGACTTGAGAGGTGCTTGATCAATTGCTGTATATTAATATTTGGATGAAGTTGCAATAAAATGAGTTAGCTACATTTTGAACAAATACTTTTATTCAACCGATTTTTTCTCTTTTCCTTTTTATAAATATTTGAATTGCAGAGTTTAATTACAAAATATTTGATAAAAACTAAACAAATGATGTCACCTTGATAATTAAGACTAGGGTGTATTGCCCGTTGACAACAAATTAGTTTTGTTCTTTTGCTTTCGTCTTTTCTTCGTGCTTTCGTTGTATTGCCCATTGTCAAGAGGGCTTGTTTCTTGACTTTGATTAGTATATCATCTCTTTTGCTTTCAAAAAAAATAAAGACTAGGTTGTAATATGATTGGGTTGGTTTGAATTTAGGGTGTTTAATAATCCAAATCAATCAAAAATATTCGGTTTGAGTTGGTTTAAGGTTCTTGATTTTTTGCTTATGGATCCGAACGGAACCAACCCGATCTCAATTGGATTGGTTTGGTTCAGGTGGTTAGATTTGAAATAAAAAAAATTAAAAATTGCACAATATTTATTCTATAAATGTGAAAAGTTATCAAACAAATATTGAAACTTCATATAACCCAACATCTTCAAAAGAACAAAATGTTTCATAATCCATGTAATCCAAAATAAACAAGGTAAAAGTAAATCCGTAAATTTATTGAAATGTAAAACGAGTAAATGTAAATTATGTAATGGAATGAAGCTCCTTGCACTATATGGTATTAAAAAAAATTAAGTACGATTGGGTTGATTCGGATTCGTCGGATATTCAATCCGGCCAAGGACTCATTCCAACCCACCAACATAATATATTTGGTTTTGTTTGATCGGGTTCACGAATTAGACCATACCCACTTACACGCCTAATGAACACAAAGAAACAGAAGAAATACATAATTAAATTCCTTAATAAATTTTAGTTCTTATCGAAATTGGGCACCACTTAAAGCAACAAGCTTCACAAAGAAGTTGTGTTTGTTCAAAGTTTGAGGCTTCAAATTGCTCATTTGATAATTCATTTACAGCTCGACAAAATAATGTTAGAATCAAAATTGTAAAACACACAAAATCCTATCCTATACTATACACTATTTTTTAAACAAAAAAGTGGACACTCCTACAAGTGTCACCCACTCAGTTTTATTTTTATTTTCTGATTTTTTAGTAATTGAAATATTAAGAAATTTCATATTTTTGAAAATAATTTATGTTTTAATATTGCCTTTAATAGTTCTTAATGATTAGAATAATTAACAAAAATCAATTGTGCCTTTTTTCAAAAATAACTATTGCAGTAATTTGATATTTAATGATTTTTAATAACATTAGAATAAGTAATAAAAATAAATTGTGACTTTTGTACCCTTAAGATGTATGCTGACAAAGTTTTTTTTAATTATTGTTTTTTTTATATTATAAAATGAATTTTTTAATATATATTTATATTTTATGATTTTTCAATAATTTAAATATTAACTAATTCCATACTTTTTTTAAAATAATTTTTTTGAAAATGAAAAATTAACAATAATTTTTTTAAATAATTAATGTATTAATATTTCATTTAATAATTATTAATGACATTAAATTAATTAACAAAAGTTAATTGTAACTTTTTTCCAAAAATAACTATTGTATTAATTTGACATGTAACTCATCTATTTCAATTTTTATAAATATTAAAAATTACTATAAAGTGGATATAAATTAATAGTCATAAAGCAATATGTTTAATTTTATTAATTATCATACTATAACATTTACTAATTCAATATATTATAATTATTGATTAATAAATACGATATATTGAATTAATAAATGTGGATTTGTTAGTCAACGTTTGAATGCTGATCTGAAGGATTCAATTTGGAAAGTTTGGAAAAATCAATATAAAAGTATATCTATACTATATATAAAGGGAAAGTTTTGACAACTTGGAGGGTAAAACGGGAATTCAATAAATCATTGTACATGAACTAGAGTTTACTCATGGATATTTCAGTAAATCTCAGTATAATAATCAAAGATGAAATCTTGGCCATCTATTACTTTCAATCTTGACCGTTTAATTTCTCTTCCTAGCCTCTTCCTCTTCCACATTCAAAAGTTACACATTCTCATCAACCTTTTGGGCTTCAACAATCTTTCCACCATCCAACGAATTTACTTTGTATTTAATGGGCATTCCTAAGATCAAATAGGTTGACATTGTTTCTTCATTTTCCACCTTCTCAAGTTCCACTTGATCATTTATCACCTACCTCTTCAACTTCAACTATCACCCTATAAAATCTCTTCAACAAGCTTTCCTCACATCACAGCACACATGCAACAGAGAAACATAGTTCTACCAGCCCTCCACAAACCTGAGCCGATTTCGACATGAAGGTATGACTCAGTCACTTTGCTTCAGTCATTTGATTATTTCAATTTCCTAACTCAATATGTTTTCCCTCAAGGTCTTCTTCTCTTGGGAGACTGTGATAGTGTCAATGTTATTTTTTTGGTTTCATTTTTGTTTTATTCATATTTTTAAGTGATTATGATTTTCTTTCATTTTTGTTTTATTCAGATTGGTTTAATTAATTATGAGTTCTTTCTTAAATTGAATGTCAGATTATGATATTGTAGGTGAAATAAAAAAAACTCAAATTCACAAATGTGTTTTAAGAAAAAAATTGCTTGAGTATAGTTACGACCGTTTTTGTGCAACAATTTTCTGGGATATATGTTGAGTCATTTTCTTTTAGTTGGTGAGTTCATCAAATAATATGTGAACCCATAGCTTGATACTATGTTTAAATTTTGACTTTCTTAAAAATTAAATTGCTTATGAATGAGGTTGTTCTTCATGGGTTTTTTTTTTTTGCTTATAAAAGATACAATGACAATTTGAAGCGAGTGAAGAAAGTTAGAAAAGTTTCATTTGTATATATATGTTTATTAATTCTTTCGGAAGATGGGTAATCTCCGAAATAGCTATTTATGATGCTATGCAATTTGTATAGCCGTCGTACTTATAATATGTATGGGATTAACCGCTTCAATGTGATCTTTTATTTTGGCATTCCCTCACGCTTGGCCCAAATGATTTTTTTTTTTTTCGAGAAAAAATAAAAGACTATGCCTGCGCCGTATGAATATTAAGTAATAATAGCATGACACTTCGAGTTCAATATGCAAAAAATGGTTTTTTTTTTCAAAACATTCAATTATGTATCGGAAAGGTAGTATGAACAAGGGGTTTAAGAAGATGAATTTCTTAAACTATTTCCACGCACAAACATTGGAAATTTGGTTGCGTGCAGATCGGTATGTTTTTCACACTTAAGTCCTTAAATAATTTTAGCTGTATTTATAAAATATAAATTTAAAAAAAACCGAAGCATGTTTCCTTTTGTATAGAACAAAACATATTTTTTTGCCATTCTTAAAAAAAAGCGTAATTTTTTACATTTACTGGTTTTTAAATACATTAAATTTTAATCAATTAAAAAATGTTATATTCCTGTCCTTTTTAAATACATATATTAATAATAATTTTATAAAAACAATTACTTATGTATTACCCTTTTTTTAAAAATATATATAATTGGTAGAGTTAATTGCGTATTTAACTCCTAATATATTTATTAAATGATAGCAACAGTAAGAACAAAATTCTATTACTTTTATGAAATAAATTTTATTAGTAAACATATTTAATGTTTTTTTTTACACATAAAATTTTAGCTAAATAATAGCAACAAATACTACCATAATACATACATATTTAAAAAAACATGTTATTAGGTAGGTATATTTAAATGTATTAAATATACATATTTTATTATCATTATTCATATTACAAACAGTTGTTAATACAACAAAATTCTAAATCAAATATCCATTATTACAGCGCACAATATTCATTGTGTATGTTGTGATTGAGAAAATTGTGAGCACAGATGATAGAGCAACAACATACACTTGAGTCATTTTGTGATTGTAAAATTAATTGCAATGATTTGTCTGATATGATTCTTTGTTTTCAAATTTTAGATGGAAATCATGTTTCTGCCTGGGATCTTTTACCTGAGATATATACATTGTTAATTGCATTATTACATGGCTTTTGGATAATGTAAGTTTCCTCTATTTCCTGGATCATTCAATTGGGTACTGGAGAGAAATAATTTTGTGCTGACTGCTCACCATCATCTATTTGTGCCTGCAAGATTATCTATGCTCGTGCCTACACTTATGAGCATCAGTACAACCTCCTCCTTGGCTTAGCTGCTAAAATGTATGAAGAACCGGTGTGATGTTACTGACATTGAACAGAATTATCTTCAATTGCAATATTATGGGATATGGAGAGTTAACAGAATTGACTTATGGCAGATTGTAGATTCAGTGGTTGCTTTGTATAGGGTGGACTTTTCAGGAAGAGGAGAGCTTGCAGCGCCAGGTATATGAATCGGTCATTTAAATTCCTTTACATCAACATTTTCCCTTCTCTATGTCATTTTTTGCTGATATGAAAAATAACCATTGCAGTCAAAACTGGCACAAATGCTTTCTTGATTGATAAAGATAGCTGCAGAATTCAATGTTGCAGTTTACATGACAAATCAAGGTAAATTCTGCACTTGTGTATGAAACTTCCCCTGTTAATTCTTCCCTCTCAAGCCCCAAAACTGATAGTCTAAATGGTTTTGTTTAAAACAATAAGCAGAAGTACTTGATTTTTAGTTTATGGCTCTATAAGACTAATGCTTATCTACAAAAAAACAATTGTTTTGGTTGCAGTCATCTCTTTAGGTAATGCATAATATACCTTTTCTTTTCTTTTTTGTCTTTGTTCTCCTTTAGGTAATGTTCACTCTAGGTTTCTAAAAATTCTCCATTGGGATGTGTTTGAAACTGAAAATGCTACAGAGATAAGTTTTATCAATTTGATGGGTAGTTCAATTGCCAGTCTACACTCCACTTGGAATTTCAATTGCTATATAGTTAAGATATCCTTAATTTTTTGAATGTTCACTAGCTGCTTTCTTACCATTATGTTGAATGTATTTCCAAATATGCCTTTTGCAATTTCAAAATTTGATTCTATTAATCAGTGATTTGACTGTTATGTTTCTTTGACTTTTTTCAGAAATTAATTTAAAAAACATAATGACCCTTATATTAAGGAGTGAAGTTTGCAGTTAAGGTAAGACACCCATCCATAGTATATACATTCAGGAAAAGATCTCAGTCCAGTCATCGCCTGCATGACACCTCCTGATTGGTTGATATAAGAAAAAATCCTACATGGCATGCATTCCTTCATTCCTATTATCCTACACCTTTCTTCTTAACCTACGCTCATCTCTCTTTAATGTCAATTACTATTATCAAAACGCGTTTCTCCCATCTCTCATCTTTGTTTTACTATTTTGGTATGTTATTTACGGGTGACAGTGTAATGTTTGATTTTTCTTACCATGAAGTATTGTATCTTTGAACAGGTCGTAGCAGGTGAGAACGGAGGCAATAAGTGGTTCTCCCTCTGGATGTCTCTCAGTGGCGTTTGTTCCCTAATTTTCATCTTCACAAGCGGCTAGGTCTTCCATATCTTCACCTTGGCTGACATTATGCCCTCATTGCCATCTCAGGTATCTTCAAGCTGTATTTAGTTTTTTCGTTTTTCAAATATTTTTAGGTGATTGATTAGTTAGCTGATAAGCTGCTGAATTGATTATTTGATTAGTTGCCTCATATATCACTTTGGATTGTTTACAAAAATTCTTTCATTGATTCCCACTTCAATTAACACCTACCTGTGTTATTGTTATTATTGCTCTGCCATATTTGTTATAATTGGCCAATCTTGCCAACCCATACATCCTGAATTGCTAGAGCCTTCTACTATAAATAAGAAGTAGTTTTGACCAAATCTTCAACACTCTCCATCTTCTTCAAACTGCAATTTGAAAAGAATATTATTATTAGCATTCGAGATAGCTAGCTATTGCTAGAGACATTCTTAAAGACCCAAAAATATTGATCCTTGATGAAGCTACGAGTGCATTGGATGCTAAAAGTGAACATAATGTGAATGTCTGCTTCTGGAAACTACTAGAAGCCAGATGGAAATTACACACACTAAGTGTTAAGTGTGTGGAATATTAAGAAAACTTCAATTTCCATTATATGTAGGGTGTTCTTGGATCTGTTAGATGTGATTCTGCATCAAGGAGAAGTGTCATAGTCATTGCACACAGGTGATACTTTAGTTGTCACTTGTCAGTGTTAATTAGTGGTATTCCAATTCATAATTTTTTAGTTTTGAAATGTGTGAACTGATTTTACAAGCTTTCTACCATACAAGTAGCTGACAGGATTGTGGTGATGGATAGAGGTCATGTTGTTGAGGTTGGTATATTTTTCTATTATATTTTGAATACCTCAAATATTCTAATCAGTATTCTTTCTTGAGGTTTATTATCTTTCATACATGAGCCCCACTTTTTTTTTGTTTCATTAACAATGTAAAAGTTCACACACATGTTGGGCTAATGCTTCTCTAACAATTCTCATTTCTTTCTTTTTTTCTCATTTCTCTGTCCACGTTTCTTGCAAATTTTCACACACATGTTGGGCTAATACTGAAGGTTGAAAAAAATGTTAATATAATTCAAAGTGAAATCATCTTGAGCCATAAGTATGTGGTGGTTTAGATGAGTTCTATTTTGAACAGGTACAAAATGTCAGGTCCTGATGGAAGAAATTATTGGATCAGCCATGAAGCAAATATTGGTGGAAGTGATGCAGATGATGCTTAATCATTCTGCCATTCTCAATTCAACAAAGTTGGACGGAGAAAGCCTTTCAAGTGCTTTGTCTCTCAAGTAAATGGAATAATGAAATAAAAAAACTGCTGAAAACTATGTATTAACCAATACTTGGTTAGTTGATTTTAAGTTAATTTTTTCCTCAAATGGAATTTATTCAGTTATGATGCCAAAAAAAAGGCTATACATGTGTGTTAATTCTTTTTTTCTTTTTACTGAATTTGATTCCGGCTCGGTCATGATGAATATGGCATTTGATAGGGTTAATGTGGAGATAAAACTCAGTTCATATTGCCCTCATAGAACTTTATGAGTACAGTATTGCTTCTTTAACATTCAATGCATTCCTGAAACTGTTTGGATTTCATTTATTGAATGATATGGTTTTCTTTTTTCTTTTTCATTATCCTTTCTTTGCGTGACCTGAAACATAATTGTCATTAACTTCTATCATCGCAGAATGAAAGTCACAGGGAACTTATCTTAAAAGATGGTTTATATGCTTGGTTGACTAGAAAACAGGCAGGTGCCATGACATGATTTGGGTTTCCAGTGCAGGTATTCTATTTTTCTTCTATATTCTTTCTTTTTAAAGTGGGACATTGCAACTTTTTTTTACTTGCTGACCCAGGCATTTATAGATTATAAAAAATGGTGATGTTTAGCAAAGAAGAAAGCTGCAGCAGTTCTGGTTCTAAATGCATGGCGTCTTCAGAAAGATTTCACAATATCAGGATTCAGGCTCTTAGGTTCAGCAGGAACATGAAACCTGTGGTATATATGTTTTAGAGGCAGGAATATTGTAGAAATGTGGTTTGATGGGATAAAATAAATTGCTATAAGAAGACATGCATCTGGACTCGCGCTTCTCCCTCTGCAGCAGCTTTCATCTAAAACAAACATAGGCTTGCTCCATTGTAAATGTAATATTGATGTTCAACATGGATATTCAATTCATAGTCCAGATGGTCATCATGGTGGTATGACTATATAGACACTGTTCATTTAATAAATGTAAATGTAATATTAATGTTTAACACTTGATTTGAAGAAATACAACTGGCCCATGATTGATGACACTTCATAAGCTCAAATCTATCAGATGTGTTTTCAAAGCTCTAATCAATATTTCTTTACCCATTTCCATGGATGGAAAACTTCATCACTATATATTACTGAGTAATGATATATACACACCCCATTTTTTAAACACTTCATTTCCATCTCTTTTTATTTCTATCTCTCATCTTATCATCTATCACATCTCATATTTTCTCTCTCTTACTTTTTCTTTTCTTCCTATCTCTCTCATCATTCAACCTCTCCACCTCAAAAGAGAGGTGTGGATGAAACATTATCTTATATTGCTTGATGGGGGAAACAAGTTTATAGCTTGAATTCTTCACTAAAATAATCATATTTTTTTCCATTACTTAAATAGTTTAAATACATTAATTACCATCATTTATTTTAATTATCGTAAATTTACAAAATATACTAAATGTCATGATTACCATCATTTAATTAAGTTATTAATCATTCATAAATTAATACATTTAATTCGTTGACTTAATAATTACTTTTTTAAAAAAATCAAACACGTTTTTTTGTCTTTTACAGCATACATTTAAGTCAAATTAATTAAAATAAATTTATTACCAAATTAATTCGAAGTCAAACAAATCACAAATTAATACATTTAATTCGCTGACTTAATTTAAAAAAAACGTGAAACAACATTTGATTCAATAATAATTACTATTAAAACAAATCAATCACCTTTTCCTGCCTTTTACAACATACATTTAAGTCAAATGAATTAAAATAAATTTATTACCAATTAAGTCTAAGTCAAAAAATTCAAATATTAATAAAATTTAATTCGTTGACTTAATTTAAAAAAAAAAACCTTTTACAACATTTAATTCAGTAATAATTACTGATAAAAAAAAATCACGTTTTGTTGTCTTTTACACCATACATTTAAGACAAATAAATTAAAATAAATTTATTACCACTCAATTTTAAGTCAAACATTTCAAATATTTCATCAGTTTCAAATAAAATAACATTACATTCATCATTGTATTTAAAATTAAAGGTACCAAATTTAAGGCAAAATGAACGGTCATTTATTGTTTAAAAGTAAATACTCGAATTTAATGATAAAATCCTAATTTCCTCCTTATAATTATAAAGAAATAAAAATAACTAAAAATAAATTTCGTGTGATAACACTCTAAAAAGAAAAATAAAACCACAAAAAATAGGCTGATTGGATAGCATCATTTAAGCGAACATCTATATATATGTATCTCCTTACTCATATCATAGCACCAAAGTCTCCTCCATTACACCACAAGTATTTTTTCATTTTCTTCTAAGAAATTACAGCATGAATCCTCACGTCAGTAATCTTGACCAAATAAATACTGCAACAAAAAACTGGAAAATTGTTGTCAGAGTCATCAGGGTGTGGAATACAGAAGTGGAAGGAGAAGGGAATCCACCATCAACCTATAATCTGTTATTGATGGATCGCAAGGTTAGTGACAAAAAACACCAACTTTTTTATTAATTGTCCTAATAACGTTTAATTTACTTTAGAAACTTACATCGATATGAACTTTCACCATTTGTAGGGTCAAACAATGCATGCAGAATGTTGGCTAAGCAGTTCAGAACGTCATGCAAAAAGAATCAATGAAGGATTAGTATACAGCTTTGAATAGTTTTTCGTATGGCATAACTTCCAAGGTTTAAGTTCATCAAGACACCAATATAAGATACACTTGCTGAATAGAACAATGATATTTAAATATGATGAAAGTATGGTTCCTTTGCGTGAGCTGAAGTTTGACAACGTGCATGATGTTCTTAACGATGACTTCGATGAGAGATACTTGGTTGGTAAGTAAATCAATTGATTCAAATAAATTCACGTAGGCTATCACTTTCAAGCATTTACATTAACATGAAAATAGATGTCATGGGGGAAATTACGCACGTCGGAAACTATCAAGGATATGAGTGGAACGGAGTGACGAGTGATATCAGATACATTGAAATCGAATCTGAAGGGTAAGTTATTAGCTTTTACCATAAAAAAACTAGAAAAAAAAGAATATTACCTACCGGAAAAAAAAATTAGCGTGATTAATTTATTATTTTTGCAGGAAAAAATTTAAATGTTTGTTATACGGCGAATTTGTCAACAATTTAGATAAAGTTCTAAGCGGAGAAGATAACAAACATGTTGTTTTTATCATTTTACTGGGAGCACTAACAAGGCATCAAGGTACATTTTATAATTTTGATCTAATTTCTAAAATAATCTTCTCTATAAAACAGTAACGGGTTTAATATGTAAATAACATCTGATCAATAAAAAATTTGCAGGGGAATATCAGTTAACTACTGGGTTAAAATGCACAAAAGTCATGTTCAATCCTAACATTCATGAAGCGGAGTGCTACAGAGACAGGTTTGTCAATGCAAAATATTGAATAATCGTTTCAACAACTTTTAATGACAATTCCAACTAATAATATTTATTTACAGGTTATTTCAGTGTGACGCAATCCCTACTCAAGTTATAAATGTCCTGCTTCAAAGCTTCAAAGTTATTGAAGAAGATGAATTTCTTAAACTATTTCCACGCACAAACATTGGAAATTTGGTTGCGTGCAGATCGGTATGTTTTTCACACTTAAGTCCTTAAATAATTTTAGCTGTATTTATAAAATATAAATTTAAAAAAAACCGAAGCATGTTTCCTTTTGTATAGAACAAAACATATTTTTTTGCCATTCTTAAAAAAAGCGTATTTTTTTACATTTACTGGTTTTTAAATACATTAAATTTTAATCAATTAAAAAATGTTATATTCCTGTCCTTTTTAAATACATATATTAATAATAATTTTATAAAAACAATTACTTATGTATTACCCTTTTTTTAAAAATATATATAATTGGTAGAGTTAATTGCGTATTTAACTCCTAATATATTTATTAAATGATAGCAACAGTAAGAACAAAATTCTATTACTTTTATGAAATAAATTTTATTAGTAAACATATTTAATGTTTTTTTTTACACATAAAATTTTAGCTAAATAATAGCAACAAATACTACCATAATACATACATATTTAAAAAAACATGTTATTAGGTAGGTATATTTAAATGTATTAAATATACATATTTTATTATCATTATTCATATTACAAACAGTTGTTAATACAACAAAATTCTAAATCAAATATCCATTATTACAGCGCACAATATTCATTGTGTATGTTGTGATTGAGAAAATTGTGAGCACAGATGATAGAGCAACAACATACTCTGATGGAGCACTATATTTTTGTCCAAAGTGTAACAAGCTCATCACTTCTACCATACGGTAAACTCCATTTTGAATAAATAAATTATTTTGTTCAATAAACATTACATTTAGTTTAATTATGGATGTTTACCTTAGGTACAAGCTGTTGATACATGTTGCTGATAATATTGGATCTACAACTTTGACAAATTTTTATAGCGATGGTTGTCATCTGATCAACAAAAGAAGCAACGAAATTTTGGATGAAATGGAAAAGGTAAACATATACAATTCAAATTAAGCACTTTTACAATAAAAAATTAATTCATAATATATTAATTTATTTAATTTTATTTTAAATAAATTCTAGAACGGCTGCATGGAACACCCACCAAAAGAAATTGTTGATTTGGTGCACAAGGAATTTTTTTTCATGGTCGAAGGGAAAGATAGATTCGGAAAGTGGTTTAAATCAGCATTTAATGTCCTGAAAATTTGCATGGACCCACAAATTATTTCAAAATTCATTCAATTTACAAGTGCACATATGATGAAGAAGATCGAGGTGGAGAAGATGTAGTACCATTCCCTTAATGTTGCTTACGCATAAATATCCATTGTGCTAAACCTTGCTTTGTATTTCTTTATCCGCATTGAGAATTTATATTTTTTTGGGTATATTGACCTCGGTGGTCAATTTGAATCATTTTGACAATTTTTAATATTTCATATATTTACCACGGTTGTCAATTTTTCAATAAATCGTTGTCTGTTTGAAAATCTTAGTGCAGAGTAATATATATGTGTTATTCACCAAAAAATAAATTGATATGAAACAACCACATAACAATTGCCCATTTTTCGGTACAATAAACCTATACACTAAACTAAAAAAATAACACCCAAAATTCTTAAAAAAAACAAAGAACATAACTGTATTTAATAAATAAATATTGAAAAAATTGTTCAACAACTTTTTTTAAAAAATAATCGAGAATAAATTCCCCCGTGCACGGGTATAAAACTAGTACCTATAAACACATCCTAAATAAAACAAAAACTAATTTCTTTGATTGATTAATAAAACAATTGTGCCTCATCGCCACTCTCTCCTCCGCACGCAGAGACAGACACCGCATGTGCCTCATCGCCACCGCGCCCTCCGCCGCGCGACCACTATGGCCGTCACCTCAGCTAGCCGCCATCATCACCGGCTCTTTCCACTATCTCTCAGGTCGGTCCCTCTCTCCTTCCCACTGATGCTGCTGCAAACCTTGTTCCCTTAGGCCCTTGACAAGTTTCCTAGCTCTATCTGTGTTCATGCTGGTACTCCGCAGCAAAGTGCACCAATGCTTGTCTAGACTCTATTCCTCTGCATCTTCATCACTGATAATGGTAGATGAAACTCCACAAGTTCATGCCAATTCTGAGTTCAACTTGTCTTCTGTGTCTCCAGTTCCTGAGACCAACAGGGAACTGTTTCATGTAGTGGTTAGGGTGATTAAGTCCTTGAATTGGAAGATTGCTAGAGAAAAAAAATTTGGTAGTTGGGTTGAGACTCATGGATTTTCTCATTCAGTTAATTACTTTAGAATCATCATTCACACGTTTGCTATGGCTGGTATGCACTTGGAAGTGTTTGCTTTGCTTAGAGATATTGTTGGATACTGCAAGTGTGACGACTCGTTCGAACAGTTTTCGACTTTGTTGGATTTACCCCATCATTCTGTTCTTGTGTTTAATGTGCTTATCAAAGTGTTTGCTTCTAACTCTATGCTTGAGCATGCCCACCAAGTGTTTGTTAGCGCGAAGAATGTTGGGCTTGAACTTCATATAAGGTCTTGCAATTTCTTGTTGAAATGCTTGGTAGAAGCGAATAGAGCGGTGTTTGTTAGGTTTTTCTTTGTGGAATTGATGGAAACCGGTCCGTTGCCAAATATCCACACCTATACTATCATGATGAGTTGTGGAGATATTAGACTGGCTGCTGAGATTTTAGGAAAAATATATAGGAGTGGGGGAAACCCGACTGTTGTCACGTATGGTACTTATATTCGTGGACTTTGTGAATGTGGTTATGTTGATGTTGCTCACAAGTTAGTTCGTAAATTGCACTGCAAACTCCATCCTCTAAATAGTCATTGTTTTAATGCTGTAATTCATGGATTTTGTCAGAGAGGTGCAGTAAATGAAGCGTTGGAAGTTTTGGAAGAAATGAAGAGCTCGCGAACATTTCCTGATGTTTATAGCTACAACATGTTACTTAATGCATTCTGCAAGAAAGGGGATGTTGAGAAAGGTCTTGAGTTGATGAAGGAAATGGAGCTCTGCCAGATAAAACCATCCATTGTTAACTACACTTCCCTCATCCTTCTATGCAAGAATAAGCTGAAGGGTCAACAACTCTATGATAAGTCATTGGAAGTTTATAATAGCATGCTACAAAATGCTATCCGGCCGAATACAATCATTTGCAATCATATTCTTAGGGTACATTGCAGGGAAGGTCAATTTAGAGAAGCTTTGACACTGTTGGAAGATTTTCATGAACAAGGAATTAACCTCAACCAATATTCATATAATGAAATCATCCACATGATTTGCAAAGAAAGCTATCCAAAAATGGCACTGGAGCTCATGCCAAGAATGCTTAAAAGGAATGTACTTCCGGGAGTTGTTAATTATAGTACTCTTATATCTGGCTTTGCAAAAGAACAGTCAAATTTTGAAATGGTTGAGAGGTTATTCACAAGGTTGGTAAAAGCAGGGATCACTTTCAACACCAAGACATACACAACTCTTATTAGCATACATGGCCGTACTCGCAAAAGGCACAAAGCATATTGCAGATTTGGGGAAATGATACAAAGTTGTTTGTGTCCAGATGAGGTGTCATATACAGCTTTAATAGCTGTCTTTTGTAATATCAGAGAAATGAACGTTGCCTGTGCATTATTTCAAGAAATGTCAAGGATAGGTTGTTTGCCTAATCTATATACATATACTTGTTTGATTGATGGATTCTGCAAGATAGACTACATAGATTTGGCCACACAGCTGTTTGATGAAA
This sequence comes from Lotus japonicus, assembly GCF_012489685.1. Classification (NCBI taxonomy): domain Eukaryota; kingdom Viridiplantae; phylum Streptophyta; class Magnoliopsida; order Fabales; family Fabaceae; genus Lotus; species Lotus japonicus. The sequence continues at coordinate 3,516,366 of NC_080043.1, forward strand.
TGAAAAGAAAGGGAATTTTTCCAGATGTTGTAACTTACACTGTCCTCATTGCTTGGTACCATAAGCATGGCCGCATAGGTGAGAAAAATAAGTTATTTGGCGAAATGAAGGCAAATTGTATTTTGCTAGATGATGGGATCAAAAAGTTGCAGGACCCAAAACTTGTGCAATTCATGAACTAGAGTTTACTCATGGATATTTCAGTAAATCTCAGTATAATAATCAAAGATGAAATCTTGGCCATCTATTACTTTCAATCTTGACCGTTTAATTTCTCTTCCTAGCCTCTTCCTCTTCCACATTCAAAAGTTACACATTCTCATCAACCTTTTGGGCTTCAACAATCTTTCCACCATCCAACGAATTTACTTTGTATTTAATGGGCATTCCTAAGATCAAATAGGTTGACATTGTTTCTTCATTTTCCACCTTCTCAAGTTCCACTTGATCATTTATCACCTACCTCTTCAACTTCAACTATCACCCTATAAAATCTCTTCAACAAGCTTTCCTCACATCACAGCACACATGCAACAGAGAAACATAGTTCTACCAGCCCTCCACAAACCTGAGCCGATTTCGACATGAAGGTATGACTCAGTCACTTTGCTTCAGTCATTTGATTATTTCAATTTCCTAACTCAATATGTTTTCCCTCAAGGTCTTCTTCTCTTGGGAGACTGTGATAGTGTCAATGTTATTTCTTTGGTTTCATTTTTGTTTTATTCATATTTTTAAGTGATTATGATTTTCTTTCATTTTTGTTTTATTCAGATTGGTTTAATTAATTATGAGTTCTTTCTTAAATTGAATGTCAGATTATGATATTGTAGGTGAAATAAAAAAAACTCAAATTCACAAATGTGTTTTAAGAAAAAAATTGCTTGAGTATAGTTACGACCGTTTTTGTGCAACAATTTTCTGGGATATATGTTGAGTCATTTTCTTTTAGTTGGTGAGTTCATCAAATAATATGTGAACCCATAGCTTGATACTATGTTTAAATTTTGACTTTCTTAAAAATTAAATTGCTTATGAATGAGGTTGTTCTTCATGGTTTTTTTTTTTTTGCTTATAAAAGATACAATGACAATTTGAAGCGAGTGAAGAAAGTTAGAAAAGTTTCATTTGTATATATATGTTTATTAATTCTTTCGGAAGATGGATAATCTCCGAAATAGCTATTTATGATGCTATGCAATTTGTATAGCCGTCGTACTTATAATATGTATGGGATTAACCGCTTCAATGTGATCTTTTATTTTGGCATTCCCTCACGCTTGGCACAAATGATTCTTTTTTTTTTCGAGAAAAAATAAAAGACTATGCCTGCGCCGTATGAATATTAAGTAATAATAGCATGACACTTCGAGTTCAATATGCAAAAAATGGTTTTTTTTTCAAAACATTCAATTATGTATCGGAAAGGTAGTATGAACAAGGGGTATTTACAATTTTATACATATGATTTCATATGTGATTTTTCAGAACCGTTGGATATTCAGCAGACTTTTAATCTTAGTCGTTCAATATTCCCCTTTAACTTCCTTCAACAATGTTAGTATATACCTTTATACTATTAAGCTAAAAATTATTTTAAATGAATTTATTATTATTTAATTTATATGAGTTATGAAATGTCATAGGTCAAAATTAATATTAAATATGATATTAGTTGTGAATTCCATATGACACAAATTATTGGTTCAAATTTGTTGAAATATTAATCAACCCATAATTAATATTAATAATAAACTTTAAAAGTCAAAGGTCACTCAATAAAAAAAACTCATATCCCTTCATTTTGAACTTCCTTCATCAATGTCATTCTATAGACTTCTACTATTAATTCAAAATTATTATAAATAAATTTATTTTTTATATAAGTTATGAAATTCAAAAAGGTATGCTGAACACTAAATAAGATTTTACCAAAAGAAAAAAAATTATCACTAACCTTTTTACCTGCAACTATATAAACAAGTGTCAATACTCATTCAACATGTGTCACATATGCTTTGTTGAGGTATTTGTTTTAATTTCTCAAAGGCTCAAGATTCAAGACATTTTACGAAGAACATATATATATCCAACGACTAACTTTTGATGTACTGTCCTAAAATGTTTACATGTGTTATAACATGCTTTTTATTTCATGATGATCTTCAATGTGATTCCATCATGTAAAATTGAAACACCTTAAAAATTATTTTCTCTTTGATTTGCTCAACTTTTGATTATGTATAATGACTCAAACTTCCCACAAGGTACCAAATATTTTCGCAGGAAAATTGAATGGAAGATTAAAGTTTGTGTGCTCCATGTGTGGGAAACAAGAGATTTAAAAAAACTTCGAATTGTTAATAGTATTGAATTGCTCTTAATCGTTGAACATGTATTTTGATTTCTTTGTTTTCCCCACTTTCATGGTGCCTAATTCAAACTATTTATTGTTACCATAACAAACGTGAATTTTTAAAATTATAGTTTTTCATTTTGAAAAAATAAAACACAATTGAAGATCCATGCAACCATTAACCGAAGTCAAATGCCACAGTTTAGTGACACACTATGTGTAAGACAAGTTTATGCGATTCAGAATTTTATGGTTCAAGCATCTGCTAGGAAATTTAGAGTCACAAAGCACAAATACAAGATTACTTAAATGGGCATCTAAAAAACAGAAGAGGCTACAAGTGACACTAATCCTACAGCAAAATATGATTTTGTACTATTTCATATAGTTGACATCATTTTCATGTAGTCGATCATCTTTGAAGAAATCAATGTTTATAGTGCTAATTTATTTATTAAAAGAAAAGACATATAATACCATAAGACAACTAACTGCATCTTCTAAACAACAATAATCCATATGACTTAACCTCTAATATTGCTTCCTTAAATGAATTACCCTAATACTATGTTAATTTTTACTATTTTTTTCATTCTTCATTATTGTACTCTTACATCGTTCTCATGAATAGCCACGGATACTCACAATCTCCTAAATTCATATTGCATATATGCAAACTTTCTTCTAACCTAACTTTTAGATGTCCATTTCCATAAATAAGTATTTATAGCTTACTACTTCTCTGATTTTTTCTAAAAAAATGGGTAGGTCCAAATTTACTTAAATTGTGAAAATTTTATTTAGACAGGTTTAACTTGATTTCATCCTATTTCATATTAGATTTAATATGAACAAATTATGAATTATTTGAAATCAAATAAAAAACTATGAATTATTTATTTTTTAAATATGTATTACTTTCCAGTTTATATATCAATGTTAATATAATTATAATTTTTACCAAAACGTATTTTCTTGATAAAGAATAGCAAAATCTAATACTAACAAAGTACAAAATTTGTATTTAAGCACATATATTATTGAATTTATATGAGTTATGAAATTTCATAGGAAAAAATTAACATTAAAACTTAGGGAATTCCATAAGACACACTTTATTAGTTTAAATTTGTTAAATCATTAATCAAGTAATAATTAATACTAACAATAAACTTTTTTTTTCGAAAGCAATAACTATATTGATGAAGAAATTGACAGCAGGGTCGTGGAGCCCTTTAACCAAAACAGGCGGCTACCTAAGGCCCCAGCAAAAATATAAGGCCCAATCTTTTTCTTTTGTTGCTAAAAATGCATGCAATCTCAGCGTCTGGAACCAAACATATAGTAGCATTTACGGATTTGTTTTTGAAACTGGAAGCCAAATTGAAACTTGGGACTTGGAGCGATATATATTAGAAATAGATTGATATTAGATTCATTGGAAATACCTATAAAAATAATAATTCATAGTGGACCAAAATAAAATAAATAAGAACCTTTCATCTTTCCTAAATATTAGCCAATTAAAAAGAGAAATTTCATTGGTTCGAAAAAAAAATAGAGAAATTACACCAATATTATCATTTCTTTTATATATGTAAAAAAAAATTACCATTTCTTTTAAAACTATTCAATATCATCATCAATATAATTTAATATATTTATTTATCCTAAAAAATAAATTTCTTTTATCCCTTAATTTATTCTAACTCTCTAAGTTTTTCACTCTCTCCCTCGATTAAACGCTTACGCTTTCCTGACTTAATTATAAAACTTTGATAAATGATTTACAGCTCAAAAAGCTAGAAGATTAATATAAAAAAGTTATAATTTTTATGATATACTAAGTCTCTTTAAGATTTTTATATAAAAAAAACCCTTTAATATTCTCGCCTTAGGCCCCAGAATGTCTGTACACGGCTCTGATTGACAGGATATACACTCTTCTCCAAATGGAGCAAAAGTCAGCAAATACAAAAAGAACCCGAAAAAATATAACAACCAACCCAAGATACCCAAAGTCTATACAAACCTATCTTAAAGCCCTCACAAATCGTCAAAAAACTCCATAAAGATACCCAAGCTCCCACCAGAAACCCAAGAAACACCCTCTGCTAAACTAAGGCTAATTGCGCGCTATGATTTGAGCTGCAATAAACTTCCTCTATTCAATAAAAAAAAAATCTTCCCTATATATTTCTCTTTGAACTTCCTCCATTAATATTAATTAGTCTATAGTTTTCTACTATTAACTTCAAAAAATTATTTTAAATAAGTATATTATTATTTATTTCATATGAGTTATGAAACTAAAAAAGACAAACTTAATATTAAATAAGATCTTACAAATAAAAAAGACTTCTTCTATCTGTAAAGTAAAATAAAATTGTTATATCAAAGAATAATTCAAAAGCATCAATTAGATAAACAAGTACAAACAACACAAATAAAAAAAAATCAAATACACTCATAAAAAAACCGACGAAAAAAAAAACACAATCAAAAACATAAATTAACAATTCGACAAAAAAACTAATTATCACAAAAAAATATTATTTTTTCTCCTTTACTTACGAATAAATAATTTTTAAAAAATCATTAAAAAATGCAGTACAAAATAAAAAATAATGCCCCCGTGCAACGCACGGTTAAAAAATACTAGTAAAATATTTAAAAATATTGTTTTATGACATTAATGGGTCTATTTATTCTGATTGAAAACTACTATAAAATCACTCGTGTAATACTTGAAAGTATCAAACCTAGAAATGAAAAAAACTCATACAATGACTAACACCTTCTCATCTGTCCTCTCATCCCTTGTACTAGCTTTTATTCTATTTGTTGCATCTTCCGATGCAACCAACAAAATAGTGGATATCAGTGAGATTTGCAAAACAACTGTAACTCCTTCATTTTGTTCAGCCCTTTTAAACTCAAGCCCAGGTGGAAAAGACCTTGTTAGTCTTAGCCAGTATATAATTGACGTGGATCGTGCCAATGTGACCAACACAATCACTCTACTCAAATCTTTGATCCCAAAAAGTAAAGATCCAAAGCTAACAGCCCATTACAAAGATTGCTTGGACATTTATGGGGAAGAAGGTGCTCTTGGCGATGTTGATGACATTCAACGGGCTTTCAAGATGAAAGATTATCTTGGTATGAACATTCACGCAAGTGCTCTCTTTGATCGAGGTGAAGATTGTATTTCAGGGGAGTTTCCGGGACAACCCGGTGTTCATGATCCCTCATTACTTCCAAAATATGCTTTTGTTGTTAAGCAGGTTACTTCAATTATTCTTGTCTTATCAAATGACTTGAGAGGTGCTTGATCAATTGTTGTATATTAATATTTGGATGAAGTTGCAGTAAAATGAGTTAGCTACATTTTGAACAAATACTTTTATTCAGCCGAGTTTTTCTCTTTTCCTTTTTATAAATATTTGAATTGCAGAGTTTAATTACAAAATATTTGATAAAAACTAAACAAATTATGCCACCTTGATAATTAAGACTAGGGTGTAATATGATTGGGTTGGTTTGAATTTAGGGTGTTTAATAATCCGAATCAATCAAATATATTCGGTTTGAGTTGGTTTAAGGTTCTTGATTTTTGGCTTATGGATCCGAACGGAACCAACCCGATCTCAATTGGATTGGTTTGGTTCAGGTGGTTAGATTTGAAATAAAAAAAATTGCACAATATTTATTCTATAAACGTGAAAAGTTATCAAAAAAATATTGAAACTTCATATACCCAACATCTTCAAAAGAACAAAATGTTTCATAATCCATGTAATCCAAAATAAACAAGGTAAAAGTAAATCCGTAAATTTGTTGAAGTGTAAAACGAGTAAACGTAAATTATGTAATGGAATGAAGCTCCTTTGACTAAATGGTATTTAAAAAAAATTAAGTACGATTGGGTTGATTCGGATTCGTCGGATATTCAATCTGGCCAAGGACTCATTCCAACTCACCAACATAATATATTTGGTTTTGTTTGATCGGGTTCGCGAATTAGACTATACCCACTTACACGCCTAATGAACACAAAGAAACAGAAGAAATACATAATTAAATTCCTTAATTAATTTTAGTTCTTATCGAAATTGGGCACCACTTAAAGCAACGAGCTTCACAAAGAAGTTGTGTCTGTTCAAAGTTTGAGACTTCAAATTGCTTATTTGATAATTCGTTTACAGCTCGACAAAATAATGTTAGAATCAAAATTGTAAAACACACAAAATACTATCCTATACTAAATACTATTTTTGAAACAAAAAAGTGGCAACTCGGACAAGTGTCACCCACTAGTTTTATGTTTTTCTTCATAACCTTTCTCCATCATACTACAATTCGTAGGTAGATGATGTCATATTTTTATTTTCTGTTTTGTTAGTAATTGAAATATTAAGTAATTTCATATTTCTGAAAATAATTAATGCTTTAATATTGCCTTTAATAGTTATTAATGACATTAGAATAATTAACAAAAGTCAATGATGACTGTTTTCGAAAATAACTATTGTATTAATTTTTCATGTAATGATTTTAATGACATTATAATAATTAATAACAATTAATTGTGACTTTTCTATTATTAAGATGTATGCTAACAAAGTTTTATTTAATTATTATGTTTTTTATATTACAAAATGAATTGTTTTAATGTATATTTATATTTTTTGATTTTTCATTAGTTTAAATATTAAATAATTACATATTTTTTGAAAATAATTAATGTAATAATATTGCGTTTAATAATTATTAATGACATTAGATTAATTAATAAAAGTTATTTGTAAATTTTTCCGAAAATAACTGTTGTATTAATTTGACATTTAATGGTCTTTAATGACAATAGAATAATTAATAAAAGTCAACTGTGATTTGTCTCCTATTAAAATGTATGGTGACAAACTCTTTTTTAATGGTTATGTTTATTTTTTATATTATAAAATTAAAAAATTGAATATAATTATTTTTTTTACATGAAAATATTATTAATAATGAAATCGACATGAGATGGAAGTTCTCATGACACAGTACAAAACATGGTTTCCTCCAAGCCCTAAAATTTCATCTACACAAAAACTGCTAAAAACAAACTCTAAGAGAGTGTCTCATTAAAACCTTGTAAGAAAAAACCTAGCAAGGAAAAAGAGTACACCACTCTTAAGATAGCCAATTTTGCACCAGACAGTTATTACAATCAAACATACGTGCTAAAAAGAACAACTCCAGCATAGCAGAAATAAAAAACAAGCACCCAACGTGATAGCAACAACACAATTCATTTAGAACATAACAACAACATCAACAGCTACCTTGTGAACACCATAACAGCAACAACTTAGCAACATTTGAACACCATAACAACCACAACAAATTATGTGCCCCTTTCAGTCTCGCTAAATTACAGCACAGAACATCCCAGCATCTCATGAGCAACACATTCATCAGAATCGCAATTACCTTCAAATGTATAACATCAAACCCCAAATACCCACAGAGGTTGAACACAATCACAACCCGATTTTGCCATATCATCAGCTTTTTCATTTGCTTCACGAAATATATGATCCACACGCACGTAATCCACTTCCAACATCATAACATCAATCATATGCAAGTCATTCAAAAGCTTCCATGGCCTATATTATGTTCTCATGACCCAACTCACTGCTAGTGTATAATCGATTTCCACCAATACACGCTTTATTCCAAACTCCTTGCAAAACTGGAGAACCAACCTTATCGCCCTTACCCCAGCCTCATAAGCAAATACCTCCCCCATTGCTACTGAAAAATAGCCTAACCGCACACCCGTCCAATCATGCAGCACCCTTCCTGCTCCTCCAACACCCGACGCACCCCTAGCTGCCCCATCAACGTTGAACTTGTAAAAGCCCTCCTCAGAACGCACAACTAAGAGGCTTTACGAACTGGCTTTGAGCTTCCTACCCTAACCTTTTCAAAATTTTGCAAGAGACCATACACACTATAATCGCAAACCTCATGACAGCCCTAATCCAACTGAAAATCCTTGTAATATCTGTCCCATACCTCCATCACTGTCACTGATTTCCCTCTAAATATAACATGATTCCTCTCCATCCACACGGACCATCCCAGCGCATATGGCACCAAGCGCCACAGCTCCAACCCTGTATTAAATCTCAAAGCATCCCATTGAAGCATCAATATTTCTACTGTGAATATAATTTCTTAAATTCAAGATGATATCAAATATGCTATAAAAAAATTGATACCAAATAGTTTTAAATGATTGATTTGGAAATTAACTAAAAAAAATTATATTTTATGTTTTCGTATATACATTTGGAAGGTTAAAATGATTTTGGTATATTGATTTAAAGCATAACAAATTAGAAATAAAAAGAGGGAATTAGAATGCAACTCGGATTAGGAAAAAAAAAACTTAAATAGATGATATGCATATTTAAAAAAGAAAAAGAAGATAGAAAATATGAAAATGTATATTGTATGCCGACAAAGTACTCTTATTTCATCCGTGCATAACGCGAGATCAATACTAGTAAATGTGATTTATTCATGAAAAGGTAAAAAGTATTTTAAAAAGAAAAATATAACTTTTAGTTATTGTTTATCTTCATCTTCTTATTTATCTTCAGACCTTTTTTTTTTGAATGCCAAACTAATATTAATACAATAGAAAAAATGCACCAGGATTGCAAAGAGACAATTACAAGGAAAAAGAAAGAGTAGGAAACGCAAGCAGCAAAAGGCAAAACAGACCCAAAACAAGCTCACTAACACAGAGGAGCCATCTTCATCTTCATCTTCATCATTTTCTTCATAACTAAAAACTCATATCTCAACCCAGAAAACCAACTTCTCACCCACCCTCTTCCCTCAACCCCACCCAAGACAACACTTATTTCAGATCCACAACCACCAACAAACCGACAACCACATCTACCCAGAAACACAGTGAACCAAACATCTCTCTCCCCTGCATCTCCAACCTTAACCCAAACTCAAAGCTTCCACGAACTCAGCCACTCCAACACCTCGACCCCTAATTGCACACCCAACCAGATCAAAACGCGCAAGTACCAGATCGAAGCTTTGCAATTGGGATTTTGGGTAATTTGGGGGGATTAGGATAAGTTTGGGGGAATTAAAATTGGTTAATTAGATTTGAGTTACAATTAGAAATATGTTTAATTAGATTAATTATATGATGTGTAATTTTTTTAATTTTTTATTTTTTTTAGTGCCATGTCAGCTTCATTTACACAGTCATCATGCCATTTCATCACTCGTCGGAGCTCCGGGCTCCGGCGAGGACTGGCTCCAGACGTTTTGCAAAAATAGGGACGTATTCCACAAATTTTTCCGATGAAGGACCTAGTTCAGACGGCGAGACAAAGACAGGGACTAATTTGAGGATTAAGTCAATGAATAATATTAAAAAAAATACTCATGTATTCAGTTTCAAAATTTTCCAAAGTTCTGGTTATGTCATATTTTAGTTATAAGGTTCAACCCTTGTTTATAGGGTGACCTAATGTTGCGGTTCTGGGTGAATTATGCAATTAAAAAAAGAGGTTATGTAATTAAAAACTGATAATGCGTCGAAGTGAGGAAATACAAAAATACCATTTTCTTAAGTACTTCAGAAGTTAAAGTTTCGAAGTACTCAAGAACTTAAAGTTCCGAAGTCATTGCAACTAGGATTAACACCTCATGTTTTTTAGTACTCCGAAAGTTAAAGTTCTGAAGTACTCTGGAAGGATAGTTTTGGCATTTTAAAAAAATAACCTGAGGTGCCAGATCTGGTACCTAAGGTGCCAAATCCAACTCCTACTCAATGCAACCAGCATCAGTTTGTATATAGAAAACACGTCTATATTTACTTTACAATTAAGTAGAGTGAGTCTTGAATCACGTTAGTTCTTAGTTTGGTCTTCAAATTCACTACATGAACACAAATCATGGATGCTTTCTATGGCAATCCAATTTGCACATGCTTCAATTCATAATGGAAAATGAAATCAATTCCGCGGAAGTAAGGCATCAACAATTCAAAGTTGCTGTTGAATTCACCTACTAGAAATTTATTCCGTTTCAATTCCATTAAATGTTTTAGTGGCTTTGTTTTCACAAACATGTTTATATATAATAAAGCATCAGCCAAGTAACAGAAGCCCTTATAGCTCAGTGGTAGAGCGTCAGTCTTGTAAACTGAAGGTCCGTAGTTCGATCCTGCGTGAGGGCACTTTTCATTTCTGTTTTTATTTTTTCATAGTTATTGTATAGTCCAGTTCTTTTATTTTTATTTTGGCCTCATTAACGTACTCATAAAATTCAAGATACACATTACGATTAAATAATATGAGTGGCATTTTATTTTTCGCCATGAAATTTCATTTGAGAACTCAGATATTCCAATTCTTCCTTCTTTTCTTTTGCCAAATTATTGCTAATAGTTCTAGTGAGTAGTGACATAAACACATAGTAGATAAACTTGGTTTACACAAACATTCAATTGATTTTCACCATATAAAAAAAATACTATTATCCTAATTTAAACTAAAAAGAATTCTAACCATTCTTAGAATATGGTCTTCTGTGGTATAATATGATTGAGCTTCGTGGATCAAAATTATGCTCTCATAACATATAACCCACTCACAAATCTTTCAAATTTGAATAAAAAGCCAAGAAAACAAAAGAAGAAGCCAATGTTGAACACAGATGATAGGCTTTACAATCAATAAAATGAGATGATTGTTACATTACATCCAAAGTGTAGATGCATCAAAGAATGAAACCGTTCCACTAATAAGATTCTAAATCACAGTTCTCAGGAGATAGAAACTAAATAATGTCAGAGTTGCACTCATCATGAAACTCAATTAAACAAAACAAAACAAAAAATTACATGTACTAGTAATAACATAGACAGTAGCATCATCTGGTGAAGAACACTAACTCACAATTTTACACCACATTTGGAACCCACAAACAACCGAAGTCAAAATCAATTCAGGAAAGAACCTTTCGTGAGTAGCTTCTGGGAGCTAGAAATGGTTCTGAGAAAAAGAGAAACCGATCCAAACATACTATTAGTTTCACGAGGTTAGAAGTTGTGTTGCAAGAACAGTCTCTCTTGAGGAGAAGCAGGACCAATCTCTTCTTCAAGGCTTCTCAAAACATCACCACCACCACCAACATTACCGCCACCAAAGTTCCTCACCTCTGAATTATTTTTCCCATCAACCTCAGCCTCTGAGCCTGAAGACTTTCTTCTCTGAGAAGAAGTGACACTGGGGAAAGTTATCCATGAAGGTGCTCTAAACTCAACAAACCTCTGATCCTCATTTTCTGCGACATCAGTTTCTGAAGCTGATCTATTTGAAGACCTCTGAGATGATTTCTTATGCATTCTATTACTTCCTAAAACCACCTCAGTCGGCAAAATCGGTTGCTCGATGCAAGGACTTCCCATTAACTGAGCAAGAGCTCTCTCCAAAGCTGTTGTCACTTTGTCCATTGAAGGCCTATCTTTCCCTCTCATCCTCACACTCTTACAAGCCACATTAGCAATCCTTTTCAAGGCATCGAGATCAGAAGGAGGTTTCAGAACCGGGTCGAGGATCGTGGCTATATCTCCTGATTTGATCAGAGGCACTGCCCATTGAACTATGTTCCCTTCTTCATATTGCATGTCAATTGCTTTTCTTCCACTAAGAATCTCCAAAAGCAGAACACCAAAGCTATAAACATCAGATTTTGTTGTAAGATAGTGAAGCCTGTAGTACTCAGGATCAAGATAACCAAGAGTCCCAGCTGGCAACTCAGCCAAAGGGGAGCTACTATCTGCAGGACCAAGCAAAGACAAACCAAAATCAGCAACTCTAGCATTGTGTTCTTCATCAATGAGTATGTTTGAGGATTTGATGTCTCTATGAATCACTGGTGGACAAGCATAGCCGTGCAAATACTCTATTCCTCGCGCTGCTTGGACCGCAATTGTGACCCTTCTCACCCAATCTAACTGCTCTCTCAGCTCTTTGTTAGGGCTATGCAAATGCTGATGCAAAGAACCATGAGCCATGTACTCATACACAAGAAGCCTCTCTCCACCATCCTCACAGTAGCCTAGAAGGTTGAGCAAATGAGCATGGTTCAGCCTTGAGAGCAAGTCAAGCTCAGTGTGAAACTCTTTAGAGTTTTTCTGCATGTTGGGAGACATTATAGCCCTTTTCACAGCAACAACAGTGCCATCTTTGAGAACCCCCTTGAACACACAAGAAAAGCTTCCTTTCCCTACAATTGATTCTTCTTTGAATCCAGCAGTTGCACTTTCAAGCTCTTCATACGGGAACATCTGAGCCCTTCTAATCTTGAACTCCTCCATGTCAGGGCGGATCTTACTGTTCTCCCTTTGGTGTGAAGAGCTTCTATTTAGCTTCTTCACATTTGACCTTGTTGCTGAACACTCACAACCTCTTAGCTTGTATCTAACATACAAAACTGCAGTTATGGAAGCAATGCAAACAATCAAAACTGCAAAAGCTATCTCAGCAATAACCACTGTTAACTGCAGACCCCAGAATCTACCATTTTTCTTCCCAGTGGAAGCATTGGAATTGGAAGAGGAGCAGTTGGAATTGCATTCAGGTGATGAACAAAGAGAACAATTATATTCACAAACTCGATCAAATTTCAGATTGCATTCACTTTTCTGATACATTTCATCAGGACAAACACCAGTGCAAGGCATGCAAATGTGAGAATCTGGGGACTTGCAAAGTAGACCCTTTTGCTGGTCTTGTTCAATTTCATAGTAACCAGGTGGACATGGAGTGGACCTGCACATTCTTGGCGAAACTGCCATAGGAAGAGTGGTGGGGAAGCCAACACCCCAACAAACAGGCTCAAGAGATTCCTCAGCAAGTATTCCACAGGTGAAATAGTTCCCTGCAACAACCTCAAACACCTTAATCCCACTAGGAACTGGGGTGCTTGCTTTCAAACTATACCCCCAGCAAATCACTCCATGATCATAGCTCTTGACACCACAAGCATGAAACTTTCCTCCCACCACAGAAAGCAAAGGATCCTTTGGAGCAACATCAATGTTCCCTTGTCCTTTCACCGACCGCACCAACGAAATTTCCTCCTCCATGTCCAAGCTCCTCCCCCAACAAATAGCCCTAGAATTCACCCCTTCTAAGATTCCACAAACATGATATCCACCGGCAGAGAGCTTCTGGAATCTCATGTCTTGAGGCATCAGACTCATAATCTGGCTACTAGTCTCATCTCCCCAGCAGAACACAGTCCTGTTTTGAGAAAACAAGCCACAATTGAACTCAGAACCTGCTGAGATTGACTGAATCTGCCCATCAAACACATAGTTTTTGGTCATGTTGTAGCCCCAGCAATCAACAAAAGAAGTGTTCCTGTGTCTTCCTGTCAAGGGTTTCCTCAACCCACAGAGGTGATAATCCCCAGCACTGATTTCTAGGTACTGAGCCCCCTTCACCATAGGTTGTGGCACACCCATCCCTATGTAGTTAGTGCTACCCCAGCAATAGGGTTGGCTTGAACTCATCAGAAGCCCACACACAAAGCCATCACCAGCAGTTAGACCAAAGAATGAAAATTGGGGTGGTGTTCCATAAATTATGGCTGAGTTGAATCCATTACAGGCCACAGTATGAGACCCATCTGATTTCAAACCACAAAAGGCTGAACCTTTATCCCCATAAGAGACAGCAATTGAAGACATGGAACCAAGGCTTGAAACTGGGAACCATAAGTATGAAAACACCACAAGCTCAGATAAGAATTGTTTTGCTGAGAACCCCATGATGCAAAACCTCCCAAAAACTATGTCATCTAGACAAAGGTAGAATCTTTACCAATAATGTTGGTTGGGCAACATAAGATTCTGGCTTACACCTTTTGACTACTCAGCAAGAAACACAGGTGAAAGTGCAGTTTAAAGAGAAGAGAAAGTGTAACAAACTTCATCTAACAAACCAAAGCAATGCTACCTCAAGGTTTCTCACAATTTGCATGGATTACTAGCAATGCAGAAGAAAAGGCCCAGAAGAGAAAGTGGTGGATCAGAATCTTCATTCTGGGTTTCTCAACAAACATCAACACAAATAGCAAGAAATTTCACTGGATCTTCAGCCCACTTTGGATTCTTACAGCAGAAAAATCCACTATTGTTCCTTGTTTGGAAGAGAAGTAAACTTACCAGGGGAAAAAACCAAACTCCATCCAGTGTTTTCAGCTATTCTAAAACTAAGAAAAGGGTTTCAACTTGCTAAATCAACAACCACATTCAGTAAAAGTAAGCAGAAACTCTTGCACCATTTTGGCTTCATGGTTGGTTTGATTATGGAGATGGGAAGTGCTTGAAAAGGGGCTTAAAATGGAGATAGATGATGGATTGTGGAAGGTGTTTGCAATGTTGTTGCAGGGGAAGAACAGAGATTGAAGGAGAAAGGTGCAATAAATGTGACAAAGCTGCAACTTCTGAATATGGGCAAAATGTAGGTGGAGGCATTAAATGTGAAAGTTAATGCATTTTGATCTTTTCATGCCTGGATTACTGCACTACCCAATTTTCACTTTCATGAAGAGAGAGGTGAAATTTACTCCTATCAAGCATGGAATGGGAACAAAACATCATTCACGCCCCAAAACATTTGCTCCATATGATATTGATATCTTTGTTTTCCTGGTTGGTGCTGAGTTTATGGAGTTCTGTTTTCTGAGTATGCACCGCTTTACCATTGACTGTTTTACATAGACTTTCTGAGCAGTTTCAAAAAAAAAACATAAACATTCTAAGCATTTTGTTATAGTCATTAGTTCCTTTCTTTAAAATCTTTATGTCAAATTATTATTAAAACATGATGAAAGAATTTTTGAAAGTTTATTTATTTTATTATGATATATCGACTTGTAGTCTTGTACCCATGATTATCAAATTCGAACCGATGACTATCCTAGTCTGGCCCTAACTTTGATCGGAAAAACTTGCTTTAACCAAGTTTAGAGAAAAATTGGACCCGAATCGACAAGGCGGAGATGGTGGTGATTTTATGGGTGCTAATATCCGCTCAATTGTAATAATTAAATTATTTGAATTATAATAACAGTTAAATAATCATGTTTGAATCATAAACTTTACTATTTAATTCTTTTCGATACATCGGAAACTAAAATTTTACTATTTAATTCTTAATTTTCTTATTTTGATATTCTTGGGGTATATTTTATTAATCATTTGAGTTAAAATGTGTTTCCTACATTATATACTTAGAAAAAATGCATCTGAAAAAGTTTAAAAATAAAGAAGTCTTAGGTTCCTCACAAATTTTTATCAAATCCTACAAAAATGAGGTTGAGTATCATAATTTTATCATCGCCTTTATAAAACAAGACTGACCCTGCCCGTTCCTATCAGTGTGTGGGGTGGGAATATCAAAACTTGACCCCCGCCCCACCTCATTGCCTTGTTGACTTGCTTGCAAAAATTGATCAATTTTACAGTAACTTTCTGTTATCGATACAAATATTGGCATGCTTCATTCCATTTGATATACTCTAAAATCATTTCTGATTAAAAGAGTTTTTCTTTGGTTTCACCTTTTCTCAATAAAATTTGGGTGCAATTGCACAAAAAATATTATTTGTAACTTCACTTTCATGTAATTTAACTGCATATATACTCTTTTCATTTCATATGTAACTAAAAACTTAACTGCATATACACGATTTCACCTGCCATTTTCAAACATGCATTGAATATTTACATTGCATTTTGTGTTAGTCATAAAACTATAGTTGTAAGTTGTAATGCGTGTGAACACCTTCACCAAATAAACATGCATTGCCTTTTGTGCAAATCATAAAACCAAATTGAGAAGAGTGTTTAGTGTGAGATATGATAGAATATTAAATTGTGACCGTAAAGTTATATACTAGTGGTTGAGATTTAATGTAGTTTAGGGTCACATGAGTTTTTAAAAATTAAACTGACTGTTTTAATTTCAATCTTCATAATTTATGAATAAATTTAATTTAATGATTAATATTTACTTCTCTCATCTCTCCAAATTATCTCACCTGATTAGTCCCTTATGTGTGTATGTGTGGGGTTGACAAATGCATGGATAACAAGTTGGTTGAGAATTGAGATGAACCGTGTGCTTCCAAAACTCATCAAAGTATAATTAACTCAAGACACCATATATACTGAAAAAGGGAAGAGAAAAAGAGTGGAGATCAAAGACTAATCACATGGTTTACATGCCAAACGTACAGGCAATTAATCTTGCATATATATAGTATTAACTTTCACTCTGTGGTTTCCTTTGTGTCTCTCTCCCGGGAGAGTGAGATAAACACTTTTGCCTTATTAGTTTTACAGGTTACACTTAACTCTCTGGCATGGAAGCACTAATTGGAGAAAATCACTCTTTATCACAATTTTAACATAGAAATATTAAAACACCTTGATGTGGACTTAAGAATTGTGGGGGCCTTGGTTTCATTGTCCCCACAGCATAGAACAAGAAGTGGGGGCCTTCATAAGCAAATTAATCTTGCAAATTGGGCTATCTAAACAAATGCTAACTAAACAAATCGTATCTGGGCTCATCTTCAAACCCCTCTTTGCAAGTTTTCAATATACTATTCATGTTTTGATCCAAAAAAATAATTTACTATTCATGTGCCATATTTTTTTAGTATGGTTAGAATTATTGAATGGGCTGGGCTTAGTACAATTGTCAAAATATATTTGTTTTTTTTTTCTTAATATAATGCAATTAAGAGATATTTGGATGCTCTCAAATCTCAATTGATGGGGTCCTGCTCTATTATTAAATAACTTCCCTAAATACAAGTTAATTTTTTTATTTTGTGAATTCATTTGCTAATTTTAAAAGTATTTACTATAATTAAATATATATCATTTTAATTTTTTTAAATATTATATATGTAGTAATGTGAATGCATTGACTATATCTAGATTTTGTATACATTTTTTTAATTAAAATGATAAATATTAAGTTTTAGAGAAAAAAAAGGGAGAGACTTAGAAAAATCTATGCTCTTGTTAGGTATATATATTTTTTTCTGCTAATTATTGTTAGGTATATTTTAATAAGGGGAGGAAGGCTCTGGGATATATTTGAAAACTCTCTAAAACCCTATAAAAAAATTAAATTATAATTTTTAGTTTCCAAATTGATGGTTTTAGGAAATTTATTACTTTAAAAAACAAGAGGAGTTACCCCATTTTTTCCCAATTTTTTTTTACATCAAAAAGTTAAATTGCATTCTTCTTAGAATTGATTCCAAAACCTCTGCACCCTATGCGTGTGGAGACGTCATCAAGATGGCAACACACACCGTTTCGGCATGCTTCAGCACTTGCGTGCTTGGCAATTTCACATAAAACTTGAGTTTTCCTTTGTTTCTCAAAGAATCTAGGACTGGTACTTCTTGATAAGGTAACAGCCTAACAGGACAATTTTGAGCTCAATTCTAAAGTATAAAATTGTAAATTTCAGCGTCTAATAATCACATGCCCCCTCACTCCTGCCACTTAAACTATCATTCGGGGCACTTCCCAAAAATCCATAGTATATACATTTAGGAAAAGATCTCAGCACAGTCATCGCTTACTTGGCATCTACTGATTGGTTAATATCAGGAAAAATCCTACATCACACTCCATGCTTCATTCTTCTTATCCTACACCTTTCTCCTTATCCTTCACTCATCTCTCCTTAATCTAATCACATTGATTCTAAACGCGTTTTACATCCTTTGCCGTTACAACCTTCATTCGCGTTTACATCCTCTGCCGTTTCAACCTTCAAGATCATCTCTTCCGATCTGTATTAATCGCATTTCATAGCCCTTCAATCGCTTCTCTCTTCCCCTTTCGGTTCCTGTTTCGAATCAGATATTTTTCTCTCATCGCTCCCTTCCTCTATTCCCCTTCAATCGAATCTCTCATGGCCCCTTCCAATTCCCCTTGATTCGCATCTCTCTTCCCCTCTCGGTTCCTGTTTCGAATCTGTGTAACTGAGATGTTTATGGGTGGCATAGAATTGATGACTTGCAATGTGTGTAAATCGCCCCTCCCGGCTTCATTCCTCTCAACGCCACGACGGCGACACCGCAGGTATTCAGGGCTTAATTGATGTATGTTTTAGTGCCTGTATTTTGATTTTGATAAATTTGTGGTTTGCAGGCCGATTCTCTACATCAGATACAATACCTGATGTTTCTTAGAAACCCTAAATCAGATTCAGGCAGATGCTCTACATTATATCCTCCATCAAGGTAAGAGCTTTGATGTTTATATCAAATCCTGATTCTCTTAGTTAGTAAATTCCTCACAACCTCAGACTTTGTTTCATATCTGTTTTGTTATTTCAGGGAGATTTTGTTCCTTTTTTTTTTCCTTGGCTTTGCAGGATATGACCCGTGCGTTCTCTTACTGAAATTCTGTATGAATCTTATATTTAGCTTATGTTTCCTTTCTTGAGTAGAAATTGAAATTCGCCTCCTATTCCTACGTTTCTCATTCAGTTTTTCTCCTTATAGTCTGTTCAATTTCAAATCTAATCAGAATGAAGGTGGGAAATTGCAATTTGAAATAAAAAGTTAAAACAAAGTTAATTATCGGTATCAATTAGTATCAATAAGTTCATATTCATAATTCTAAGCGCCTATATATATTACTACTTCTGCATTGTCCTCTGCACACTTGATATTTTAAATTGTATAGAATAATGTTTATTTTGAATGTTCTCATTGAACTGAGCTTTTTCTTTTTCTTTTTCTGTGTCGTGTTGATTATTGAAGCAGCTTACTAAGGTGTTTGAACGGGAAGAACATTCAGGGTATTCTATGTGAGAGGCTGAGAACGTAAGGTGTCCCTATTTTGGTCCATGTTAAACTTATTTATCTGCCTTTTGATGTGGTTATGTGCTGCAGGTTTGCAAGGAGTTACAATAAGAAGTTGGAGCAGATCTAATAGCATGATACAACCATAGAGAAATTATGGTAGTTTGGGTGGGGTTGAAAGGACACGATGCCCAACTAGGTGACAAAGAAGCAAGGTTGATGACTCATTTGAAGAGGTTGCAAAGATTGGTATTTTTTATTTTACCCACGGGAAAGAAGCAAAGTATGATCCAAACAGGCCTAAGAGACCTCCATTCTCATTCCTCTAATTCAGGTAATTACGATTTATAGGTTAACACAAAATTAAACAAGGGATGGTTTTTCTGGAATATGTAACAATTGAAACTTAATTCAGTGCAGCAAAGAAGCAAGGAAAAGCGTTCAGGAGGATAGGTTTATAATTTATATCTGCTGCTAACCTTTGCACCCCACTTAATAGTCAATAGCCTCCCCCCACCATTCTTCTTAAGAAGCAAATTATTGGATTGCCACCTGAGCACCTGAATTTCACAGCACTATATTAATTGGGTTCACATCTTATTTAGCTTATGTTTCCTCTTTTAGCTTGGCACCATAATCCTAAGTAGCTTCACAACAGTCTTATATTTATTATCTTAAAAGCAACTGAGTTGGATGTTATTCTGCACAAGCAACTCATGACCATCATGTGTGATGTGTGTTTTAGCTTATGTTTGTGACCATCATTGTGATGTGTGATGTGTGTTTTAGCTTCACAACAGTCTTATATTTAGCTTATGTTTCCTCTTTTAGCTTGGCACCATAATCCTAAGTAACATGTCTGATAATTAAGAGTCTTTCATGTTAAGAGTCTCGAGTTTCCTAGAGGGATAATTAAAAACCAAAATTATCATGTACATCTTTCATGTTTAATATGATAAATATATAATGAGCAGATATTCTTACTGTTCTGAACATCATACAACACCACCAAGTAGGCAGTTAAGATATTTTCTACATTACATTGTAGCTATTTCAACCATGGTGATATGTCTAAACAGTATCAGTAAATCATTTGGCAAAAATCATTCAATGTGTGAAACTTCCATATTATGATAACAATGCTTCCAAATATGCCTTTTGCAATTTCAAAAACTGATTCTATTAATCAGTGCTTTGACTGTTATGTTTCTTTTATAACTTAAATGTCTTACTGGCTCTTCACTACAATTAGGGATGGATTGGTAAGTAAAAGTCTATGATGATCATGATTAAAGAAAATCAATGGTTATGATTTCATCAAGTACCATAAATGCTGTCTGCATAATCAGGGATTTGAATATTTGATTCTATTAATCTGTTATGTCTTGGCTGTTATGTCTTGGCTGTTGTGTTCTCATAGTTTCGATGAATTTCTATATTCAGGAAATCACTTCAACTGGCGTGTCTAGAAGGGCAAGATATATATGGCGGATGTTAGCACTAAGCTAAAGAACAAGAACTTCACTACAGATGTCAAAGTGGACACTAACTCAAATGTGAGTTGAAAAGTTTCGCTGAGATAATTTTTAGTCAAACACTTGAGTCATTTTGTGATTGTAAAATTAATTGCAATGATTTGTCTGATATGATTCTTTGTTTTCAAATTTTAGATGGAAATCATGTTTCTGCCTGGGATCTTTTACCTGAGATATATACATTGTTAATTGCATTATTACATGGCTTTTGGATAATGTAAGTTTCCTCTATTTCCTGGATCATTCAATTGGGTACTGGAGAGAAATAATTTTGTGCTGACTGCTCACCATCATCTATTTGTGCCTGCAAGATTATCTATGCTCGTGCCTACACTTATGAGCATCAGTACAACCTCCTCCTTGGCTTAGCTGCTAAAATGTATGAAGAACCGGTGTGATGTTACTGACATTGAACAGAATTATCTTCAATTGCAATATTATGGGATATGGAGAGTTAACAGAATTGACTTATGGCAGATTGTAGATTCAGTGGTTGCTTTGTATAGGGTGGACTTTTCAGGAAGAGGAGAGCTTGCAGCGCCAGGTATATGAATCGGTCATTTAAATTCCTTTACATCAACATTTTCCCTTCTCTATGTCATTTTTTGCTGATATGAAAAATAACCATTGCAGTCAAAACTGGCACAAATGCTTTCTTGATTGATAAAGATAGCTGCAGAATTCAATGTTGCAGTTTACATGACAAATCAAGGTAAATTCTGCACTTGTGTATGAAACTTCCCCTGTTAATTCTTCCCTCTCAAGCCCCAAAACTGATAGTCTAAATGGTTTTGTTTAAAACAATAAGCAGAAGTACTTGATTTTTAGTTTATGGCTCTATAAGACTAATGCTTATCTACAAAAAAACAATTGTTTTGGTTGCAGTCATCTCTTTAGGTAATGCATAATATACCTTTTCTTTTCTTTTTTGTCTTTGTTCTCCTTTAGGTAATGTTCACTCTAGGTTTCTAAAAATTCTCCATTGGGATGTGTTTGAAACTGAAAATGCTACAGAGATAAGTTTTATCAATTTGATGGGTAGTTCAATTGCCAGTCTACACTCCACTTGGAATTTCAATTGCTATATAGTTAAGATATCCTTAATTTTTTGAATGTTCACTAGCTGCTTTCTTACCATTATGTTGAATGTATTTCCAAATATGCCTTTTGCAATTTCAAAATTTGATTCTATTAATCAGTGATTTGACTGTTATGTTTCTTTGACTTTTTTCAGAAATTAATTTAAAAAACATAATGACCCTTATATTAAGGAGTGAAGTTTGCAGTTAAGGTAAGACACCCATCCATAGTATATACATTCAGGAAAAGATCTCAGTCCAGTCATCGCCTGCATGACACCTCCTGATTGGTTGATATAAGAAAAAATCCTACATGGCATGCATTCCTTCATTCCTATTATCCTACACCTTTCTTCTTAACCTACGCTCATCTCTCTTTAATGTCAATTACTATTATCAAAACGCGTTTCTCCCATCTCTCATCTTTGTTTTACTATTTTGGTATGTTATTTACGGGTGACAGTGTAATGTTTGATTTTTCTTACCATGAAGTATTGTATCTTTGAACAGGTCGTAGCAGGTGAGAACGGAGGCAATAAGTGGTTCTCCCTCTGGATGTCTCTCAGTGGCGTTTGTTCCCTAATTTTCATCTTCACAAGCGGCTAGGTCTTCCATATCTTCACCTTGGCTGACATTATGCCCTCATTGCCATCTCAGGTATCTTCAAGCTGTATTTAGTTTTTTCGTTTTTCAAATATTTTTAGGTGATTGATTAGTTAGCTGATAAGCTGCTGAATTGATTATTTGATTAGTTGCCTCATATATCACTTTGGATTGTTTACAAAAATTCTTTCATTGATTCCCACTTCAATTAACACCTACCTGTGTTATTGTTATTATTGCTCTGCCATATTTGTTATAATTGGCCAATCTTGCCAACCCATACATCCTGAATTGCTAGAGCCTTCTACTATAAATAAGAAGTAGTTTTGACCAAATCTTCAACACTCTCCATCTTCTTCAAACTGCAATTTGAAAAGAATATTATTATTAGCATTCGAGATAGCTAGCTATTGCTAGAGACATTCTTAAAGACCCAAAAATATTGATCCTTGATGAAGCTACGAGTGCATTGGATGCTAAAAGTGAACATAATGTGAATGTCTGCTTCTGGAAACTACTAGAAGCCAGATGGAAATTACACACACTAAGTGTTAAGTGTGTGGAATATTAAGAAAACTTCAATTTCCATTATATGTAGGGTGTTCTTGGATCTGTTAGATGTGATTCTGCATCAAGGAGAAGTGTCATAGTCATTGCACACAGGTGATACTTTAGTTGTCACTTGTCAGTGTTAATTAGTGGTATTCCAATTCATAATTTTTTAGTTTTGAAATGTGTGAACTGATTTTACAAGCTTTCTACCATACAAGTAGCTGACAGGATTGTGGTGATGGATAGAGGTCATGTTGTTGAGGTTGGTATATTTTTCTATTATATTTTGAATACCTCAAATATTCTAATCAGTATTCTTTCTTGAGGTTTATTATCTTTCATACATGAGCCCCACTTTTTTTTTGTTTCATTAACAATGTAAAAGTTCACACACATGTTGGGCTAATGCTTCTCTAACAATTCTCATTTCTTTCTTTTTTTCTCATTTCTCTGTCCACGTTTCTTGCAAATTTTCACACACATGTTGGGCTAATACTGAAGGTTGAAAAAAATGTTAATATAATTCAAAGTGAAATCATCTTGAGCCATAAGTATGTGGTGGTTTAGATGAGTTCTATTTTGAACAGGTACAAAATGTCAGGTCCTGATGGAAGAAATTATTGGATCAGCCATGAAGCAAATATTGGTGGAAGTGATGCAGATGATGCTTAATCATTCTGCCATTCTCAATTCAACAAAGTTGGACGGAGAAAGCCTTTCAAGTGCTTTGTCTCTCAAGTAAATGGAATAATGAAATAAAAAAACTGCTGAAAACTATGTATTAACCAATACTTGGTTAGTTGATTTTAAGTTAATTTTTTCCTCAAATGGAATTTATTCAGTTATGATGCCAAAAAAAAGGCTATACATGTGTGTTAATTCTTTTTTTCTTTTTACTGAATTTGATTCCGGCTCGGTCATGATGAATATGGCATTTGATAGGGTTAATGTGGAGATAAAACTCAGTTCATATTGCCCTCATAGAACTTTATGAGTACAGTATTGCTTCTTTAACATTCAATGCATTCCTGAAACTGTTTGGATTTCATTTATTGAATGATATGGTTTTCTTTTTTCTTTTTCATTATCCTTTCTTTGCGTGACCTGAAACATAATTGTCATTAACTTCTATCATCGCAGAATGAAAGTCACAGGGAACTTATCTTAAAAGATGGTTTATATGCTTGGTTGACTAGAAAACAGGCAGGTGCCATGACATGATTTGGGTTTCCAGTGCAGGTATTCTATTTTTCTTCTATATTCTTTCTTTTTAAAGTGGGACATTGCAACTTTTTTTTACTTGCTGACCCAGGCATTTATAGATTATAAAAAATGGTGATGTTTAGCAAAGAAGAAAGCTGCAGCAGTTCTGGTTCTAAATGCATGGCGTCTTCAGAAAGATTTCACAATATCAGGATTCAGGCTCTTAGGTTCAGCAGGAACATGAAACCTGTGGTATATATGTTTTAGAGGCAGGAATATTGTAGAAATGTGGTTTGATGGGATAAAATAAATTGCTATAAGAAGACATGCATCTGGACTCGCGCTTCTCCCTCTGCAGCAGCTTTCATCTAAAACAAACATAGGCTTGCTCCATTGTAAATGTAATATTGATGTTCAACATGGATATTCAATTCATAGTCCAGATGGTCATCATGGTGGTATGACTATATAGACACTGTTCATTTAATAAATGTAAATGTAATATTAATGTTTAACACTTGATTTGAAGAAATACAACTGGCCCATGATTGATGACACTTCATAAGCTCAAATCTATCAGATGTGTTTTCAAAGCTCTAATCAATATTTCTTTACCCATTTCCATGGATGGAAAACTTCATCACTATATATTACTGAGTAATGATATATACACACCCCATTTTTTAAACACTTCATTTCCATCTCTTTTTATTTCTATCTCTCATCTTATCATCTATCACATCTCATATTTTCTCTCTCTTACTTTTTCTTTTCTTCCTATCTCTCTCATCATTCAACCTCTCCACCTCAAAAGAGAGGTGTGGATGAAACATTATCTTATATTGCTTGATGGGGGAAACAAGTTTATAGCTTGAATTCTTTACTAAAATAATCATATTTTTTTCCATTACTTAAATAGTTTAAATACATTAATTACCATCATTTATTTTAATTATCGTAAATTTACAAAATATACTAAATGTCATGATTACCATCATTTAATTAAGTTATTAATCATTCATAAATTAATACATTTAATTCGTTGACTTAATAATTACTTTTTTAAAAAAATCAAACACGTTTTTTTGTCTTTTACAGCATACATTTAAGTCAAATTAATTAAAATAAATTTATTACCAAATTAATTCGAAGTCAAACAAATCACAAATTAATACATTTAATTCGCTGACTTAATTTAAAAAAAACGTGAAACAACATTTGATTCAATAATAATTACTATTAAAACAAATCAATCACCTTTTCCTGCCTTTTACAACATACATTTAAGTCAAATGAATTAAAATAAATTTATTACCAATTAAGTCTAAGTCAAAAAATTCAAATATTAATAAAATTTAATTCGTTGACTTAATTTAAAAAAAAAAACCTTTTACAACATTTAATTCAGTAATAATTACTGATAAAAAAAAATCACGTTTTGTTGTCTTTTACACCATACATTTAAGACAAATAAATTAAAATAAATTTATTACCACTCAATTTTAAGTCAAACATTTCAAATATTTCATCAGTTTCAAATAAAATAACATTACATTCATCATTGTATTTAAAATTAAAGGTACCAAATTTAAGGCAAAATGAACGGTCATTTATTGTTTAAAAGTAAATACTCGAATTTAATGATAAAATCCTAATTTCCTCCTTATAATTATAAAGAAATAAAAATAACTAAAAATAAATTTCGTGTGATAACACTCTAAAAAGAAAAATAAAACCACAAAAAATAGGCTGATTGGATAGCATCATTTAAGCGAACATCTATATATATGTATCTCCTTACTCATATCATAGCACCAAAGTCTCCTCCATTACACCACAAGTATTTTTTCATTTTCTTCTAAGAAATTACAGCATGAATCCTCACGTCAGTAATCTTGACCAAATAAATACTGCAACAAAAAACTGGAAAATTGTTGTCAGAGTCATCAGGGTGTGGAATACAGAAGTGGAAGGAGAAGGGAATCCACCATCAACCTATAATCTGTTATTGATGGATCGCAAGGTTAGTGACAAAAAACACCAACTTTTTTATTAATTGTCCTAATAACGTTTAATTTACTTTAGAAACTTACATCGATATGAACTTTCACCATTTGTAGGGTCAAACAATGCATGCAGAATGTTGGCTAAGCAGTTCAGAACGTCATGCAAAAAGAATCAATGAAGGATTAGTATACAGCTTTGAATAGTTTTTCGTATGGCATAACTTCCAAGGTTTAAGTTCATCAAGACACCAATATAAGATACACTTGCTGAATAGAACAATGATATTTAAATATGATGAAAGTATGGTTCCTTTGCGTGAGCTGAAGTTTGACAACGTGCATGATGTTCTTAACGATGACTTCGATGAGAGATACTTGGTTGGTAAGTAAATCAATTGATTCAAATAAATTCACGTAGGCTATCACTTTCAAGCATTTACATTAACATGAAAATAGATGTCATGGGGGAAATTACGCACGTCGGAAACTATCAAGGATATGAGTGGAACGGAGTGACGAGTGATATCAGATACATTGAAATCGAATCTGAAGGGTAAGTTATTAGCTTTTACCATAAAAAAACTAGAAAAAAAAGAATATTACCTACCGGAAAAAAAAATTAGCGTGATTAATTTATTATTTTTGCAGGAAAAAATTTAAATGTTTGTTATACGGCGAATTTGTCAACAATTTAGATAAAGTTCTAAGCGGAGAAGATAACAAACATGTTGTTTTTATCATTTTACTGGGAGCACTAACAAGGCATCAAGGTACATTTTATAATTTTGATCTAATTTCTAAAATAATCTTCTCTATAAAACAGTAACGGGTTTAATATGTAAATAACATCTGATCAATAAAAAATTTGCAGGGGAATATCAGTTAACTACTGGGTTAAAATGCACAAAAGTCATGTTCAATCCTAACATTCATGAAGCGGAGTGCTACAGAGACAGGTTTGTCAATGCAAAATATTGAATAATCGTTTCAACAACTTTTAATGACAATTCCAACTAATAATATTTATTTACAGGTTATTTCAGTGTGACGCAATCCCTACTCAAGTTATAAATGTCCTGCTTCAAAGCTTCAAAGTTATTGAAGAAGATGAATTTCTTAAACTATTTCCACGCACAAACATTGGAAATTTGGTTGCGTGCAGATCGGTATGTTTTTCACACTTAAGTCCTTAAATAATTTTAGCTGTATTTATAAAATATAAATTTAAAAAAAACCGAAGCATGTTTCCTTTTGTATAGAACAAAACATATTTTTTTGCCATTCTTAAAAAAAGCGTATTTTTTTACATTTACTGGTTTTTAAATACATTAAATTTTAATCAATTAAAAAATGTTATATTCCTGTCCTTTTTAAATACATATATTAATAATAATTTTATAAAAACAATTACTTATGTATTACCCTTTTTTTAAAAATATATATAATTGGTAGAGTTAATTGCGTATTTAACTCCTAATATATTTATTAAATGATAGCAACAGTAAGAACAAAATTCTATTACTTTTATGAAATAAATTTTATTAGTAAACATATTTAATGTTTTTTTTTACACATAAAATTTTAGCTAAATAATAGCAACAAATACTACCATAATACATACATATTTAAAAAAACATGTTATTAGGTAGGTATATTTAAATGTATTAAATATACATATTTTATTATCATTATTCATATTACAAACAGTTGTTAATACAACAAAATTCTAAATCAAATATCCATTATTACAGCGCACAATATTCATTGTGTATGTTGTGATTGAGAAAATTGTGAGCACAGATGATAGAGCAACAACATACTCTGATGGAGCACTATATTTTTGTCCAAAGTGTAACAAGCTCATCACTTCTACCATACGGTAAACTCCATTTTGAATAAATAAATTATTTTGTTCAATAAACATTACATTTAGTTTAATTATGGATGTTTACCTTAGGTACAAGCTGTTGATACATGTTGCTGATAATATTGGATCTACAACTTTGACAAATTTTTATAGCGATGGTTGTCATCTGATCAACAAAAGAAGCAACGAAATTTTGGATGAAATGGAAAAGGTAAACATATACAATTCAAATTAAGCACTTTTACAATAAAAAATTAATTCATAATATATTAATTTATTTAATTTTATTTTAAATAAATTCTAGAACGGCTGCATGGAACACCCACCAAAAGAAATTGTTGATTTGGTGCACAAGGAATTTTTTTTCATGGTCGAAGGGAAAGATAGATTCGGAAAGTGGTTTAAATCAGCATTTAATGTCCTGAAAATTTGCATGGACCCACAAATTATTTCAAAATTCATTCAATTTACAAGTGCACATATGATGAAGAAGATCGAGGTGGAGAAGATGTAGTACCATTCCCTTAATGTTGCTTACGCATAAATATCCATTGTGCTAAACCTTGCTTTGTATTTCTTTATCCGCATTGAGAATTTATATTTTTTTGGGTATATTGACCTCGGTGGTCAATTTGAATCATTTTGACAATTTTTAATATTTCATATATTTACCACGGTTGTCAATTTTTCAATAAATCGTTGTCTGTTTGAAAATCTTAGTGCAGAGTAATATATATGTGTTATTCACCAAAAAATAAATTGATATGAAACAACCACATAACAATTGCCCATTTTTCGGTACAATAAACCTATACACTAAACTAAAAAAATAACACCCAAAATTCTTAAAAAAAACAAAGAACATAACTGTATTTAATAAATAAATATTGAAAAAATTGTTCAACAACTTTTTTTAAAAAATAATCGAGAATAAATTCCCCCGTGCACGGGTATAAAACTAGTACCTATAAACACATCCTAAATAAAACAAAAACTAATTTCTTTGATTGATTAATAAAACAATTGTGCCTCATCGCCACTCTCTCCTCCGCACGCAGAGACAGACACCGCATGTGCCTCATCGCCACCGCGCCCTCCGCCGCGCGACCACTATGGCCGTCACCTCAGCTAGCCGCCATCATCACCGGCTCTTTCCACTATCTCTCAGGTCGGTCCCTCTCTCCTTCCCACTGATGCTGCTGCAAACCTTGTTCCCTTAGGCCCTTGACAAGTTTCCTAGCTCTATCTGTGTTCATGCTGGTACTCCGCAGCAAAGTGCACCAATGCTTGTCTAGACTCTATTCCTCTGCATCTTCATCACTGATAATGGTAGATGAAACTCCACAAGTTCATGCCAATTCTGAGTTCAACTTGTCTTCTGTGTCTCCAGTTCCTGAGACCAACAGGGAACTGTTTCATGTAGTGGTTAGGGTGATTAAGTCCTTGAATTGGAAGATTGCTAGAGAAAAAAAATTTGGTAGTTGGGTTGAGACTCATGGATTTTCTCATTCAGTTAATTACTTTAGAATCATCATTCACACGTTTGCTATGGCTGGTATGCACTTGGAAGTGTTTGCTTTGCTTAGAGATATTGTTGGATACTGCAAGTGTGACGACTCGTTCGAACAGTTTTCGACTTTGTTGGATTTACCCCATCATTCTGTTCTTGTGTTTAATGTGCTTATCAAAGTGTTTGCTTCTAACTCTATGCTTGAGCATGCCCACCAAGTGTTTGTTAGCGCGAAGAATGTTGGGCTTGAACTTCATATAAGGTCTTGCAATTTCTTGTTGAAATGCTTGGTAGAAGCGAATAGAGCGGTGTTTGTTAGGTTTTTCTTTGTGGAATTGATGGAAACCGGTCCGTTGCCAAATATCCACACCTATACTATCATGATGAGTTGTGGAGATATTAGACTGGCTGCTGAGATTTTAGGAAAAATATATAGGAGTGGGGGAAACCCGACTGTTGTCACGTATGGTACTTATATTCGTGGACTTTGTGAATGTGGTTATGTTGATGTTGCTCACAAGTTAGTTCGTAAATTGCACTGCAAACTCCATCCTCTAAATAGTCATTGTTTTAATGCTGTAATTCATGGATTTTGTCAGAGAGGTGCAGTAAATGAAGCGTTGGAAGTTTTGGAAGAAATGAAGAGCTCGCGAACATTTCCTGATGTTTATAGCTACAACATGTTACTTAATGCATTCTGCAAGAAAGGGGATGTTGAGAAAGGTCTTGAGTTGATGAAGGAAATGGAGCTCTGCCAGATAAAACCATCCATTGTTAACTACACTTCCCTCATCCTTCTATGCAAGAATAAGCTGAAGGGTCAACAACTCTATGATAAGTCATTGGAAGTTTATAATAGCATGCTACAAAATGCTATCCGGCCGAATACAATCATTTGCAATCATATTCTTAGGGTACATTGCAGGGAAGGTCAATTTAGAGAAGCTTTGACACTGTTGGAAGATTTTCATGAACAAGGAATTAACCTCAACCAATATTCATATAATGAAATCATCCACATGATTTGCAAAGAAAGCTATCCAAAAATGGCACTGGAGCTCATGCCAAGAATGCTTAAAAGGAATGTACTTCCGGGAGTTGTTAATTATAGTACTCTTATATCTGGCTTTGCAAAAGAACAGTCAAATTTTGAAATGGTTGAGAGGTTATTCACAAGGTTGGTAAAAGCAGGGATCACTTTCAACACCAAGACATACACAACTCTTATTAGCATACATGGCCGTACTCGCAAAAGGCACAAAGCATATTGCAGATTTGGGGAAATGATACAAAGTTGTTTGTGTCCAGATGAGGTGTCATATACAGCTTTAATAGCTGTCTTTTGTAATATCAGAGAAATGAACGTTGCCTGTGCATTATTTCAAGAAATGTCAAGGATAGGTTGTTTGCCTAATCTATATACATATACTTGTTTGATTGATGGATTCTGCAAGATAGACTACATAGATTTGGCCACACAGCTGTTTGATGAAATGAAAAGAAAGGGAATTTTTCCAGATGTTGTAACTTACACTGTCCTCATTGCTTGGTACCATAAGCATGGCCGCATAGGTGAGAAAAATAAGTTATTTGGCGAAATGAAGGCAAATTGTATTTTGCTAGATGATGGGATCAAAAAGTTGCAGGACCCAAAACTTGTGCAATTCAAGAATGTTGGGTAGCGGTTGGGAGAAGGGTAAGAATTTTGTTTGATCTATGCATTTGTCTTCCAATTTTGTTTGATCTATCTCTCAAATGCTTACTTTGTTATGGTTTTGATTCTTTTGAAGTACTTGATGTTGATTAGTTTCGTGTTCTGGGGAATTGTAGCATATGCTTCTGCTGTGAGTTGCCTCAAAGATTGGATGGAAATCATCCAGTGTACCTGCCATAGGAGGTGAATATCACAAGGTCAATCTTTGGGCTATTGGTGAACATAACGCTATGTTGGTTAGTTCTCTTCTCTTAATCATTTTTAAAGTTGTATCTAAATCACTAGTTTTATCTTTCTTGTTAGTTATTTCACTCTGGATAAAAGTTAAAAAGATTCCATTCCATTGATTATATAAGTGCATGTTTGGATACACGATGGAAAACCACGGTGAAGACAAAATCACGGTGAACAGCCACAAAAGTCAAGTGTGGTGGCATGTTAGTATCTGATTGCAAGGTATGAGACTTGAATGATGAGTCTCACATTGGAAGTATGAGATTCAAATTTGGGGTTTATAAGGCTTTGGGCTCTCCAACTACAATAACTAACTTTTGTGATATGGTTCTCCGCTTCAAAGGTTCTTCTTCTTTGGGCTTGTTAGTACAATTGTCATAATTAACCTGTCAGCATAATTAATTTACCTTTTCTTGAGCAATTTGATTCAGTTTGTGTGTGCTAACTCTCATAGTGTGCTTCTATCAAGTATTTATGCAGCTTCTGAAATTTGTGAGAAAGGTAAAAGGATGAGGCGGATCATGTAAGATCGAGCCTAGAGGTTCTGGACAGGTAGTGCATATAGTTCAATTGTCTAATGTGTTATTAGGATATCCTGAAAGTTATGTTTATTTATGACAATTTGCAACTTCTGAAAATTTCAGCTCCAATGAACCACTTGATGAAGCTCCAGGACACATCATTTCTAGATTCACATAGCAAGAACCATTTAGCACAGCAGAATCCTCGGAACTTTCCTTATCAGGCTTTGAATTGTGAAGGTGTAGTGTGTCAGGATCTGACATTGAGTGCATGTTTGGAAATCACCATGAAATCACGGTGGGCGGCCATAAAAGTTAAGAGATGTCCATCGTGATTTTTTTTTCACCGTGTATATAAACATGCATTGAGTTACCAACAGAATCACATTGCTGAGACTGTTGATTCATATTCCTTGCAACCGTTTACTACATTTACATTCAGTTCAGCTAAGACAGTTGATTAATTTTCCTTCAAATTTCTATCTGCATTTACATTTCTGCTGCATGGAGTTAATGAATCATATATCGAAGGACTACAAGCTTTATTCTGTTGACCTAACCCTGTAACATCATCGTTTTTCAATTTCAAGCTTGAGGAAGATTTGCTTTGTCCATTATGATCAACAATTGGGACAGAATTTGTACTCCATAGAACATCATCTCTTCTTTTCTATACATATTCTCATTTACACAAACCTCATTTCCAATCATGTTAGTCCAATCAGATGGTGATGAATTTAAATCAACATGAAGATTAATTCCCCTCATCTGACTGTGCATAAAAATCAAACTAACGGGAAGAAACTTCCACAGTTGCTTTTAGTTAAAAAAGCACAAAATTTTCTTGTAAAACAGTTGAGAATTCAAGTGTGATTTAAAGTTCGTCTGGGTTAAAAACGCTTATTTTCAACTGCCAAACAAATACCTTTGGTAATTGAATCTTTTCAACAACTTACTAATGACACATTTTCAGTAAGTATTGACATAATTGGTGAAACAATTAATTTAATAAATTCTAACTATTTCGTCAACAAGTTTTGTCAAACATAACTGATAACCCAAGTGACTGGAAAAAAAAAAGAATAATGTTTTCTTCACATATAATTTCCACCTCCACCTTATATGAATAAGAAGGGAAATGAGAGAAATGAGTGATATGATATATGATGTAACATTAGATAAAGAGAAGTGAGGTGTGTATCTAATAAAAGTCAGTTATTTATGTTATAGGCCTACGAACGTTTAATTAGAATAAATAATTATTTCAAAAGCTCGTAGTCATCAGAAGTCGCTTTGGCCGAGTGGTTAAGGCGTGTGCCTGCTAAGTACATGGGGTTTCCCCGCGAGAGTTCGAATCTCTCAGGCGACGAATTTTTTTGGATTTTTATTTAACAAGTTTTTTTCTTTAAAATTGTTTGGGCCTCAAACCCATTCTGAGCTAGCCCAGTTCGTATCTTAACAATTGAAAGTCCAATATGAAAATGCAATAGCCCTCACTCATATTTTGGATATCTGTTGAAAAAATATATATTTGAAAAACTCGAAGTTTTCAATTAATCCATACAATGGATTTGTTAGGTTCCTTATTAAAACCTGCCCAAAATATCCAGAATTTTCAATTTTACAGTCTCATTTGTATACCAGAAAAAAATAACACATACAACAATGGCACATGAAATATTATGGCTTAAATGCATTTGTTGCCCCTGATGTATCGTCAATGTGCAAAAGATAACCCGACTCTTTTTTTGTCGACGTTTGTACCCTCAATGTTTTGATAAAGTATAGGGAATGCCCCTCCGTCAGATCGACGTTAAAAAACTAACGGAGGGGCTGACGTGGATTTTCTTTTTTTATTTTTCTTTTATTTCCTCAGATGCCACGTCATTAAATGAAAATAAAAACCTTGAAAATTGGTTGGAGAGGTTCGAACCCAGGACCTTGTAGTGGCAAAACACACACATTACCAATTGAGCTACATGGACAATTGATATATTTGACAACAGAATTTTATTTATTTCATATATCTTCTTCATCTTCTTCCTCATCATTCATCTTCTTCCCATACCAATCCCTAACCCCAACGGCCCAACCCAGAATCTTCTTCCTCTTTGTCTTAGTTCTTCTTCTTCTCCTCCCATCCTTTTGTTCTTCCTCTTCTCCTTCGTTCTTCCTCTTCTTCGACCTGAGTTAATTTTTTCCCACAGAGACCATCAACAACAGAGGCTCTAAAGCTCTGGAACCCCTTCTTCTCAACAACAACAACCCACTGTCGCAGCCCAACGAATCACCACCCAGCGACACCGTCGCCGCCAACAACAACCCAGATTCGTCTCCCCCGCGACTCCGACCACCTCCGTTCTCTACATTTTTCTTCCCCATCTCATTCTCGGTCTTCCGATCTCCTTCTTTTTTTTTTGAATTTCAGGTGTTGTTGGGACCCTGGCTGATTGGGGAAGGTGTTCAAGTTTCAATCACGTCCTGCTTCTCTAAATCCCCTATTGATGCAAAACCCATAAAAAAATCCCTCCTTTTCATTCGATCTGAAGCTCTGGTTTATGTAGAATGAAATTTCTGGGCTTGGATTTGTGTGGATGAAGCTCTGGTTCATTCGATCTGAAGCTTTGATTTTGATTCTTTCCCCTGAGTTCAATGCAGATGCTGAATTTTCAAAATATGAGATGAGATGAAGGGGTTAATTTTACTTGAGTGTTATTTATAAACAAGTTTTAAAGCGATGAGAACAAAACAACAAAGTATTATTTAGATAAAGATCAAACAATTGGTGATGCTTATGAGAGGAACAAGCCAGAGCATGCAGGAGCAGTTTCGCACAGCTTGATTGGTAAGGGAAGAAGAAAGAAGATGAAGAAGATATATGAAATAAATAAAATTATGTTGTCAAATATATTAATTGTCCATGTAACTCAATTGGTAATGTGTGTGTTTTGCCATTACAAGGTCCTGGGTTCGAACCTCTCCAACCAATTTTCAAGGTTTTTATTTTCATTTAATGACGTGGCATCTGAGGAAATAAAAGAAAAATAAAAAAAGAAAATCCACGTCAGCCCCTCCGTTAGTTTTTTAACGTCGATCTGACGGAGGGGCATTCCCTATACTTTCTCAAAACATTGAGGGTACAAACGTCGACAAAAAAATAGTCGGGTTATCTTTTGCACATTGACGATACATCAGGGGCAACAAATGCATTTAAGCCAAATATTATTCTTGTTGAAACAGATGTACAGATGTACAGGGTTTAAGTTTTTGTAACTGCAACTCTGATAAATACTTGGTAGAAAAATATTTGGCACCCCAACTCACTTAATGGTCATACTCGACTTGATCATGATCGACTCTATAAAGGAAATATGTGGTTTAAAGTTTAAACAAAAAAGTAATATCATGAATTATTAAATTAATAGCTTTTATTCAGGAAAAATGTTGTAGACACACTTTTTTTAACACTCTTTTCATGTATGAAATTCACGTGGGTATCACTAAAAATATGGGTTTTCTTCCAGTATAATGGAACTTACATAAATTTCAATCAATCGGTGAAAAGAGTGTTAAAAAAAGTGTTGCTAGCACTTCTCTTATCATATTTTTTTTCATCTCATTTCAGTCCACTTTGGCTCAACGTGATTTTCACCTCGTACCCGAACATAGTAGTGTACTAGTGTGGTTGAAAATGGGGTGTCAACCCATCATTAATACTCTAACATCTATATATATATGAAAATAATGTTTCCTTCTAGAAGCCTATGCCACATGGCACCCCCAAATTCTTCCAATTTCCCTTCAAGAAAAAAAAAGACATCCCACTTTTTTGTTACAACATATTTCATCTCTCACCTATTTAATTTCATTTATTATTCATAATTCCTTATCCTATATGATACACTTGAATGTATATTTTTAAATATTATATTTTTGAAAGTTTGTGACAATTCAAGTAATATTACGAAATCTATTTCAAAAAAAAAATGATTATTTCGAAATCTTTTTCTCACTTTTTAAATTTTAAATATAAAAATTACTTGAAATTATTTTAAAAATAAATCTAACATTAGTTTTTTTTATTACAAATTAAAAAATATAATACACAACAAAAATTGGAATCCTTTGTTTGTTCAACTCCAACAGCAATGTTGATAATAAATATTGAAACTTTTAATTTAAACTATCATTATTTCCTAGAGTACCGCTATATGGTACGAAGATTTCCAAGCACGAGACGCACGACTGACTGCTCCACTTTTTTAAAATATTTTATGTTAAAGGCTGAGATGAAATGAATGCAAAGACAAAATTACCCTTTCCAACCTAATTCCTTCTCCCTCCTTCTCCCATCATCAACAAAGCCGCTTCACCTCTCTCACTGCTCCATGAACGCCGACCTCCGTCACCAACCTCCTTTCTGGACCTGCCGATAGCCTCTTCCCCATCCTTAACCCATCAAGCTCTTTTTCCTTCTCAGAGCCAAACAACACTGTTATTAATCTTTCATGAGGTAGTTAAACAAATCAATTTTGGTTTGAAAGTTCTTTTCTTCTTCTACAACTGGGTGATACAGACGATTATGAATCTATGAAAATAACTTTTTACACTTTTTACTTTCAGAGCTGTGAAAGCTAAAGAACTTGACTGCCTTTGTTTTTCTTGATAGAATTGCAAAGGAAGGAATCAATTGCATCTAGAAATTATGATTTTATTGGAAAAATCAAGGAAAAGGAAAAATTGAGAAAGAAGCTTGTGAATCTCAGGATGTCAAAGCAAGTTCCGTTTTATATTGATTTTTTGTTATTTAAGAAAATTTAAAAAAGAAACAGATTGTACATTCTTGTGCGTTCTCGTGGGGGAGACCCTCGTGCCTAATAGCATTTTCCTATTTCCTAACCTATAATTTATGTCTTTAACATGTTTTTAAAAAATATATTTAAATTTTTTAAAAAATATATTGGAAGGAAATATTATATTAATTTTACATTTGAAATTTAACTTTATTCATTATAATAATTGTTGAAAATCTAATTAATATTATTGGTTGTTGGTTTACTTAGATGAGAAAATGAATGTTTTCAAATCAAATAAATATTTTTTTTCCAGCATCATGATTTTTTGGTAAATTGGAAAATAAGCATCATGTTTTTATTAAGTTTGATTTATTCTTCCGAAATTTTAATCTATATTAAACATTTTATCCTTATAATTGTTATTAGTGACTCTAATTAATATTTAAAGTCAATGGATATAATTAATTACCTTTTTTAAATTCAAAAATGAAAAAAAATCATTTTTTTAAGAATTTTGCTTTTTTTTTTGCTAAAACTTCTACAAATCAAACAAATAATTTATATGTGAGACACACATCATTAATAAACATTTCATTACTAAACAAATTTCCAAGGTTTTTTCCATTAGCGGACCTTATTATCCTATTTGATCCAAAAAGCTAGAGCATATTCTTGAATTTTTTCTCCAAGAAATGGAATATTCCAAAAATCTATATATATGTGAAAATAAGGTTTATTCTAGAAGATCTATGACACATGGCACCTCCATATTCATCCATTTTCTCTCCAAGAAAAAAAATATTCATTCTACTTTTTTGTCACAACATACAATCATGACTCACCCTATTTAATATCATTTAATGTAATTCCAATTTTTATGTAACCTTTATTTAAAAGTTCAAAAATATTTTAAATCCTTTTTAATTGAATTATCACAACAATGTTTTAATTTTTTAATATTTAATATTTAATTTCGATTTTTTATATAACCTTTACTTGGAATTATATTTGAAAACATTACAAATATGATAAGAAAAATTAAATTCGAAAATAAAAAATAATAATCACAAATCGGAAAAAATACTTCTTAATTTAATTTTCAACGTAATTATTATTTTAATTTTTCATCTGTTTCGAAAGTACAGATTTTCAATATTCAATATTGATTTTAATTTCAATTTTTTATGTAACCTTTACTAGGAATTTTATTTGAAAATATATCTAATATAATAAAAAAAAATTGAATTCTAAAATAGAACAAAAATAATAAAAAATCAGAAAATAAAATTAATTTAAATCATTTTTAATTTAATTTTCAACGTAAATGTTATTTTAATTTTTCAATCTATATCTATATATATATGAAAAGAAGGTTTTCTTCTAGAAGACCTATGCCACATGTTTCCTCTTAAGTAATTCATTTTCCTTCCAAAACAAAAAAATATATTTCCACTTTTTTGTCACATTAATTGCTAAGTTTAATATAGGTAAAATATTTATTAAGAATAAAACATAAGTAATCCGTATAAAAACTATCAAAGTAAGGATATAATTCCAAATAATATTATTTTCTTCCCCTCCATATTTTCGAAAACATGATACAATACATGAACATCTCTAAACCTATTTCATTTCATCCATTATTAAAAATTCATAATTAGATTTAAACTTTTTGAAAATAATCAATTCTGATTAAAAAAAATTAAATTTTTATTTTCCCTGAAATTATTTTTTAAGATAAATCAAATATTTTAAAAAAATATTACAAATTTGAAAATACGATTCATAAAAATAATTGCAATCCCTTTATTTTAATTATCAATATTCTAAATAGTTATAATAAATATTCGTAATTATTTCAAATAGAAATAAATATTGGATCTTTTAATTTTTATTTTTCTAAAATTCATTTATTTGTTTTTCTTTAATATTATGGTTAAAATGATTTTAAAATATAAATTAATTTTTTTGAAATTCGAATTTCCTTTACTATAGTAATCGTTTAAAATCTAATTATTACTAGATTATTAGTTGTAAAATGAGTGTGATGAGCAAATAATTTTTTGAAAATAAAATAAATATATTTTTTAAAATTTTTTAGCATCATTTTTCTTTTTTTTTTTTCAAAAAATTTGCAATTGAATAAATATTCCTATTTTAGATACTACAATTTTGATTTCTTATAATTGAAATTAATGGCTCTAATTAATTCCTACAATTAATGAGTATAATTAATTGTCTTTTAAAATTCAATTTTTAAAAACCTTGATGCTCAAGAATTGATAATTTATTGGAACAATGAAATAATTTGTAAGAAATAACGAAAAAATTTAATTAAATTAGACAAGACTAATTAAAGAATTGAAATTTCAACATTTTCGAAATTAAATTGTTAGAACATTTAATACAAATAATTTTGTTGATATTTTTAATTTCTGATTAATTTTTCACTGACCAATAATGAATATTTTATTTTAGGAAAAAATTAAGCATAAATAAATCAAAATATTTCAGCATCATTTTGTGCATACCTCCTCGAAAACAAGGTAAAGACTTTCATTTTCCTCCATTTCCTATTCAACTTATACTTCTTCCTCCCATCTTTGGAATTTCTTATGAAAAAAACCCATCATGTTTTTCTCTCCGTTCGTCTGCTCCATGGTAAGTATTTTCAACTTTCTTCCATATTTTTCATACTCCTCTCTTTTCCCCC
Organism: Lotus japonicus; assembly: GCF_012489685.1. Lineage (NCBI taxonomy): Eukaryota > Viridiplantae > Streptophyta > Magnoliopsida > Fabales > Fabaceae > Lotus > Lotus japonicus. The sequence continues at coordinate 3,556,005 of NC_080043.1, forward strand.
TTTCATTTTTCTGTTTCTCAATTCTTTATTCAATTTCATGTTAAGCAACTTTCACCTTCAATTTTTCTTTCATTTGAAACAATTATAGAGAAAAATAATTTATCAATCATGTGCTAGGTAATGCTTTAATTTTATCTTAATGCAAAAATAATTAATTTTGCTATACATGTGCATTGGTTAGAGAATTCATTTGCTCTTTTGAGACATTTCTCACATTATTTATTTAATCTATAACATTTTGATATAATTTAATTAATGAATCCTTAGAACATTTAATACAAATAATTTTGTTGATATGTTTAATTTCTGATTAATTTTTCATTGACCAATAATGAGTATTTTATTTTAGGAAAAAATTAAACATTAATAAATCAAAATATTTCAGCATCCTTTTGTGCATACCTCCTCGAAAACAAGGCAAGGACTTTCATTTTCCTCCATTTCCTATTCATCTTATACTTCTTCCTCCCATCTTTGAAATTTCTTATGAAAAAAACCCATCCTGTTTTTTTCTCCGTTCGTCTACTCCATGGTAAGTATTTTCAACTTTCTTCCATATTTTTCATACTCCTCTATTTCCTCCCTTTCATTTTTCTGTTTCTCAATTCTTTATTCAATTTCATGGTAAGGAACTTTCACCTTCAATTTTTCTTTCATTTGAAACAACTATAGAGAAAAATAATTTATCAATCGTTTCGGTTTTATAATTTAATTACCCAATTTTTTTTTTCAAATCCGATCCAATTTTTATCGGTTTGGATTGGATTGGATTTCAGTTTTTCAAAGAAAGTAAAAATCTTGAAATACATAACAAAATAGAAAATAAAATCATAAAACAAGAAGCACTGTAAAAGTTACAGAGACAAGATATCATGTTTAACACTAACATCAATACTGTAAGAAATGAATTATGTACGCACTGATATGTTTCACTTTCGCTGAATGAAAAGAAGACATATGTCTCCTAACTTGGAAAATGTTAAACACATTACTGTAAAGTTTTGGGTATACATGGAATAAAATATTATAAGTATGGTTAAATGGGTAATTATGTATGTCAAAATTTAAATAAATAAATACTTTCGGTTTGGTTTGGATCGGTACGATTTAGAACATGGGAACTGAAAACCAATCCGATCCATTAGCGTAAATATTGGTTTTTGCTATTTTCGGTTTTTCAGTTTTTGGTTTTTTTGGATCGATTTGAGCGGTTTTAATTGGTTTGGTTCGGTTATGAACACCCCTATTTCATGATCCTATTATTTACTTATTCATCCATTTTTTATTCACCATCATATATTGTTTCACCCCTTTTTTAAATCATGAAGGGGAAAGACGAACATCCTTCAATTTATCTGCTTGGATTGATAAAATGAATTTTTCCTCCATCGTCCCTGGTAGGCGGTGGTTACCAAAGGTATGATCAAAGAGCCAAGGACAAAAAAGAGGAACGAGTTCAAACTTAAAAGTAATAGTCACATGAGAGTTTATTCAAAAATAAGAGAAGCCTCTGGATCTAAATAATTTTCGTAAATTATCTATTATTTTGGTTTATTTAATCTGGCGATTTTCTCCTATGATTTGATTTGAGTTTTATTAGAAGTGGGGTTTCATTTTGTTGTTACATGTTTTTTTTTTTGTCCTTTAGCCACCAGTCACCACGGGGGAAAAGAGCCCCACGTGACTAATCTGGCTCGGGATACGGTAGTAATGTCCCTGACCACAAATGTATTATATTTTCCCTTAGAGGGGATCGAACCCGGACCAGAAGCCTAGGCGAAATCCCTTAAGGAAATGCACATTCACCAAACATTTTGAATCAAAATATATATATTATTATTAGTGTTATTGCTGTTATAAATAGAAACATTGATATGAAAAATAATCAATCAAATATTAATAATTAAACATGTATAAAAAAATTAAAATACTGATTTCTATGCATATATAAAAATTTGAGTGAATTTAAGTCTTATAATTTAAAATATTTAATTTTTTTCATATTAAAAATTTATAAGTAAAAAGTTGTGGTAGATTAATACATAATTTTTACTATTAAGAACATATAGTTGAAACAATTGTTAAAATATATTTACTAAAAAGATACAAAACATAATATTACATGAAATTTAAATTGTAAATAACAAAAGTCACCCGTGCAGGGCACGGGTAATCCCGCTAGTAATTTAGATTAATACTGTTATACATATGATATAATCCGTGTCGGGATTCCACCGGCATCATTAGCAGTGTAAGATTCTTCCTCATGTGTGCAGTGTGCGACCTTCATATAGCTACGGCCACCTCCTAGCTGGCATGAGGGTATCACGAATGAGGAGGACGGGGGAGACCCAAAACTAGAGGTAACATGTTCCCTGCTACTTTGTTCATTAAATTACCTAATCTGCTTGTAATAATTTAATTATAAGCTTACTCTTAACACCATATATAATTGTCCCTTGCATGTGGAGTAACCTAGTGGCCAAACAGAAACTGAAATGTTAATTGCATTCTAGTACTAGCTAGTACTCCCTCCGTTCCAATATAACTGATACTATTTATAGCTGAATTTTGTTCTTAATTATCTGCCACTTTACAAAGTTCAAGAGAACATTAATTATATTTTACCAATTGTACCCTTCATTTATTGGTGGTAGGAAACTTGAAAAGTTAGAATTAATAAGAGATATAAAGGGTATAATAGGAAGTTACATAGTAATTTTAATAAAACAAGAACATTAATTGTTATTTCTTAATACTTGTGTAACAACCTTAAAGTATCAGTTATATAGGAACGGATGGAGTATTACATAAAAGTCTTCATGGTTGATTTATAAATTTTAAGTAATCCTATGAATGTAGGCTTTTGTACGTAGATACCAAACTTATTAGAGTTTATTGAAGTTAGTACTAAATGAGTTTTAATATGTGTTTTTTTATTTGCATCTAAACGGGTATTTGAGTGTTTGTTTGCCAAGTAATACAATTTTGAATACGGATTTGATTTTCTAAAATTCAATTAGTTAATAGTGGAATGATTTACGTTTTAGTTTACATATCGGGATATCATCAAAATCATGGGTTGGGGTTTTCTTTCGTTAAAATAATGATCTTGTGAAAAGTTTTCTATTGAAAACCAAATACATTGTCCACTTGAATACAAAAATTAGATAGAGTTAAATTGAAAAAAACACATTTCAACTCCAATAACACGTGGTTGTCTAAATTATTCAATGAGGTGATTCAACCTCAACAGTCATGCTAGTAGATGAACAAGATAAGTTAAAAGAGATAAATGAAGGCTCTATAAATTTCCAACTTGGATTGGAATGAGATGACAGTGTAATGGTTGTCCATTTGGAAGAGTGGCATGAAGCTTGTAGGATAGTGAGTTGTGCTCACGTCATATATTTACACCTCACTTTTTTCTTTCTCATTTTCACTTATTTTTCTTCCTATCTTTCTCTGCATTTTCTGTCACATCACATATCATATCACTTATTTCTCTAACTTCTCTTCACATATACACAAGGTGAAAGTAAAAATTGATAGTAAACACAACATTACTCTTATATATACACACACTTTGTTGGCGATTTATGTATGTGTTGGTTCTAAATTAACTCGGTCTCTCTACCTTAGGCGGATTAGAACAAGAGTTACACCTTTATCCTTATAAAAGAGAAGTGAGCATCTTGTAATTGTTCATGTCACCAACATAATGAAAACTATTAGGTTTAGGTCTCCTTCCTTGGGAGGTCTAGACCTAGTCTTGTTTCACAACGTGAACACAAACTTACCAACTTACCTTTAATGGGGTTAAATTACCCCATGGAGTAAAATAGACAACCAAAAATTAAATACCTTTGAAAAATAAAGCAACTAATTAACTTGGGTTGTCTCAATTGGCCTCAGGTTTTAAGTTTAACTCTTATAATCTCATAGAGCGAGGGTTCAAATTCTACATCCAACTAAAATCTCAGTTAATTGGTGTGTAATTCTCCTGAGATCCTTTGGCGCTAGCTCTTACCTGAGAGTCAGCGTCTATTGATCTCCTCAGCATGTGACTAGCGTCATATCCAATAGTATGAAGGGAATAAGTGTTGAACCACTGTATAAATCCATCACGCAACATAAATAAATTTGATGATTTTTCTCATAATAGTGGCATATGAAAATGTTGGAAATGCAATAATTTTCTCTTGAGAAAAAAAAATTGAAGATCCCAACAAGATGCCAGGTGTTGGCAGCATGAGTGAGCACGCGCAAATAGCCGTTGAGGAAATTCAAGTGACTAAAGTCAGTGCACTAATAAATAAATGCCGGCCTTTACCCTCGTTATTTGGCGGGGTCCACTCTCCAACGTCTTCCTATAATTTACTTTAGATCCGTCATCAACGGCCACTACCAATCTGTAAAAGCTTTATTAAACTCAATTTTCTACATTAAAAACCTTTCATAAAATAAACTTCATATAAAGACTAATTACATAAATAAAAGGGAAAATATATATACTCCATGACTCCATGTACTAAAAAATCCCGTGAAGGAACTGATAAAATATCTGATCTTTTGATCACTGATGAAAAATATATATCGCTACCACTCTACAAAATTTTACAGCAACCAAAGTCAGTCAATTTTTGATTGCATCAATGATTGGAAAATATCCTTTAAAGATATGTATGTCCCCGTCTTACAAGATTACTTGAGAACCTGTATCATCACACACAAGCTTCAAAAAAAAAAAAAAAAAACTTCACGTTCACTTTACACCAAGAATTAGTCCTACAATTACATACTTAAAATAATCAATTAAAATTAATATTTCCACAAGAGTAGACCCCTTCAGACAGGGCATAGACCCGTTGGCAGAGTATTCTCTCTTTTTTTTTTATAGCTAATGTCCATTAATTGAGTTATCTTAACACTTTTACACTCCACATCTTTGAGGACGGATAGAATTAAAGAAAAAGAAATGAATGTTATATATGTGATGTGATAGGAAAAGTGAGGAGAAACAGAAAGAAAAATTAAGTAAAAATAAATTGTAAGAGAAAGAGGAATGTGAACCATAGTATAAATCAATTATAATCATGAATTAAGTCAGTGGTAAGTTAACCAATAACTCACACAGCAAGATGTAGCCATGTAGGCATCACAATTGAAGTGACACGGGCCAACTTAAAATACCTGCCAAGCAATTATTTAACGTGAACGCGTTTTTGAAACAACCAAGTCTCCTACTAGTAATAAACAATGATTGTCACCACAATAATTAGTGTTAAGTGCCATTAAATAAACCTCCAAACACGCGTTAAAGTGCCCACACAGACAGCTAGCTATTGTTGCCTTTTAAAGCTTCACCACCACTTCTCCTCTGCATCCAATCTAACAACAACAAAGAACCTCTTTCTTTCTCTATCTTTATCCACAATTTTCACTCCCCAAATTTAGACAACAGACACCACCAAAATCTCTCCAATGCCAACTATTTTGCATAGGATTTTCCTTCTTTACAACCTCCTAAATTCATTCCTCCTCTCTCTTGTCCCCAAGAAGGTGATAGCCTTCCTCCCCCAATCTTGGTTCCCCCATCAAACCCCTTCCTTTTCCTCCTCCTCCTCATCATCATCATCAAGGGGGAACCTTGTAATACAAAAAACAACAGACGACTGTGACCCCTGCCAGCTCCTCCCTTTAGATACGTCCCTAATACCAAAAATGGACCCCACCGAGCTCAAGCGTGTTTTCCAAATGTTTGATAGAAACGGGGATGGCCGGATCACGAAAAAAGAGCTCAATGACTCCCTTGAGAATCTTGGAATTTTCATACCTGACAAGGAGCTGACCCAGATGATCGAGCGGATTGATGTGAACGGAGATGGGTGTGTCGACATTGATGAATTCGGGGAGCTTTACCAGTCCATCATGGACGAGCGTGATGAGGAGGAGGACATGAGGGAGGCTTTCAACGTCTTCGATCAGAACGGGGATGGCTTCATCACCGTGGAGGAGTTGAGGACGGTTCTGGCTTCACTCGGGATCAAACAGGGGAGAACCGTGGAAGATTGCAAGAAGATGATCATGAAGGTGGATGTTGATGGAGATGGTATGGTGGATTATAAGGAGTTCAAGCAAATGATGAAAGGTGGTGGCTTTAGCGCTCTCACTTAAACACAATTGATCATTTTCATTGATTCATTCATTCCCACGTTGTACATAAGTTTGGGGCATCCTAGGTTGTTGCTGTAGCAGACCAAGACCAAGACAATCCCCTGAACTAAAACTCATCTCAATCTAACTATGCAATGTGTACTGTTACACAACTTTTGTATTATGTGGGCTTACCGAATTTGTACTATTGGGCCAGGCGACCCATGACCCGAACGGGTCAAAACACCATAATATATAAGGAGGACACCGCCCATGCGGTGGGGGATCCAACACTTTTTTACTCATTTGCTATCTTGTCATTTTCTACTTTTGTTGCCTAATTGCTTAGCCCTGACCGGAGATTTAGACCGGAACATTGGCGCCCACCGTGGGGCCGAGGAATTCAATCCTAGGCTTCAAATTCACTGAAAATGGTGAATCGATCTGGAGCAAACGGAAGGGACAATCATGTTAACCATGAAAATGTTCCGCCCGACATTTTGCAACAGATCATGGCGGATCTAACTGATCTTCGTCAACACAATCAACAACTGCAAACTCAACTTGCTGAGATCAACCAAGATCGGGGCTTGCATGAGGGCGATCGTAGAATGGCAGAGATGGTGGTAGATTTCCAACCGTTCACAGAAGACATTGCAAACACAACCGTTCCAGATAATTTGAAGACTTTGGTTCTTGATTCTTACTACGGAGATTCTGACCCCAAGGATCATTTGGTGTATTTCAACACCAAGATGGTTATTGTGGGCGCTTCAGATGCTCTGAAGTGTAAAATGCTTCCTTCAACTCTTAAGAAGTCAGCAATGACTTGGTTTACAACGCTCCCACCGCGTTCAATTGCAGGGTTCATGGATTTATCGGCGAAATTCTTGTCCCAATTTTCAACTAGTCGCGCTCAGAAAGTGACTCCAGCAGCCTTGTTTAATTTGCAACAGAGGCATAATGAAAGCCTTCAATCCTTTATGGGGCGTTTCAATCAATTGTCCGTGCATTTGGAGGATAAAATGCCCGAAATTTGCATTGCGGCTTTTGAATTGGGTCTTCAATCAGGAAGTTTGAACAGCAGTTTGAGTCGTAAGCCCGTGGAGACAATGGCGGAGTTGCGAAGCAGGGTACAGGGTTTCATTCGGGAGGAGCAAAGTGATCGCATAAAGAGAAACCGTAAAAGTGCGGCGGTAACTGGCCAACAACAGCAGTTAGATTCGAAAAAGGCGGTGGTTAATGATCAGCGTTCGGGCGGAGCGGTTACAAAAGGAGAGAGAGAGAGGTTACAATAATTCAAGTCGTTTTGATAACCGCTCTAATTTTCGCAATCGTGCTCAGCCTTATGGAAATCGTGGTAATGGATCGATGACGTGGACCAGAAACCAACAAGACAGGTCGACCCCACTCGTGGTTAATTTAACTGAAGCATTGCACATGTGTCTGGAGGCGAACACAATTCGTTTTCCTAAACAACCAAAACGCCCACCAGGCAACGTGGACAGGAGTAAGTGGTGTGAGTACCACCGAATCGCGGGACACAATACAGATGATTGTTTTACCCTAAAGAAAGAGATTGGGGCATTAATAAAAGCAGGCTACATGCGTCAACTGGATGGGCGAAAGGAGTCGGAGGGAGCTGGAACCTCAACGAAGCGTGATGATACAGGGAAGGAAATTGAAGAGTCTGAACCAAAGAAGCAAGCTGGCGCTGAAACTAAAGGGCGCATTCATTCTATATTTGGGGGATTTCGAGGAGGAGGTATGACTAATTCTTCAAGGAAAAGGTATGTTCATTCCATTAATGCTGTCTATACAAACGATTGGGGAAGTTGGGGAGTCAATCAGCCCGATATTACATTCACTGTTAGAGATTTTGAGGGAGTACAACCTCATGAAGATGATCCCATTGTGGTGATGTTAAAAGTTGCTGATTACGAAATTGAGAGGGTACTGTTGGATCAAGGGAGTTCTGCAGATTTGATATATGGCGATGCATTTGAAAAGTTAGGGCTTACGGAAACTGATCTGTTACCGTACGATGGGGCATTGGTTGGTTTTTCTGGTGAAAAAGTATTTGTTAGAGGATATGTGGAGCTGAATACTGTGTTTGGTGAAGGTAAAAATGAGAAAGCCTTTGCCATTAAGTTTCTTGTGGTACAGTGCACATCGCCGTATAATGTGCTTATTGGAAGACCATCGCTTAACAAGCTTGGGGCGATTATTTCAACAAGGCATTTAACAGTTAAGTATCCATTGGATAAGGGCGGAGTTGGAACTTTGAAGGCTGATCAGGTGGTTGCTAAGAAGTGCTATTTTGACAGTTTCAAACAGTATGGTCACATGGGGAAAAGAGCAGTGAAGGAGGGACATAGAGTTTTTGGAGTTGATGTTGATCAAGATGAGGTTAGTTTGGACCCAAGAGAGGGCTTTTCAGATTTTAAGGTGACTCCAGAAGAGGAAACAAAGACAGTGAAGGTGGGCGAAAGGAATTTGAAGGTTGGGGTAAACTTAACTCCAATCCAGGAAAGCAGACTGGTGCAATTGTTAGCTGAGAACATGGACTTGTTTGCTTGGAGCGCCCAAGATCTTCCAGGAATTGATCCAGAGTTCATTTGCCACAAATTGGCATTGAACCCTGGAGTGAAGCCGATCGCCCAGTTGAAGCGTAAAATGGGCGAAGAGAAAGCATTGGCGGTGAAAACAGAGACTAATAAGTTAATTGATGCAGGTTTTATAAGGGAAGTGAAGTATCCTACTTGGTTGGCTAACGTTGTCATGGTCAAGAAGAGTAATGGAAAATGGCGAATGTGCACAGATTATACGGATTTAAACAAGCATTGTCCAAAGGATTCATATCCATTGCCGAACATAAATAAGTTGGTGGATCGGGCTTCGGGATTTGGAATGTTGAGTTTGATGGACGCGTACTCGGGCTATCATCAAATTCGAATGTATGCGCCAGATGAAGAGAAAACAGCATTTATGACGAACCAAGCGAATTATTGTTATCAAACCATGCCGTTTGGGCTTAAGAATGCAGGAACAACTTATCAGCGATTGATGGACAGAGTCTTTGAAAAGCAAGTGGGGCGTAACATGGAAATTTATGTGGATGATATGGTGGTCAAGTCAGAGGAAATGGGCGGTCATTGTACGGATTTGGCTGAGGCTTTTGGAGAAATCAGGAAGCATAACATGCGTTTGAATCCGGAAAAATGCTCTTTTGGAATTCAGAGTGGAAAATTTTTAGGCTTTATGATTACTCTGAGGGGAATTGAAGTTAATCCGGATAAATGCAAAGCAATTCTAGAAATGCAGAGCCCAACATCGGTGAAAGAAGTACAGAAGTTAACAGGAAGGATTGCGGCCTTATCACGATTTTTACCATGCTCAGGGAGTAAGGCGGCTCCATTCTTTCAGTGTTTGAGGAAGAACAAAGCTTTTCAATGGACAGATGAGTGCGAGCGGGCTTTCCAAACTCTAAAGGAGCATCTAGCTAAGCCTCCCATATTGTCAAAACCAATTCCAGGTATTCCGTTGTCAATTTTCAATTCCATATCAGATAATGCTGTGAGTTCTGTCTTATTGCAAGAATGTAAAGAGGAGTTGAGAATTATATATTTTGTGAGCCATGCTTTACAAGGGGCTGAGACAAGGTATCAAAAAATAGAAAAAGCTGCACTAGCTTTGATTATCACCGCCCGAAAGTTGAGGCCTTATTTTCAAGGTTTTCAAATCAAAGTCAAAACTGACTTTCCCTTACGCCAAGTACTTCAAAAGCCTGATTTAGCAGGGCGTATGGTTTCTTGGGCTGTCGAATTGTCAGAATTTGGTATAGTATTTGAGAAGAAGGGACAAATAAAGGCGCAGGGCTTGATAGATTTTGTGAATGAGATGTCTCCGGAAGAAAAAGTACCAGAAGAAGTGGAATGGTTCTTATCTGTTGATGGGTCATCAAATCTGAAAGGAAGTGGAGCTGGTATAGTTTTGGAGGGACCAGGTGGAGTAATTATAGAGCAATCTCTTAAGTTTGACTTCAAGGCGAGCAACAATCAGGCAGAATATGAAGCAATAATAGCTGGGGTGAGGCTTGCTTTGGAGATGAATGTACGTTGTATTGTAATAAAAACTGATTCTCAGCTTGTGGCGAATCAGATAAAGGGAGATTATCAGGTGAAGGATGTTCAGTTGGCTAAGTATTTAGTAAAGGTTCAAGAATTGTTGAAGCAGATGGACAAGTTTCAGGTAAATCATGTTCCGAGGGAGGAAAATACAAGGGCTGACATATTATCCAAACTTGCAAGCACGAAGAAACCAGGTAACAACAAGTCTGTAATTCAAGAGACTTTGAAGGGTCCAAGTGTGAAGGAGGATGATGTTATGGTGGTTACGGGCGGAGCAGCATTAGATTGGATGGATAGAATTCGAATGTGCCTGGAAGCGGATGGGTCAGATTTAGCTCTGTTTTCAAAGGACCAAATACGAGAGGCGAGTCGTTATACTATGATGGGCGGACAACTTTACAGGAGGGGCGTAGGAGTACCGTTGTTAAGGTGTGTTAGCAAAGAGGATGCAGAAAGGATTATGTTTGAGGTGCATGAGGGGGTCTGTGCCAGTCATGTAGGAGGAAGATCTTTGGCTTCGAAGGTGTTGAGGGCAGGATTTTATTGGCCAACTTTAAAGGGCGATTGTATGGAGTATGTTAAGAAATGTGAAAAGTGCCAAGTTTTTGCTGATCTTCACAGGGCACCTCCTGAAGTTTTAAGTTCAATGAGTTCTTCATGGCCATTTGCAATGTGGGGCGTAGATATTCTGGGTCCATTCACTCCAGCAGGGGCGCAAGTCAAGTTTGTTTTGGTGGCGGTGGATTATTTCACAAAGTGGATTGAAGCAGAGTCAATGGCGAAGATAACAGCTGAGAAGGTTAAAAAAATTTATTGGAGGAAGATAATCTGCAGGTTTGGAGTGCCAGCAACCATTGTTTCTGATAATGGAACACAGTTTACAAGCAAGAAGGTCAGGGATTTTTGTGCAGAGATGGGAATTGAAAACAGGTTCGCCTCAGTGGAACACCCACAATCTAATGGGCAGGTTGAAGCAGTAAACAAGGTGATTTTGAATGGCGTGAAGAAGAGATTGGGCGAAGCAAAAAGATTATGGGCTGATGAATTGATCACAGTGGTTTGGGCTTACAACACAACACCCCAATCCACTACTGGAGAAACACCTTTCAAGCTTGCTTACGGAGTTGATGCAATGATTCCAGTGGAAATACAAGACATGACTTTTCGAGTGGCTACATATGAAGAAAACCAGAATCGGGAAAATGTTCTAGTGGACTTGAACTTGGCAGATGAGGTTAAAGCAGAAGTTCGTTTAAGGGAGGCTGCAGTCAAACAAAGGTCAGAAAGGCGTTATAATACACGAGTGGTGCCTAGGAGCATGAAAGTGGGTGACTTGGTATTACGCAGAAAGGCAAAAAGTCCAACCGATTCAAAGCTGACACCTAACTGGGAAGGTCCATACAGAATTCTGCGAGATTTGGGGCAAGGGGCTTACCACTTGGAGGAGTTATCTGGGCGCAGGGTTCCAAGGGCATGGAATGCACAACACTTGCGCTATTACTACAGTTGAAGTTGTGTTCTGTTTGTTTCGTTTCAGTGTGTTGTTATTCTGTTCAAAGACTACGTCGTGTTCATTGTTTGTGGTTTCTGTATTTGCTTAAGTGTCAAGACTATGTGGTTTGTCTATTAAGACTTGGTAGCATGCACTCTTTTCTCTACCCATTAGGGAGAGTTTTTAACGAGGCATGATGTTAATTTTTAATGAAAAAACAGGTATGCACTCTTTTCTCTACCCCAGGTGGGAGAGTTTTTAACGAGGCATAACCTTTAAAAATTTCTTGAGTGCTTTGTTAGCATTTAAGTTACTTTTCAACTTAGGTCTATCAATTGGGCGATTCCAGACAATTGAGAAAGAGTAAGTCTCTTAAAACTAGAGCGTTTGACCACGAATTCATAAGCATAGCCTTAACTTGGATTAAGCTTGTCCAACTTAAGCACAAAGTCTCCAAGCGAGCAAATTTCTATATCAGAACAAATTGCGCTTCTGATCTTTTTATTTTTGATTCACTTCAAAATGCAAAGGCCTTGTGAATTCAAAGAATAGTTGTTAAAGAAAAATCAATTTTTTCTTGAAACAGAAAATTTTGAATAAGCCCAGGGCTTCGAGTTTTGTAAGAATCTGTCAAAGCCTTCTTTATAAGGTAGACAACTTGTTAAGATCAACGCCTTTGTGGATAAACGAGTCCAGAAGAGAGGTATTTTCGCAGTACGTTATTTTCATATTCTCATACTGTTAGAGCAGTACTTTAAGTTTAGAGAACACAATAACTTTCGAGTTAGATTACTGAGTTATTACTTTTTAAGAACGTATGGGAGATTTTAGAGGAAGATAAGTGATTTTAAAGCATAGTATAGGGGTGACACTTTGAACTTAAAACTTTTTTGCATTAAAATTAGAGGGGGGGGGGGCGTTACATTTAATTTAAAGCGGGGGCTGCAGGAAGTAAAAAGCAGGAAACTAAGTCAACCGTTTGGTATAAGACCAATGGGAAACAAAATACCATTTCAAATACTTTTCTCAAAAGGGGACTAATTGTTTTCCCCTTCGCCCTCTTTGTTGTTGTCGTTGTTGTCTTTATCTTCTTCTTCTTCCTCCTCTTCTTGTTGTTCTTCTTCTTCCTCGTCAAAGTTGGGCGTGACTAATCTTCCCTCGATGATCCTAGCATAAGGATCAATACCTTCGGTCTTGATGGGAATGTCAGGGTTGAGGAGCAAAATTTGTTCTTTGGCCTTGTTAAAGCCAGCTTCAAGTTGGGAAAGGATGGAAGCCTTCAAGGAGGTGGTTTCGGCGGAAAGGGTAGCAACGGATTCCTTCAAATTCATGTTCTCAGAGACGAAAAGATCTGCCTTTTCCTTCATCTTTTTATTTTCTTCTTCTTTCGCCTTCATCAAGGCTTGATCATCTTGGAAGGCCTTCTGCAGTTTCTCAAGTTCCAAAGTCAGATCCGCGACTTTCTTCTCACTGGCTTGATTAGACTTTTCCATCAACTTCATAGCAGATTTCAGTTTGGCATTTTCCTTCTCTTGATCTTCAAGCTTTTTGGAAGCAGAAAGCCCATCAAACCCATGAGATTCAATCTCAATCATTTTGGAGATGGCCGCAATCTCTAAGCCTTTAGTCATCAAAGCTTGACACGCTTCTTGAAGGCCGATTTTCCTGATTCTCTTCCTGTCAGCCTCAAAAACCAGGTTAGTGTCCACCAAGGAGTTAAAGTTAACGCGAGAATCCCAGAGTGAAGTGACGTCATGGGAAGTCATATCCTCAAATTCTTTAAGGGTGTATTTCCACGAAGGGGGTGGGGCGCTGGAAGATCCATGTTGATTTCCTCCCTTTGTTGTGAATCCCTTCATGGACGTTTGGATGGGAGTTTTCTCAGTGGTCTTCTCAGAGGCTTGATTCTTTCTTTTCTTTTTTGGGGGCTGACTCCTGTTTGATTCTGAATGACTTCCTTCTGGCTGGGTCAGAGTTTTGGCAGGAGAAGGCTTGTTTTTCAACGCCTGTTGCTCACGACGGAAGCGGAGGATGTCATCTTCAGAAAGGTGTGCCATCTTAGCTGAAATGGATAAGAAAATATATTAAGTCAGAAGTCAGTGAAAAAGATGCAAGTTAGAAATACAAAAGAGGCGGTCCTTACCAACAAATTTTGCTAAGTTTCTTTTTTTGAATGCATCGTAAAAATCTGTGAGGTTTAGATTAATCGTTGACAAGAAGTCAACTTCCAGTTTTTCATCAATTGTCAGAGAAGTTTCGGGTACTTTGTAAATAAGTTCAGGCTTATCAGTCCAGTAAAAGGGGAATCGGGGGGTGCCATCATCAAAGTAGAAAATATCTCTATTTTGTTCAGATTCTCTAAGTTTGAAAAATTTGGCTTTCCAATGTTTGTAATTGCTCCTAAAAAGGGTAAATAAGCCACTCCCCCTAGCGGAAGATAAAGAAATATATTCGCCTTTTACTTTCATTCCAGAGGTTTCAAAGAAGGAAAAGAACTTCTTGCAGGTAGGGACTATATTTAAGCAGACGCATAACAGTTCAAAAGCTCTAAGGTAAGCCCAACCATTAGCAGAGAGTTGAGTTGGGGCGATGTTCATTAGAGTTAGGCTAGAACAGGTGAAATCGGAAAGGGGAAGCTTGTACTCAAGATCTAGGAAGATGGTTTTGAAGAAATAGGTATGATTTCTGCCGTTGGAGTCAGGTTTTCCAAAACAACAAGGTTCATCAGGGTCACAGGCAATGATGTCTGAATGGGCATCATTTCCGTCAGCCCTAAAAGTGTATTGGGTTAACAAATCCAGTACTTTGGGAATGGTACGAAATTCACTAAACCTAGTTGCGATTTTGCGTGAGATCCATAATGAATCAGCGGCTGTGGATTCCTTACGGTTTTTAGGTGCTTTACGGGGATTTTTGGCAACCATTTTGGAGAACCTACCTGAAATTAAAGAAGAGGGGGGTTGTCAGGGTAGAAATGTGATGAATAAGTTGTTATAGGTATGTTAGGCAGCCAGGTTTCAAATTCTGGGTAAAATGATTTATGTGCAGAAAATTTTGGTATGATTTCTAAGTTTAGGAGAAGGAGCAGCAGTAGATGAAGTGTAAAAACTTAAGGTTGATAAATAAGTACTTGAAGGGAATGAGGATTTACCAGGAGAAAATTGTAGAACCTTGAGGGAGGTGAAAGCGTTTTTGTGAGAATTCCTGAAAGTTCTCCAGGTACTTGAGACAGAGCAGCGAATATCTTTTGAAGTTATGGAGAAAATTACTAGAAAGTTGGGAAGGTAGAGGATGGTAAGAAAAAGATTTTGGGTCACGTTTTATAGTGTTAATGGGTTCCAGGCGCGTCGATTCATATGTAGGCAGAATCAATAAACTTTGAGACGTGTCTCTTAAGGGGCCTTTAATTTTTACCTTGGAAACGTTTCTGGAAAGTAAACGGGTTTGCGTGTGGATAGAGTTGAGAATAGGTAATTATTACTTTTGTGCCGTTTGATAGAGTTATGTCAGTGGAAATTAAATGCTGAGTGGAGGTGAATTTTGGAAACGTCAGGCGTCGTTTCACCATGGGGTTTCAAATTTCAAAATATTCGCATATCTTATCTGTGATTATGACAGGAATATGACAGTGAAGTGATGGGAAGAGATCTCGGTCAGAATCTTAAAAAAGAGAGCAGGTGGAGTAACTTAAAAAAAAAAAAAAAAAAGGGCATAGGTTCTTTTACTTGTTACAAGGGCGAAGTTGATGTTGTTTATTATGTATCATCTTTTGCTTGTAACAGTTGTTTAGGCTTAGTGTTATTAACTTTATATGTTAAGGGGCTTTGAGTATTGTATTGTGGGCTTACTTAAAAGACACACTGCACCTTAAAATGGCTTTTAAGATTAGGTGTCTTGTGGGCTTGTGTACTGTTATCGGGCTCACAACTTTTGTATTATGTGGGCTTACCGAATTTGTACTATTGGGCCAGGCGACCCATGACCCGAACGGGTCAAAACACCATAATATATAAGGAGGACACCGCCCATGCGGTGGGGGATCCAACACTTTTTTACTCATTTGCTATCTTGTCATTTTCTACTTTTGTTGCCTAATTGCTTAGCCCTGACCGGAGATTTAGACCGGAACACAATGTAGTGCATCTCTACGTACACGGTGGAAAAACAGCATAAATCAGAATGACGGTGGGCGGAAACAACTCTTTTTAACTTTTGTGATTGTCCAATGTGATTTTGACTTCTGCATGTTTTTTATATCGTGTAACCGAACATGCGAGTAATGTTTCAGGCTTTTATTTGGTGTGTTTTTTTTTCCAATCCCAGATGTTGGGACTAATTAGCCAGACATAAGAGAAGATGAGCCATGCTCTGGTAATAGAAAGAGTGTAAGACTAATACTTTGTTTTTTGGGGAGGGGGAGGAAGGCTTGTTTGAATGGGGGCTAATGCTTCTTGTGACAAGGTGTGTTTGTATTTGCTTGTAGTTTTGGGGAGACAAGGGGTTAATTGGTTCTGTTTCCACTATGTAAAACTCTGTTCTAAGATTTTTGTTGAATTTTGATCTCCCTGTTTTCATTCATATTTTGTTGTATGAGGGCATTGCATATTTGGGAATTGAGTTTTAAAAGAGACATCATACGAATGTAAATTAGGTAAATTTTCTGATAGCCACAAGTTTTTATGGGTATGATACCTTAGTGATATGTGTAGGTACGAAATTGACACATGTAAATTAGTTTTAGGATTTTTTTATATCTACATGTAATTTAATAAGGATTAACTTGCAATAACATAATTTTTTGTTAGTCCTCTGTAGATATTTTTTTTTGGTACATAGCTGCTTAAAGAAAAACAGAAAGACAAAAAAGCTGCCCTAAGGCCTCAGAAAGCGAGTGCCTCGATAGTCTTCGGTCAGCAAGGGGATATCATCTGCCGGGGGGGATCGCCAAAAAGATAAACCGAGAAGATCTTGAAGCACCCGCCTTAGCAAGCACATCCGCCACCGTATTCCCTTCCCGGAGAATATGCTCAAACTTAAACCGCCAATCTCTACCCAAGAGCTTCTGAATCGAATCAAACACCACCGCATACACATGACATTGCCCACAACCCCGCTGGAGGAGGGTGAGCGCATGCTGCGACTCGGAATAAACAACAACCTGCCTGACACCCCGTTCCCAACAGAGGCGCAACCCAAAGAAAATAGCCAGGAGCTCAGCTTGTAAGATCTCCGATATCCCCGCAAACGTCGAAAAACCAAACTGTCACTTACACGCAACATCCCGCACCCCACCCCCTTCACCCGGCGCGCCCTAGATTCCCAAGAGAAGAATCGTCTACATTTAACGCCGCTCACCCATCCGATAGCGCGCGCCACAATCCTCTGTAGATAAAACTTGACAATGGTTAAGTGAGTTAATGAAATTGAAAGTTAAGAAATGAAAATTGGGCAACCTCTTGGGCCTTGGCTTCCTCCAAAACAACACCACGAGACCAGAGAGAATGAAGAGGGATGCAATTACGGAGAGTGATTACCGTAAAGGGAGGCTATAAACATGGTGTATCCAGATTTTTGTTATTGTTGCGGAGCCGAAATAAAAAATTAAAAAATTATCAATAAATATTATATAAACTTCAAATAATAAAAAAGTTCACTTAAATATAACTTTCCATTCTTTCATAGCACTAAATTTATCTATTATTGTGTCAACTGTGATTTTTTTAGCAATTTTTCTCAATATATTACCAATAAATTTCTGAGAAGATCATCTTTAATCTTGCTGCGAAACCGAGTGTAACAACTTCCGTTGTAGAAAAAATATCGCTTTGTAGATGCTGGTAAAACTCTGATAAACTAGATATTTATCCTTTTTTGGTACAAACTAGACATTTATCCTAAATTTAAATCTCGGAAAACATCTGAATGATAAGTTTTAGCTGAAATGAGAAATTCTTTTATTCCATCTCAGAAAAATAATCTAAGGGGCATTAATCTTCTATTTAATTCGGATAGTTGCAAATCTTCTATAATGATGTTCTGTATCTCCATCTTATTTCTTATGACGACCATCACCCACAGCGGTGTGAGTAGGTTGGCAGAGATAGCTATTGACTGAGCATTTAGGATATACATTACCATAAGCAATAAACTTCATCATTTAGGAGATAGAGAAGACAGGAGAAAGATAGATGAAAGTTTAAAATTTTGTGAAACGCACCACAATACAAATTGTCTTTGATTCTTGTAGGTAGATATTTGAGAAGTGGGCAGCGTTGATCGAAGAAGTTGAAGACACAGAGAAAGGTTGCAGAAGCAGAAATGAAGAAGGAGAACCGAAAAATGTCCCCATCTACCTCAGCCACGGCTGTTCGCCGTCGGCAACTTCATCTTCCCCAACGAGCTTCGACAGAGACTTTTCCAAAAATGCGATTATGTGAGTTTTTAAGTCTTCTAAACCCATTTCTAAGCTTATTTTCGAGGTTTGATGCATGAAAAAAGGGTAATTTTAGAATAGGGAAAGACATTTGATTTTTGAAATGCTTGAATTTAAGTTTTGCATGTTATCATCTATGAATTTCTAAGCTTTTACATTTATTGCCTAGAATAACATTTAAGAAACTTCCTTTATAGCCTATTATGGGGATTAAGGTAAGGGCCACGTTGGGTGAGGGACTGAGGGGGTTGATGGGGTTGGAGGTTTGGGTGAGGTGGAATGACACGTAGAATGTATTCGGATTTAAAAATCTTTGTTAAGGACCAAAAATCCAAAATGTATAGGGACCTATTTGGATATGACCATATAAATCAGGGGCCTGAAACATATTTAACCCTTTTCTTTTACTCTCCAAATTTTATGATTAATGTTGGGAACTATGTTGTTCTGTAGATACACCATCTATCATCATTTTTTTTTGAGAAATCAAAGATATATTAGAAAAAGAAATGGCCAAGCCAAGGTCACAATACACACAGTAAAAACAAACAAACTGCACAAAGGCAGGAAAAAACTAAGAAACAAAGCAGTAAACTAAAAAAGCAAACGAACAACACAGGTCCATCAAAAACCCAAAACATCGTGAAAGAGGCACGAGACCTGCCTAAGAGAGCCTGCACGCACACTCTACCACAGACAGCCCCATCTTCCAAACAGATAGCAAAGAGATTCCATCAGACAAGGCAGAACAGAACAAGCTTTAATCAGAGCGATCTGAATGCCACCAGAGATTGGTTGCACGGTTGCAGCCAGACTTTGCAAGTGAGTCAGCAGAAGAATTGGCTTCTCTGAAAATATGAGAGACAGCCAAGCAGTGGACTTCACTCATCAAAAGGTCGATTTGATTGAGCTCGTTTACAAGTTTCCATGGACGGTTTGTTTTGGACGAGACCCAGCCGACTGCAAGTGAAGAGTCACTTTCAATTGAAACGTCTCTCAAGTTGAATTCTTTGCAGAAAACCAGGGCTTTCAAAATCGCTTTGACCTCGGCCTCAAAAGCCCAGCCATAACCCGTGTTTAGGGAAAAGAAGCCAAGGATAATATTCCTGTAATCCCTGAGTACACCCCCGATGCCACTTGGACCCGGATTGCCTTGAGAGGCACCATCTACATTGAACTTGAGGAAACCTCTGTTCGGTGGTATCCAGGAAGCTAGCCTTTTCTTTGGGATAGCTTTCTTGAAGGAGAGAAGACAGAAATTTCTATTGAATTGATCAGCCGAGTAAGGGCACTCTTTCCAAACAGCTTTAACCCACCAGCAAATTCTCAAAAGATGGAAATCCCACACCTCTTGCAAGCTAGCAGTTTTTTCCTTGAAAACAACCTGATTCCTCTCCAACCAGATGGACCAAACAAGTGCATAGGGGATGAGATTCCATAAAACCGAATCAGAGGTCACAACAATGGAGTTCCATTCTTGGGCAAGATCAGCTAAAGATTCGGGTAAAACCCATGACACCCCTTCTCTAGATAGCACTTTGTTCCATAGATTTCTTGCAAAGGGGCAGTGCATGAAGAGGTGGTTAATTGATTCCACCTCAGTCATACAAATAGAGCAATTACCATTGTCAATGAAAGAGACCCCTCTGGTTAAGAGGTTTTGTTTGGATGCTAGTTTCTCATTACAAGCCTGCCAGAACAGTAGACCAACCTTTGGTGGGAGAATTTTCCTCAAAGCACTTGGTGAAAGCCATCTATCATTCTCAAACACTTTCTTTTCCGCCCATGCACATAAAGCTTTCACTGAGAAAATTCCTGTGGCTTCCAAATGCCAATAAATAGAATCAGGGGAGTGGGCGTCCGGACAACGAGCATTAATCAGATCTAGGAAAGCTTTGTGGATTGGTATTTCCCAGTCGAAAAATTGTCTTCGGAAGGATAGGTCCCAGCTCCATTTCCCGTGGTGGAAGAGACCAACTTCTTCTATCATGGCATTCTTGTTCAGACTTACAGCGAATAATCTGGGAAATTTAACACAAAGCGCCTCCAAATCTGCCCATGGATCCAGCCAGAATTTGGTATTTTTGCCGTCTCCCACTCCAACAACTATGTTCTGTCTTAGCCCCTTTGCCAATAGTGTGTCTTCACTCAAAACGTTGACAATATCGTGCATGATCACTGACCAGTTTTTTACTTCTGATACGACGTGATGGAGAAGGAGGGTTCTGTCATCAATGTTGTATTTGCTGGTGATTATTTTCCTCCATAAGCTATCCTTCTCCACTCCATTTCTCCAAGCCCATTTGAGCAACATGGCCTTGTTTCTCCAACCCATGAAACCCAAACCGAGGCCGCCAACTTCTTGAGATTGACAAATCATGGACCAGGGAATCCATGCAATCTTCCTCCCATTCTCTTCCTTTCCCCAAAGAAAAGCCCTTAGGATCTTCTCTATCTCGCTAATCACTCCCAACGGAGCTTTGAAAATTGCCATTAGATAGAGGGGGATAGAGCAAAGAGTTGCTTTCATCAATGTCAACCGCCCACTCAGAGAAATATACTTGGAATTCCAGCTTCTTCTCTTTTTCCTCAATTTGCTTAACATGGGTTCCCAAAAGCTGATTCTTCGAGGGTTCCCACCCAAAGGCGCACCAAGATAGACAATAGGTAGAGAGCCGACACTCCAGCCATAAATTGAGGCATAACTTTGAACTTCTGATATTTCCATATTAATCCCGATAAGCACAGACTTGGAAAAGTTTAGCTTTAAACCTGAAGCAAATAAAAACCCCAAGAGTGTGTTGCCTAGAAGGTCAAGTTGAACCATATCATTCTCGCAGAAGAGCAGTGTATCATCCGCGAATTGAAGATGGTTGATGGCTACTTCAGAACCGACTCTAACACCACTGAACTTTTCTTCCCCTAGAAGCTGGTTTAGCATACAAGAAAGGGCATTTACACATATATTAAACAGTAGGGGGGATAATGGATCACCTTGCCTCAAACCTTTTTGCATGTCGAAAAAATCTGTCGGTGAGCCGTTTACCAGAATAGCCAAAGCTACGGAGGAAATGCAGCTTCTCATCCAGTTGATCCATCTAGTCCCGAATCCCATCTCCTTTAGAAGGTCCAAAAGAAAATCCCATTCAATGTTGTCATACGCTTTGGCAAAGTCTAGCTTCAAAAGGAAACCCCCACCGCGTCTACGTTTAAGACAATCCGCAATCTCATTTGCAATTAGAATGCAGTCAGCTATTTGTCTCCCTTCAGTAAATGCGAACTGGTTCTCTGAAATAGCTACTGGCATAATCTTTTGAAGCCTTGTTGCAAGGACTTTGGATATCAGTTTGTAGGCACTACCGATGAGGCTTATGGGCCTAAAATCAGAAATATTCTCAGGACAATTATGCTTCGGTATCAGGCAAATGAAAGTGGCATTCAGACCTTTAACAAGTCTTCCTGAGTCGTGAAAATCATTGAAGAATTGCAAAACTTCCCCTTTAACTGTACCCCAGAAGTGCTTAAAGAAACCGAGATTAAAACCATCCGGTCCCGGCGCTTTGTTACCGTCGCATGATTTTAGTATTTCCCATATTTCAGCTTCAGAGAACTCAATTTCTAAAGCTTTTTTCTCCCTGTGTTTTAATTTGTACAGGTTTCTACATTTGATCTTGGGTCTAGGCCTGTCTTCCCTAGAGAAAAAGGATTTGAAATGTTGGAAAATGGCCTCTTTGATCACTATTGGATCCTCTGTTGGTACCCCATGAACCTGAAGCTTCTGTATTTTCCTAGAGGATCTTCTTACTTTGCAAGTAGCATGAAAAAATGCTGTGTTCCTATCCCCCTCTTTCAGCCAGGAAATTCGAGCTTTTTGTCTCCATCGAGCTTCCTCTGTCCTGTACTCGTGCCATAGCCCATCAAGTATTGAAAACCTTCTTTTTCGTAATTCCAGCGAGGAACCCTCATCTTCCATTCTATGCATGACATCTTGAAGGCCTGACTCAAGGGATAAAATTTTATCATTTGTGCCTTTCCATGAATATCCTTTCCAACTTCTAATACTATCTTTCATTGATTTAAGTTTCTGTTGCAGGATAAAACCTGACCAGCCAGCTACTGTATTCGAATGCCACCATTCCTTGACTAAGCTTTCAAATTCCTTGTCAAGAAGCCAACTGTTATAGAAAAGGAAGGGTTTTGGGCCAAAGTTAACCGCTCCCATTGCCATTATAATCGGTCTATGATCGGAAAATCCCCAGTTTTCTGCAGACTGACTGATCCCTTCAAAGAAGTTAATGGTCTCCTCATTCACTATCCACCTGTCGATCTGGCTCCAAACCCCATTGTCCCTAGAGCTGAACCAGGTGAATTTTGAGTTTTGTAGTGGTAGATCAACCAGATTATGATTCCCCACAAAGCTGCAAAAACCTGTATCCACTGCAGTAGGGCTACCACTTCTTTCACCCGGATTGAGAACAGCATTGAAATCGCCGCCTAATATGAGGCACCCAGTAACTATCTCCAAGGTTCCTGAAAGAAATTCGAAGAAAGTGATTCTGTCCTCTTCAGAGTTCGGCCCATACACGTTCCCAATCAAGCATTGATCAGCTCTATTGGTGAATCTAACCAATAGTCCCAAAAATCTTTCTGTTTTCATCACATTTTCAACCCGGAATGCAGAAGATTTCCATAGTGTCAGTAGACCTCCAGCTGAGCCATTAGATGGGATAGACTCGAATTCCATACCCAGACTGTTGACAAAGATTTCAATTACCTTGAGTCTGTGAGGACCAAGTTTCGTTTCCTGCAAAAGGACCACCTCTGGGTTGAGCTTTCTGATAGCATTTTTCACCTCTCTTCTCTTCTCCGCACCGCCAAGGCCACGAACGTTCCAGGAGACCCATTTTTTCTGGGACATCCTATCGGTCAGCTATGATTCTATCCAACTCCAACTCCAGCCCCTGAATCGCTAGTTCGTCAGTACCTGGGAACTCAAGACCCATAGCTTTCGCGAGTACCCATGCTTCCTTAGCTCTGTTGAATCTGGTGTCAGTGCCTCTACCACGGATGATTTGTTGATGAGAAAGTATCAGGTCAGCTTCATCAGAATGGTCCACAGAAGAGGGCGGCGATGTGGCCGGAGACACCACCCCACATACACGCCGAGAGGATGAGGAAGCAAAGGTGGGAGGGGCCAATTGATTGGATAATGGTGCAGAGGATTTCTGAAGGGGAGGAAGGGATTTTCTGGGTCGTCCCCTGCCTCTCTTCGTTGGGGCTGCTTCAGGATGTGGTTCAGGGTTTAGTTCCGGGCCAACCACAAGTAATTTAGATGGTCCATTCGCATCCGGCCCATTACCATCACTCCAACCTAACAGAAATTGTGGCACCCTTTGTGCGGTGGGAATAGGGTTAAGACTTTGCACACGTATGGCATCAAGTGGGGCCCTCAGAGTTGACCTGATGTTTATCATATTTTGAAAAAATACCTCAAAAAGGGGAGGGGGCCAGTATGGTGAGCCTTCGTAACCTGCATTTGTTATTTTGATGTATACATCCCTCCCTAGGTTGATGATACTGGATACAGATTCCCCTCGTGAGATAGTCAAATTCCTGGGCATAGAAAGTGTGTGGTTGCTGATCCCCAAAGTAGATTGGTTCCCTGGGTTGACCCATTGAAGGGTCCCATGAGTATAGTCTTTCGACCAATGGGATCCCACTGTACACTGACAGTTTTGCAGGTCATCGGAGATCACGATGTGCCGCTCGGAAACCACCTCTAAGTCGTACGTGTCTGATTCCGGCCGCTGTGAGGGTTCGCTGGCCTCACTAATGGATTCCGTTTCTGCGACGATGGTACCCCCTGAATCCTCACCACCATGGTTTGCTTCTTGTAAAGACGATTCCCCTTCGAATGGATCGTCTTCGACATTCCGGTTAATTCTAAAGTCGTAGCTAGCATCCATCTCCATGGTAATCCGAGCTTTGATGTTGTGAAACTGGACTTCGTAGCTCTTTGAGGGGAGAAAGGCTGAGGGGGATTTGATTAGTAATCTGGCCACATCCAGCCTTTCCCTGTTCTTCGTCCTCTCATCGAGGCAGATGAGAGAACCCACCGAATAGGAAACTAGCCTAAAGAATTCTTCGCACCATGCACCCAGTGGTACATTTCTGATCTTGACCCAAATGAAATGAGATGGGGGAACCGAGTGGGAAAGCGGAGTTCTCAACAGTTCGAAAAAGTGAGCAGATGCCCTTCCTTCATTTGCCAGAAAAAGCGACCTCTCACTACTATTTTGAAACTCCAGTATGATTTCGCTTGCACCCCATGGCTTAGCTCGAACTTTGGAGGAACTCAGAGCGTCAAGGAAAGACTGCACTGAGTCCATATTGAAAGTTCCTCTCAAGGATCCGATGAGGATTCTATCTAACCATTCTTTCATTTCCTCCATCGGAGGAGTATCGGGATCTTGGACATTGTCTTCCTTCTGTGAGGGGCACGTTCTATCCTCCTTGGGGATCCATCTCTGTTTCATTTTCTGTTCGTAAAAAGGCCTCTGTTTCATTTTCTGTTCATAAAAAGGCCCAGGAAATCTGCTCTGTCTATTGCTTCCGTGCCTTTTATCTCTGGTTGAGTTGACCTGTCTTTTCTCCCCTGGGAAATTGAAAGGATATCTGGCCAATGAAACTTTAAGGTAGGAACCAAAAGCATTCTTTCCGTTGAATGATTTGATGGCTAGTGCAGCCTCTTTCTTCGATGAGAACCTAACAAAACCGAACTTATGAGCACGGTGACTCTTCTTAAATCTCTGAACAAAAATCCCTACAATCGTGCCTATTGGTGAAAACATGTTCTTGATGTGTCGGTACGTTGTTTGTTCGCCCAGACCGTCAATGAACAAAGTCACCTCCTTTGATCGATCATCTATACTTGTCTCCCCATGGATTCGCTGCTGTTCATATGTGGAGTATAACTCACGACGGCGCCGGAAATCGTCCCCACCTCCCATTATACCTTGAAGCACCAGATTAAACCATTTGGGTAAATGTATAAAAGTTGATTCTACCATCTATCATCATATTCAGCGTTTTCTTTTCTTTCAATTCATTTTACTTTGAACAAAATCAGAAGTTGAATAAAAAATATCATTTTAACTTTGAGATTTATATCATTGTTGTACGACATGCCCACCATACTAGGCTGACTACGACACAAGATTGCAATAGTGTGGCACTGTTATAAAAGGAATTCATTTCAACAAAACGCCTCAATCAATACTTAAATGAAGATTGCACCGACCTAAGGTCATAACAGAAGGGGAACCTAAAAGGCTAAAAGGACTAAGAAGATAGCAACCCAAAAGACTGATTTTAAATCAGAAGAAAACCAAACCGGCAAGAGGAAGAATGCAAGGAAAGCCAAAGGGGAATGGTATAATCTTAGACCAGAAAAATGCCAGAAAAACATGCTGAAGGTCATTAAACTTTGACTTGGCCGAACGATCAATGGATGAAAATTCTGCAAGCAGGAAAAATGAAACAACTACACATTGGAGAAGAGAAATTGGTGTGAAGGTCAAGGAAACACATGCTTTAAATAATTACATGTCATTACAATAAGATTCACAACTCCCCAAGACCACAACAGTTTCCACAACAACTTCAAAGGCGCCAGGAAACTTTTCCGGCCAAGCAACAACACCTCCGGAACATGCTTCTAAAGTTCAAGCGACACATGATCTTGAAGGTTTGGTAGCGAAGCAAAAACAACTTCTCTTACCACAACATTTTTTGCAACAACTTCAGAGTCGTCAGGAAGCTTTTCTGGCCAAGCAAAAGCACCTCCGGGAACATGCTTCTTCAGTGCATCGTTGGTGCAAGAGCTCGAACAACATAATCACCATCATTGTCGGAGGTGGTGGACGTCCACTTCTTGAACGTGAAACGAAAGCGGTTGGTCAGGTGCTTTGGCAGCGGTGACACCGCCGAAGCTCAGGGTGAAACAACGAAAAAAAGAGCGGCGACCATGACAGAGGGTGGAAAAAAGGCAAGGCAGCCTTGCAATGGCATAGAGAAAACAATGAGGGAAAAGCAACACAATGTAGTGACAGTTAGTTACTATATTTATAGGCACCGAAAAGGGGAAATGAGAGAGAAATAATACAAAGGAATTGTGATACCACTATCAATAGCTACCTTTATTGCATACTAGCTATCGCAAACTGCTTCTTCTTAAGTTCCAGCAGCACATGATCTTGATGTCGAGTAGTTTCTACGACGACAGTTGTTTCCGCAACTTCAGAGTCGTTGGAGGGAGGGAACGACTCATTCATCTTGACCATCATCGTCGCTAGAGCTTTGAGCAGGCTGCTTCTTCTTCAGTGCATCATGATCTTGAAGCCGAATAGTTGCTACCACAACAATTGTTTCCGCAACTTTAGAGTCGTTAGAGGGAGGCTGGGGCTGCTTCTTCAATGCACTTTTCGGATGAACCGTCACTTGTGAAAACATGAAGTTTTTAAAACTAAGTTTTTATTGCAAATTGGTCCCTTATTTTTTAACTCTTACTAATATGACCCTTGGTTGTTCTGGCTAGAAAAGTCTTGGTACTTAAGCACATCCTTCGGGAGAATACCTCACTTTCTTATGAATTTTTTCGGATGAACCCCCGTCACTTGTGAAAACATGAAGTTTTTAAAACTAAGTTTTTTTTTGCAAATTGATCTCTTATTTTTTAATGGTTACTAATATGATGTCCGGTTGAAGAATTGGGGCGAGATATATATATATATATATATATATATATATATATATCTCCTCATAAAATATTGAAAATCAATCCCTTTAGTAACTGAAAATAAAAGTTTTAAAACAAAAACTTCTTCAAAATAAAGATAATATTAGGGGTTGTCTAAATGACTCATGTGGGTTACTAACCCACAACTCAATTGACCAATAAGGATTTTTTATAAATAAATAAATGAAATAAAGAAATTCTAACGCACTTATCTTCAATGTGATTGGACGATGAGTTATGTAACCTGAACTTTCTTATGGGTCAATTAGACAACCCCATAATATTAAATTTAATCATTATATAAGGAAAATATAACTAATTTAGTCACTATCATTTAAGGATTGATATATAAAATTAATTAGTGTAATATGAAAATAACTTTTTGTTCATTGATCAATTTTACTATGGATTCAAATCCCTGTTTGGTGACCCTGCTTTGTCCCACGCCACGAATAAAGTTATGTTATGTTATTTAAAAACCACACGTATAAGGTAATAATTGTCATATTCATAGTCTTTTTTTTACATGACATAAGTCAATAGGTGGGGAAGGGAAGAGGAAACCAACTGAGGATATAAATTAAGATCCTTTCACTATTTAGTCATAGGGTCGGAATTGAAAGAAAGAAAATAATTTTTCTCCCTCTCTTGTTCCCAAAAGCAAAGAAAAAATGGCACAACCAACAACACCCAGGCCTCCGCCGAATGCTGTTCCATCCCGACCCCCACCTTGTATCATCTCTATTCAATGTCCCGACTGCCTCATTATCATCAGTGTATCACATGGACTAACTACGTTTGCTTGTCATTCCTGCGGAAGGGTCTTTGTGCTTCCTGCTAACTTCCAACCATGCCCTAGCTGCAATGCCATGCTCGATATCCGTCCTGGCCACACATGCTTTGTTTGCCCTCTATGTGGAGTTCTCCTTATTAGAGGTGAATAATTTTTCATCACTTAATTTGTGGAGGAATAAGTTGTTAAGAGCATTTAGCTACTGTCTCGATTGTTTGAAGGGTTTTCATAGATTTCTCTTTTGAATTGATTTTTCCTATTTTGTTTCTCACCCTTTTCATGTACTCATGAGATTTATGATGGGAATTGAAATTTCTATTGCAGAGATTGGGGATGAACCCTAATTACATTCCAATATTTTGGTTTTTGGTTAAACAAGTTGGATCAACCAATCTAGTATGCTTTATTGTTACATGTATGAAAAAGGCATCTTATGAGAAAATTAGTTGGAATGTGGTTTATTTGAGGTCGACTTTAACTATGACAGTCTCTCAATATGATGTTTCAAATTCGATTTCATCCCTTCAATAAGGGAAAGTATCGTATCGGAAAATAAAGATATTATAAGGGGATTTTATTGGAAAATTCACCTCACATAACATGCAATTATGACTATGCATAACATTATCATATCTGCAATATTTGTTCATGGAATTTTACTGCTAATGAGTTTTTAACAATATATGCATTTATGTTTCTGATGCTATATGTTTCTGATGCTTGATTGAATATGGATTTGCTAGACAAGGTATGACTGAAGATTTCATAGTTTAAATCTGTTTCAGAATATCAAAAGGCACTAGCATTATATTTTTCTCTTAGGGGTTTTCAACATTTAATAGTTGTAATCTAAAACATTTGAGCAAGCAAAATCATGTAATTTGTAGTTTAAGTCATAGTGAGATTACAATCTGTTTGTTTGCAGTTTTCGAAATAGTTTTCAGTTTTTAAATTTGTTTGATACGACCTGCGACACGGTTTTTGAAAACAGTTCTCATTTTCAGTTTTTAAAACTAAAAAACCAAAATAGCTAAAAGATGTTTCAGTTTCTGTTTTTAGTTTTCAGATATCAGTTTTCTACATGTTGGAACACATGTCATTCAAACTGTTTTCTTATTCTGAAAACTGTTTTTAAAATTTGTTTCTGAAAACTGTTTTAAAAACTGATTAGTGCATAACATTTTTCAAAAGCTTTCTAAGGACTTACTGGTTGTAATTGTTTGATACACTATTTTTCTATTATGACATGGAGTTGAGAGTAATTGGACATGGTAGATTGTGGAATTACGTAATGTTGTTCACTGAATAAGAAAGACATATTAAGTTGAAATTAAATATATTATGTTCTTTTTGGGGTAAACTTGCTTTGGTTAATCATGGGGTGATTGAGGTGGATCTGGGTGATATGGAACCGTAGTTGATTGGTTTGATGGAAAATGAATTTGTTACTAGAAGTATTAGTAAGAAGATGTTCTATTAATTACTGAGACCTTTGCACCTTCTGTTTTGCCAAGTTGAACTCTATTTAATGGTATGAATTGTTCACTGAATAATAGAGACATATTAAGATGAAATTAAATGCATTGTTTTCTTTTTGGGGTAAACTTATTTTGGTTAATCGATCATAGGGTGATTGGTATGGATCTGATTGATATGGGATCATGGTTGGTTTGTTCGATGAAGATGAATTTGATTAACTACTTCTATGAGAATGACTATGTTAGAAACAAGATCAAAAGGTTGATGTATTATTGGTCAAGGAAATGAAATGGAAAATGCACCAGTGGAAAATAACATCCACAGAGACTGTAACTTTTCTACTGGATATATCGTGTAGTTTAAGGCCTTAGTAACCTAAAAGGGAGCCTATAAAATAGTGGCCACTGATCTTGAGCTAAATCTGGATCTTTGAGGTCTGTTTGTGCATAGAACATTAAATATTTTGAGGTCAGTTTGTGCATAGATCCGTAATTGAGTATGACATTTTCCATTTATAATTAATGTTGTTGTATGCATGCACATTCACCTCAAAAGCATATCGGTACCCTTGATTGTAATAGTGGTGGTCTGGTTACGTTTAGTAAATGTTGATGTTTTTTCTACAAATAACTGTTTCTCTAGTTTGTGTGGGTAGATAAAGTAGTCAATTGTTTTTATAAATAGTCAATGAGCGTGAGATTCTTTGCATAATTTTCAAACTTGAGTTACTTCATAGATATGTCAAATTGACGAGTCTCAATTTTTTTTATCAATTAAAGAACTATTTTCTTATTTCATCAATTAAATCCATGTGAATCTATCAAAGTCGTCAACTTATGTTAGAAAATTTGTTTTCACATGATCACATCATGGGCCGGCTGTTGGAGAAGGCCATAGACATCACAACACAAAGGATCAATTAATTGTTTACGGAAATGATTATGGGTATTTATAGTAACATATGCGTTTAGTAGAGAACATAAATAATGTATGAAATGCGTTTAAAATTTATAGGTAAAGAAATGAAAATTTTCTTACTAATAATTTTCATAAAATTATTAAACGAGCAAACATTTAGGGAAGTGTCACATGAGAAAGTAAAGATGTTATGAGACATATAGGAATAAGATGTTCTCCTAAGGGTTTTGGGGCCGGAAAAAAAGTCTTAAATGTTGACCTTAGCGGATGCCTTCGCTTGATATTGGTGTATGTTGATAAATGAGAATTTTTAGAGTTTTGCATGTCATTATGCATGTCATTTTAGCATCACATAGGTAGATTGTTTTATACTTTTATTTATTTTTCATGGATTTGCTACCTTTTTGCCTCTTGACATTGAAATTGGCTAAGAAGTCAAGAATAAAGACTATTAAGGGCCAAAAGTTCAATGATCAGCAATGGAAGTCCGATATTAATTCTTTCGATGATCCAATTAAATCAATTTTTTGCATTTTCTGACTTACACTTGAATATCTTTGATGAGATCTACCAAAATTGTAAAACTGATGGTGCGCCGAAAACCTGTTTTGGCGAATTCACCACATTAGATCAATAGCTTCACCAGTTCACCATCAGCCCTGAATCACCAACGAGTTCAAGGAGCGCAAAGCTTGAACTGCCTTTGCCACCTAGGCGACGCGGGACACATCAGAATGTTCAACTATCTTGTGCGTAAGGTCATGGAGCAAGTGTAGTGGCTGATGAGGTTCATAATGTAAGGGCTCCAAACGTGGGAGGGAATCTTGAGAACGACTTCAAATGCATAAAATTGAAATGAACACTTACAACTGCTATTATGGAAAACCTACTCAACCAATTGTTTATGCTCAATCTAAATCATTGACAATTTTAAATATATCTATAGGCATCTAACGATGGAAAATGGAGTGCTATATCGCCGAAACACTTGTAAGGTACTTCACCTTAGACACCACCCATATTAGATAAGGCCCCAACATCAACTTTATACAAGTCAGCATTAAAAAAAACCTATTGCGAGAAGCAAACTCTTGTACAGTTCGGTCAGCCTCGCTCGGTTTTCGTAAACAGTCCGATCTTAGGATTTGGTCTGTTCCCCTACGAGGTCTAGTTCCGCTTCTTGCGTCGTACAAGATGTGTCGTGTAGCTTCTTGCATCGTATGTTTTTAATTTTCCTTTCGCGAAAAAATAAATAATGGTTTTATCACGTGAGCATGTCACGTGCCCCATTTTCCTAGCTTGTGCAGAAGAAATGAGCCCAACTTCCCTAGTCCACAACTCCACGCTCTCCATCCATAATCCTCCAGAGAGAGAGAGAGAGAGAGAGAAAGAGGCGCAAACACAGAGAGAACGAAAAAAGGAGAAAAATCCCAACCCGCCAAACGCGAAACCCTTTCTATCGCGATTTCTCGCGGAGGAGAATTATTCAGAAATGACACAGCCATCGGTTCCCACGCCACCGCCGCCTCTTCCACCACCGCCTCCGCCGTCCGATATTCGCGTCCGCTGTGCCGGCTGCCGCATGATCCTTGCCGTCGCGCCTGGGCTGACGGAATTCGCCTGCCCTACCTGCCGAATGCCGCAGATGCTTCCGCCTGAACTCATGCCACCTAGGGCCGACCAAACCGCCACCGCAACAACCACATCGCCGCTTCCTGCTCCTCCTGCTTCTTCCGCGCCGGCGCACGGCATTGATCCTACCAAGATCCAGCTTCCCTGCGCTAACTGCAAGGCTCTTCTCAACGTCCCTCATGGCCTCTCACACTTCTCTTGTCCTCAATGTGAGGTTAACCTCGCCGTCGATCTCTCCAAGGTTAAACAGTTTCTCCCCTCCGCTCCTCCTCCCGAAGAAGTTAACGAGGTTCGGTTCCTTCACTCCAATCATGCTTTCTCAGTCCTTTGGTTTTTGAGCGTGTGCTTTTCATTGGATTTCTTAGTTGTGAAATGGTGAATGAAATTCGTGTCAGTTCTTTACTGTATAGGCTGATAATGACAGGGATTCTATATATACTTGGGTGCATTTTTTGATTGATATTGATGACAGACAATGTTGTAGTTTCTAAATACTTCAATGCTGGGATTAGCTACTAGTTCGAATTAGATATAAGTTTATATTTCGTGGGAATTCGTTGGAATGTGTTCTTACCTAATAGGATTTTGGTTCAATTGTCCCATTGCAGCTTATGCTTGTAACAAAGCATTTTGCACTGATCTTGTAGGGGATTTTTGGTTTATTATTAGGAATTCAGGTCTTTATTGGATAGTAGGTAATTTGGAGTTTCGGTATTTATTTCAAATATTCAGGAACTTTATTTATAAAGATGAGGTTAATGTCTTTTTTGATACTTTGTGGCTCAGTTGCGAAAATGTAAATGTTTTCAATTTTCAAACCTTATGTCCTGTCAATGTACCCCTTTTTCTAACCCGTTTTTCCAAATGTTACCTAATGTCCTTTTTTAATTTTGATATCGAATTGATCTCTGGACCTTTCCCTTCCCAACCCATGTGTCCCTCACCTCAGTTTTTACCACTTGAGCTATCCTTCGGTAATATTTGTATGCAGCCTCCTGGTGCATTTGCAAGTTGGGCATCAATAAACCCATGATTAGGATAGGAAGACGACAAGCCTTTCAAACAGAATTTTTGGTGGAAGAATTTTTTTTGCTAAAATTGTTCTTCACATGGTTGTTTCAAGGGTGTGGCTGCCTTGGAACTTGATTGATCTTTTGATGTTTTTCCTTTTTTCTAGGTAACCTATTTTGTTGTCGATTGTAGTTAGGTCGGTTCTGATGGTAACTGAAAATTCAATTAAAGAGAATGGTGATAAACCCTGCAAAATTTTTAGGGTCTGCAACCTCCCATCTAAAGGCTTCCAAAAATTGCTCACTTTTCCGTGTCCCATGCCTTTTCCCTCCTTTTATTACCATCGCTTCTGACAGTTTCCTCCATCTTTTCCACCTTCTGGCAAGGTTGTTATAAGTTACAACCAAATTCCTTTTTTTGCACCTGCCTTTATTTCCCAAGTGTTGTCTAGCATAAGAGTGTCTAATAAGTTCCCCGTTCTACTATTTATTTGTGAGCATAAAATCCTTTCAGGGAAAGCAGAATGGATGACCTTCCCGCTCTTGATATATCTGTTATTTCTCCATAGTCCACTGACATTTTGTTCCTTCTATTGATTTATTGGTTGCTTTTGTTGATTTCTGTCAAGGCTCTTTATTTTGAAATTTTTTGTTTGTATATTCTTCTTATATATATAAATATTTGTTTTTTGTCCCACATTAAATGAAATCAGGTTGCTGTTGATGTTGAGCGGGATGAAGATGAAGGTGGCATGGTTGGAGAAACATTTACAGATTATGTGAGTTAGTAATTATCTCCTTTAACAGCATTGTGTGTTAGAAGTTTGTTTTACTGAATTAACTATTCATTTTTTATTCCAAGTTACGCAAGCACAGTATTAAAATGTCTCATTGTGCAGCGACCACCAAAAGTATCTATTGGACCTCCACACCCTGATCCTGTTGTGGAGACTTCTTCCTTGGCTGCGGTGCAGCCACCTGAGCCTACTTATGACCCAAAAACTAGAGATAATTTGGAAAATTCGAAGTCTTTATCATGCCTGCAAATTGAAACATTGGTCTATGCTTGTCAGGTTTCTTCTATGACATAATTGACAATATATGATTCTGTTTTGCTTTGCCCTTCTTGTGTGTAATGTTAATTTCTGGGACAGAGGCACCTTCAACACCTCCCTGGTGGAGCTAGGGCAGGTTTCTTTATTGGTGATGGAGCTGGTGTTGGTAAAGGTCGAACAATTGCAGGTCTAATTTTGGAGCACTGGCACCACGGAAGGAGAAAAGCATTGTAAGTTTAGGACTTTAGGTCACGATCTTCGTATGCATTCATGCTTGTTTGTGATATTCAAAATTAAGATTGATGCTAATTTGTGCTTTTGATGCACATCAGTCTGCTGTTACCTGAGCATATCTCCATGCTTGTTTGTTATGTCCACTTGTTGTCTGGTTATACTTAAGGAGTTTATTTGTTTTGATGCTTTTGTCCTGTTTCCAATGATCTTACACAGGTGGATTTCTGTTGGTTCAGACTTGAAGTTCGATGCTAGAAGAGACTTGGATGATGTGGGTGCAACATGCCTTGAAGGTATTTTTCGGTGTTCTTATCTGGATAAAGTTGTATTGTATAACTTCTCTGACATACTTACTAATATGTTTGCATGCATGGTTAAGTACATAACTGGTACAATGTTATGGAATTTTTTAGTTTTTTTTCTTTTCATTTTTTAAACTCTAGGATATGTATTGGACCTGGGTATTTTATGGTGTAGTTTTGTGAAATTACATTCACATATGAAACTAGGATTTTCGATATATAGAGGTGGTTCATAGTTTGGTTTGTGGCCAGTGGTTCTCAACAGGATCAACTAGGGTTCTTATTAATCCATGAGTCTTTTTACTGTTAGAGTTAAAGGGCTAGGCTTGTAGCCTTGTACTTAGTACACTATTACCCCGGGTAAGTATTTGGCTAATTACCGACATAAAAACGTGTATAGATTTTAATGGTGTGACTATGTCCTCTTCATCACTTGCTATTTTTTTAGTCATACTAATACTCTTATGTACTAGCCGCAATATAACCAATCATTTGTTATTATTGTCTTCCTTCGTAGATTCTTACCTCTAATTATACTTCTATTATCCAAACATGGAAAATTTTCTGGTCGTTTTGTTATCTTGCTGGGAGAAATTTCCTTTTGTAGTTCATTACAGGTGTTGTACTTATGTGGGATTCAATCCAATTTTTTTTTGGTAATTATTTCATCTATGTTGCAGACAATGTTGTTTTAAATTTAAATGGACTCTTTTCTTTCCCCTTTATCCAGTGCATGCTTTGAACAAACTGCCTTATTCTAAGCTTGATTCAAAGTCTGTTGGAGTCAAGGAGGGAGTTGTTTTCTTGACTTACAATAGCCTCATAGCATCTTCTGAGAAAGGTCGTTCTCGTCTCCAACAGCTTGTACAGTGGTGCGGACCAGGGTTTGATGGTCTTGTAATTTTTGATGAGGTATGCAAGTATTTACTAATATCAATTGGTATTTCCAATGCTAATTGATGATTTAAATGCTTCTTGGATTCAATTTTATTTCATTACCTTATGTTACTAAGGCTTAATCAATTCATTGTAGTGTCACAAAGCAAAAAATTTGGTCCCTGAATCTGGAAGTCAGCCAACACGAACTGGAGAAGCCGTGCTTGAAATCCAGGTTTGTTCTTAATTCTCAATGTCTTGGAATAGTTATGAAAAGTTTCTACATTATTTGTTCTGTTTTTTAAAATTATATTCCTTGATTTTATATTAAGTTGGGTGTTCAATGATGGGCAAGATATATATTTTTTGTTTTTTTAATATAATTTTGGTTATGCATTTAATCTTTATTCCTTGTTATGTCTTTATGAATAATAATTTTTTTGGATTGTTTTGCAAAAGGTGAGACTTAGTGAACAGTGTAGGATGTAAGAGGAGAAGAGCAGGAAAAAAGATAGCAGAGGTCTGATATTAGTATGCCTATGGTAGGAAAAGGGGATTGATAGTTATGGGTTGGTAGATGTTGTTATTGTAATAATAGCTAACTAACCTGAGTGTGAATGGGTTAGTGATTTAGTTAGGAACTTAATAGACTATGGAAAGGGGATTCATTGTGAGGCATCCAGATGGTGAGCTTGTGGATTCTAGGGAGGGGAGCTGAGGCCCTCGAAACTCTTAGAAAGGCTTTACAAGCTATTTGAAACATCCCCTTCCCCCACCCCCACCTCATCAACATGAGGTCATATGGGAAGTAAATAGTTGCAGTGCAATTTTAAAGTGATAAAGTGACGCTTTATTTTTTATGTTTTTTTGTTTTGTCTCTGGTTTTAGACAATAATGAGTTAATGACTCCTATACAGTTATATATAATTTTTGGGCTTATTTTACAAAATCTCTTCACCTCTTAATGCCCTCCATCTCCCCCGCTCTTTCTCTTGCATGTGCCTGCATTTCTCTCCTTCTCTGTCGACATCTACGTATGTTAGGTCACATTATCACGCTGCAAGGTTTAGCATTGAAATGGTGGATAGAGAATGCAGTTTCTGAGTTATTGCAATCTAATTTCACAGGATCGACTACCGGAAGCACGTGTTGTTTATTGCTCAGCAACTGGTGCATCTGAACCTCGCAACATGGGTTATATGGTTCGACTTGGTCTTTGGGGAGCTGGGACTTCTTTTTCTGATTTCCGTGAATTTTTAGGTAGTGTTCTTATTTTGCTTTCTGTAGTTGATGATTTATTTATTTTCATCAAAATACTACTGCTTGTTTAATAACCATTTGTTACCTGTATTAGTACCTTTAAAAGCATTTATGGATGCATAGATAGATAATATTTTATGATTGTTTAATTTCAACTTATTATAGCTAATTTATGTAGAATGTTCAAGAATTTCTGCATGTGTGTTGCCTCCCATGGTCCCATCCCCTAAATGTTTATAGTTAACTAATTTGAATTTATACATCCAGGTGCTCTTGATAGAGGGGGTGTTGGAGCTCTAGAATTAGTTGCGATGGACATGAAAGCAAGGTTGTAATATTTTCACGTATACACCAACCCTCAGCCTTATGAACATAACATATGTGCTTACATGAAAAATATTTATTGGTTTCCTTCATTTTTCACATTGTAGGGGAATGTATTTATGTCGAACTCTTAGCTACGAGGGTGCTGAGTTTGAAGTTGTTGAAGCACCATTAGAAGATAAAATGATGGTATGCAATACTGTTCTTTTGACTAGTGAAAATTAGTTACTGAAGCTTAAATTGTCCTACTGATTAAATAATAGTGGAGATTAGCTGGTAAGATATTGACTGGCATCTGATATTAATAATCAGTACAGCATAAGCTGAAGAAAAAGGAATTCCATCTCCCAGTCTCAACGGGCTGTTTGTTAGTTTTGTGATATGCTTTCTCCCTTACATTTCGTTTACGTTTCATTGGTTTTCGTTTGTCAATATCAATGGTATTTATTTAAAAAAAAATTATCAACATTATACGCAGACATTCACATGTATATATGTAGATTGTATGTATATTTTACATCAGTGTTAATGTGTTATCAAATAGCGGCCATAGGAGTCAATAACTGTATAGGAGGCTTTGATGTGTTTTTCAAAATACAAAAGCATATGAGAGACAAGTACCAATTTTTTTCACAGATTCGAGTTTGAAAAACACATAAAAGCCACGAACAAGAACATATCCAAAAATACAAAAGCATATGAGAAATGATAGAGAATGAGAAAATAGAGAAGTGGAGGAGTTGCTGGTGAGAACTGGAGGCGTGCCGACGAGAACTGGGTGAGTCGACGGCGACGGTGACTGGAGTAGAGAGGTGGCCGTGGGTCTGCTGTTGCTCTTGGGTGAGGAAGACAGAGAAGAGAGGATGGGGTAAAAGTCAAAGGGTAAAAAGGGGGAAAATTTTATAATCCTATATGGTTGTTTTCTATCCCAAGTCCTCCCATAGGGTATAAATTATAGCTAAGTAAAAGAAGCATAATTTATCCCATCCTGTTGGGACAACAAATTGGAATATGGCCGGATATGATAAGTATCATATCCTATCCTATCATGTCCACCAAACGAGCCCGATGGGTATTTTAAGAATGTCAAATTATGAATGTACTTTTTCATTATGTTTTGAGTAGTTTAATTCCATTTTCTGCGTAGTATGACAGGGATTGGCATTGTAGAAAACTAGGGATATCTCCTGGCAGCTGATTGTTTAACTTTCTTTTCATACAATTAATAATTTTAAGTTTTTAACATAAATAGTCTTGTATATTATCCGTAGTTGCTTTTATTTATCCTTTGAATTCAGTATTTTTATCTTATGATCTTTTTGTTCATATCAAACTTCTTAGAACATGTATAAAAAGGCAGCAGAATTTTGGGCAGAATTACGAGTAGAATTGCTCTCAGCCAGTGCCTTCTTAAATGATAAACCTAATTCTAGTCAAGTTTGGAGATTATACTGGGCAAGCCACCAGGTATTGAAATTTAAGTGGTGTTTAAAGATACGACCTCTATTTGATGTCTCTTTTATGTATACTAAATATTTTCTTGAATCTTTTGTTTATTAATGCTCCTTGTAACGCTGTAGCGTTTCTTTAGTCACATGTGCATGTCTGCTAAAGTCCCTGCTACTGTGAGGCTAGCGAAACAAGCTTTAAGTGAAGAAAAGTGTGTAGTCATTGGTCTTCAGAGTACTGGAGAAGCAAGGACAGAGGAAGCTGTGACAAAATATGTGTGTTTTGAGTTCTGTATTCATTTCCATATAAAGCAATTTTGTTTTCTGCTGTTTCAACTTTTCCATTTGATTTATTTATCTTTTGAATAGGGTTCTGAACTCGATGACTTTGTTTCTGGACCTCGAGAATTGCTGCTTAAATTTGTGGAAGAAAATTATCCCTTGCCTGAAAAACCTGAACTTCTCCCAGGTTTGAGCTTTGTTTTTCTCAACGATTCTCAGTTTCCTCTTTGTTGTGCATTAATTGGATCTTGTTTTCAATTCCATTATAGGGGAAGGGGAGGATGGGGTTAAGGAGCTCCAACGGAAGAGGCACTCTGCCACTCCTGGTGTTTCATTAAAAGGAAGGGTCAGAAAAGTAGCCAAGTTGCAGCCACCTAGTGATGCTGAAAGTGATGAAGAATCCGAAAGTGAGTCTCTTAATAACAAAATTTGATAAGTCTTGTGTACTTCATCATTGTACCTGTTGTGCTTAAGCTCCACATGGTATTGAGCCAGTTTTCCAACCATCAACATCCAAAAGGCTTTATCGCACTATGTTGGGTCAGTTAAATTGAACAAATTAAACCAGTTTGCTATTTCAACAGTCAAACATTCAGAAAAGCCATTAGATGATTTTTTGGATGGTTTCTCTAAGTTCTCTTTGGCCTTCCTCTACCTCCACACCCGGCTAGTATTTTGATCCACTTTTCATACAGGAAAAGTTTGGCGTTCTCTTTTATATGACCAAACCACTGTATTATGAGTTTATGCAACCTTTTCCAAAGTAGATGCTATTTCAATTTTCTCTCAAGCACTGCTGTTACTGATTTTTCTTTCTTTCTATGTTCCCTAATTCACCAGAAATCCTGGTGATTTTTTTATTCTATTGCATGAAGTTGTCCAAACAAAAACCTTGAGACTTACATGTTAGAAGGAGCTTGCAAGCCTGTTTGATTTGAAAAATGATTTTCTGTTTTTATTTATTGTTATAGTAATGCCACTTTCTTTTCACTTTGTTTCCTGTTTTCGAATATTTGTATGGGAAATGTTAAAAATAACAATTTGCTGTCTTCACAATTTCCTATATAATTATTTAAAAACAGGAAACAAAATGAAAGACATATGTAATATTGTAGGTTCGGTTGTATTAAAGCTAGTTAGGATGAGATGTACTGGATTACTAATATAATTAGCTAGCTATAACTGGAACTGTTTGTGTAAGGCTTGTAACTTGTTAAGAGAAACAACATTTAGGGGAGAAGAAAGAAGAGAGAGAACAAAGAGGAGAAAACAGCGCTAGGGTTAACATTGTGAATCACGTGTTGTCTTTATTCTCCCTTTTCTTCCTGATTTTGATACCCTTCTATACCCTTCGATTTTGTTTTTACCTGCCGCATACTTGATACTTGTTTATCTCTCTCTTTCTCAAATTCTGGTTCGTTCTTGTAACACACAAAACCTTCTAACCAAATAAACATAGCAAGGGAGCTGTTACCATGGGAAAGCGTAATTCTCAATGTAAAAGTGCTGCAGCTTTGATACCGATGATGACAGTAGCGTGACCTTGATACCATGTCAAGAAAAACAACTCAAAGGGGAGAACAAAGAATAGAGAACAGAAGAGAGAGAGAGAAAGAGAGAGAGAGAGAGAGAGAGAGAGAGAGAGAGAGAGAAGAAATCAACAAAGAGGATAAAGCCGCGCTAGGGTTTACATTGTGAATCAAGTGTTGGTGCTATTCTCCTTTTTCTTCCTGATTTCTATACCCTTCAATTATGTTTAAACTTATTGTTATAATCAGTAACAGGCCATGTGCTTTCTTCTCCTTTTTCTCTCGACCTCTCTTCATCTTCAACAAACATTGATGTAACTGCTCATGAAAACAGAAAACAGAAATAGAAAGCCTTTTCGGAAACCAATCAGGCTGTTACCAATGCTAATCCTCCCTTGTGGGAGAACATCTATGAGAAACTGAAAGTAAGATTCACAATAATTGTTTTCGTTTTATACCCGTCCCTGCATTCCAATTACCATTCACAGCAGTAGTTGAGGGTTTAAATTTGCATGATAGCTGCCAGAACGGGGCTGTTACTGCTTGGTCTTTTGTTTGTGCTCTTTTGATCTGTGTCGCTTCAGTACCATGGATAGGTGTTGATTTCAGTTTGCCTTTATGTTTTATCCATTTGGTCCATTTCATTGTGCTTGGAACCGGCTTTCTTAGTTGGCATGTCAAACTTAAGGTGACATCGCAATTATCAAAAATCAAAATATAATTTGTCTATTCCTATGATGTCATTTTCAAAAGTCCGATGAGTGAAATTTGATAGTTTTAGAAAACATTTGAAAGTTTCTGGGTTGCTTGTTTGCATTTTTATCAAGATTACTCTGGCTTGATGCAGCTGACTCTGGTATTGAATCTACTGACTCTGATGATGAATTTCAGATATGTGAAATCTGCACTACTGAGGAGGTAGTTTTTCTTTGATTTTATTTTTTTAATTCTCTTCAATTTTTTTGATGCTTGGAATCGACAAATCATTAATTTTCCATGCAGGAAAAGAAAAAAATGCTACAGTGTTCCTGCTGTGGTAAATTGGTCCATTCCTCTTGCTTGATGCCACCAATTGGTGATATAGTTCCTGAAGAGTGGTCATGCCATTTATGTAAGGAAAAAACAGATGAATATCTTCTAGCAAGACAAGCCTACATAGCTGAACTCCAGAAGAGGTATAGAATTGGGGTCTCGTTTTCGTGAAGTTGAATATCTTTTTATGTTGAAACTGCAAGATGCCTTATCTCTTACTAACCAAATTTAGGAGAGAAAAGAAAATAGAAGAAGGGAAGTGATGGATGTTCTATTTAATTTTGACAGGTATGATGCAGCCTTGGAACGTAGGACCAAAATATTAGAGATTATTCGTTCTTTGGACCTTCCAAATAATCCTTTGGATGATATTATTGACCAGGTAGTGATCATATGTTTGATTCTCTCTCTTGCTTTGAAGAAATTTGCATGTATGTGCACAGAATAGTTTAAACATCATGCTTGAAATGAATTTTAAAGTGACTACATAGATGCAAAGGGGAAGTACAATAAAGATGTTGGCCTTTTCCTGATATCGCAATTGGTGTTGCGGATCAACTTAAATGTTTGGTTGATAAACCAAGTTTTGAAACTTCCTTCCTTTGCTCGTGCTGATTGTTTGAAATTACCTAGAACTCTCCTCAATTTGCTTTTTGATGTCAAGACATCTCCTTCTGTTCTATTTCCATTATACCTAATAAAATCCAAATCTGAAGCCCTGTTAGCCTAAGAAATTCAAAGCCACTGCAGAATTGCAACCTAACTCAAATTAAATTCAGGCAAACTGTTTTTTTTTTGGGGAGGGGGGGGGGAGTACCAATCTTTCCCTAAATTTCTCACTTGTCCTCACTCACGACACCAAATGGAGTAGGGGAATGACAAACATAGGCATACTATTACTGTTGGTTTCTGTTTATCCTTGCCTTTCTCACTGCAGTTTACCTTATCAATAGACTTCTCGGTACCTCTGTTAACTTCCAAATACCGTACTTCAAACTCTATCATTAAGTTGCTAATTACACTTTCGTCAAAGTCTTTCGCTGCACTTGTTATCCTCTTATACGACCCTACAACTCTCATCAATTAAGACTTTCAGTCTCAAGATTGTCTTTTTCTTAGATATTCAAATTCTCATTGATGCTATAAATGCCTTGTCACTAATGGCCATATCTGTTAGAATTATGATATACAATCGTTCATGTGTCCCCCAAGATAGTTGCTTCATGAGATGGTATCAGGGTTTCTATAACTAAGTGATCTAGAGTTTGATCCTTGTTTCCCTCATTGTTCTAATAAAAGTTGAATTTTAGTACATTGTAGGTGGGCATGTGCATTGTCCACGCTTCAAGCCTAACGGGCACTTGTGTGAAACTGTGAAAGTGACGTGTTAGAAATAAAATATAAAGCCATTCATGTGTCCCTTACCCAACACCTTAGGCAACGTTTGTTATATAGGTTGGGATGGGACGTACGGTTTTTTATTCTTGTTTGTTATATTTTTTTAGATTGAACAGAACATGACATAAGGCTCCTTGAATGGTATCCTTTGGTTCCGTGAAAAAGGGTGGAACCAAGGAGAACGAAATATGTAATATCACTTATCCTAGATCTGATAATTGACCCAAAGTTTTTATCTTCATTGTGGACCCTTAGCTACCTTCATTACAGCCACCCCCTGAATTTCTGCCTTATTTTCTAGCACCCTATGCTGTCTTCATTGCAGCTGTCAGTTCTACAAACTCCACCCTCTAGGTTTCTAATCTTGAGCTGGAGGAGTGTGTTAAGATCCTAGATTGTCTAGAGATATGGCCAAAATAGTCTGTATAAAGGCTTAGATATTCCTTACCTTACAAGTTAGCTTTTGGAGTAGAGCTGGGCCTAGCCCAAATTCTCAACAGTAACAAATAATAACTATTTCCAATTCCAAAACTCTAATTACTAAGTTGAAAACGTAAAGTACATATGTCCAGTCTACATCATTTTGGAAGGAAAGGAATGCTTTCAGTCTGGATTTTATTTGTTTTAGGGTTATTTTTTAGCTTTCTTCTAGTTGTTTGGTTTATGGTTTCTTTAAAGGTGTTTCTCAGTCCAACATGCAGAGGCATCGTTGACATGCTTTGTTACATTATTCAATCTCATAGGTTCTAGTTTTCCTCATTTGGTTGTCTTGTATATCTTATCCTCTTACTGGTCTTTCCTAGCTAATATATTTGCTATTTATATACAGCTGGGTGGCCCTGACAAAGTTGCAGAAATAACAGGAAGGAGAGGCATGCTCGTGAGGGCCTCTACTGGAAAGGGTGTTACTTATCAAGCTCGTAATACGTGAGTTGTTGTTCGTCTCCGGTTCTTATTCATAACTAGCATTTGATAGTGGCTGCATTACTGATTTTGTGTACCCATTTAGAAAGGATGTCACTACGGAAATGGTTAATATGCATGAAAAACAGCTCTTTATGGATGGTAAAAAGTTAGTTGCTATTATCTCTGAAGCTGGATCAGCGGGCGTTTCTTTGCAGGCAGATAGAAGAGCTGGAAATCAGGTTTGTCAAAGTGACTTGAAATATATTTGTCAAGGATATCATTTGCTGTCTTATATTTACGATGTTTAGTCTGGTTTGAAACTTTTGGTAGATTGAACCTTAGATATCTGTTTTATGCTTCATTTGGTGTTGTGTTTGTCATTATGTGTTCTTTGACCTTTGTACAACAGAAAAGAAGGGTTCATTTAACTCTAGAACTTCCATGGAGTGCTGACAGAGCAATTCAGCAGTTTGGAAGAACTCATCGATCAAATCAAGCTTCAGCACCAGAATATAGGTTATTAATTAAAATGCTTGTTGTTCTCTGTCTGTTTCCTTTTTGTATTTCTCTCTTATTGCATATTTGCAAAATATTTTACTTAAAGAAGAAACCTGGAGGGAAAAGATTTTGGTTGTTATTATTTGGGGTGACGAGAAACAGAGAAGTAATGTTATAATCACCTATGCACCGCACATAAAGTAACCGGAATTGCATAATGATACAGCTACGAACAAGGTTAAAACTAGGGGTAGGAATAGGCTTATGTCAGGCTAGGCTTTGTGTTAATAGGTCTGACTTGTTAGTTGTTACCTGTCATATGCTTTTTTTCAGGTTTGACCTGACATTCTTGATACCTTGGTCTTGTCTGGTAGCCTATTTAAAGGTCTGTTTCATAATAAGACCTTTAAGTAGGGAAAAATAGCTATTTGTAGATAAGTCGACAAACTTATAGGTTAATGAGTTAGAATAAAGAATTCTTTCTATAAATAGGCCAATAAGTAGAGATGAAAATAGGTTGAAATATGTTTGGTTTCCCAAGGTTTGAAAACCTTTTTTAAATTTTTACTTTATTATACGGTATTTAAATAGCTCTTAAATTTATTTCTAAATATAATTATATGCTTACTCATTATATAGGTCAACCTGTTTTAACTTATAAATATGTCAGGAACAGGAAGTATATAATGCCAAGGTATTTTTATAAAAATTGAACAATAACAATAATAGCAGTGAAAATATATTTTTATTAAATATACTTACTTTAATAGGCTAGCAGTGATTTTATTCGATGAAAATGAAATTGAGACATTGAGTACACACTATTATTTATAGGGATTCAGCTAACTGATTCTGTTAGCCTCTAATAAACTTACATTTTTCACACCTGAACTGCTTTATGTACAGTTAGCACTTGTGCCCAACGATCCTAGCAACTAAGACTCC
This sequence comes from Lotus japonicus, assembly GCF_012489685.1. Lineage (NCBI taxonomy): Eukaryota > Viridiplantae > Streptophyta > Magnoliopsida > Fabales > Fabaceae > Lotus > Lotus japonicus. The sequence goes on from NC_080043.1 coordinate 3,600,934, forward strand.
TAGCTAAAAACTGGCTGAATGTAGCTAAATACTAGCTACTAGCTGAATGCTAGCGAAATATTAGCTAATGCTCCAATAAGATGGAAGCACATTAACCTGATCTCAATTGGTTGTAATGATAGTTTTTGTTGATGCTCTCTTTACTGGCTAACCAGTTTTATTAACCACTATTCTCATAAATACTTCAGGATACTCTTTACTAATCTTGGTGGAGAACGACGATTTGCATCAATTGTTGCAAAGAGATTAGAATCCCTTGGGGCTTTGACTCAGGGGGATCGCAGGCATGTTGGATTTCTTATTTTTTCTATTTTCAGTGAGGTTTTTTTTTTGTGGTTCTGTGAGCTGGCTTTAATGAATTCTGACATCTTTACTTTTTTGGTTCCTGACTTCCTTCATGGCTTACAGGGCTGGACCTTCGTTAAGTGCTTACAATTACGACAGTGCTTACGGAAAGAGGGCTCTGGTGATTATGTACAAAGGAATAATGGAGCAGGTTTAGTAGTTTTCTTCGAAAATGACAAATTGATATATGGAAATGCCTGTTAGGAAAACAATGCTGAAGCACTTCTACTGATAAATTGTTTTTTAGGACTCTCTACCTGTTGTACCTCCAGGATGTTCATCTGACAGACCAGATACAATTAAAGATTTTATTGCACAGGCAAAAGCTGCTCTTGTATCTGTTGGTATAGTTAGGGACACAATTCTTGGTAATTCATTTATTACCCTCAAATATAAGTTACATGGAATTGTTTGATAATATTGAATTTTTTTCATCTCTAATAGGGTTGGTTATTGACTGTTGAATATTTTTGGTGATAACACATTCCACTTCCTAACCTTCTTATGACTATACATGTGCCTCCTATATATGTAGGTAATAATGGTAAAGATCTTGGAAGGTTATCTGGTCGCATAATTGATTCAGATATGCATGAAGTTGGACGATTCCTCAACCGGCTTTTGGGACTACCTCCTGATATTCAGAACGGGTCTGTATTTTGTGAACTACATAACATGATGGTTCTAGTTTTTAGTATTAGATTTCTTATTCTAATGCTACATACTACTATATCTGCAGGCTGTTTGAGTTATTTGTGAGTATCTTGGATCTTCTCATTCGAAATGCTCGAATTGAAGGTAACCTTGACACCGGCATTGTTGACTTGAAAGCCAATGTCATTGAACTACAGGGGACGCCAAAGGTTTGTTTGCTAGACTCATTGTGAGTGATCAGTTATTTATGTTAACTTCATTGTATTGCTAATATGGACGGGAGTACTCTTCATTTTCATGCAGACAGTTCATGTTGATCAAATGACTGGGGCTTCAACAGTTCTGTTTACATTCATCTTGGATCGTGGGATCACGTGGGAGGTGCTTGTTCTTTTCTGTTTTACCCCATCAATGGTGTGTGCTTTACTCGAATGAATTTCACATGCTGATTAGTTTTTTTTTTCTTTCATGTCAGTTGGCAAGTAACATGCTGAATGAAAAGCAGAAGGACGGGCTTGGTTCAGCCCATGATGGCTTCTATGAGTCCAAGAGGGAGTGGTTGGGAAAACGTCATTTTATTTTAGCATTTGAAAGGTATCATTTATGGTTTTTGCTACGTGTTCCTGTTCTACTTTTCGGATTCAATTTCATTGAATATCAACTTGAAGTTGATTTTAAATTTCTAGCATCTCTCTCTGCTAAGTTAAGGTCACTGAGTTAACCTGAGCTTATTTGTGCTTGAAAACACAGAAGTAGCAGAGATAGCTTTCCTAATAATCTCCTTACCTTACCTTTTCTTCATTTATTTTGTTTGTTTCCCATTTCTGGTTTAGCAGTTCAGTTTTTGCAACTTGAATATGTTACATGCTTCTCAATATTTATTTTCAACATCATGACATTTGACTTATTTACCACATCAGTGCCTCAGACATCGAAGTATATCTGAATTGCATATTATGTTTTTGTTTGAGTGGGTGCTATTTTTCATACCTGTAAATAAAAAACATTTCAACATGCAAAACCTATATTTGAGATTCATGGCAGTGAACTGGTCCAATTCTATGTCTGAGACATGGGTGGATGGGTTCACATGTCTCTCGATTTTCTCTTCCCTCAACATGATATCTACAGCCTAATGAGTAATGAGAGATGACCCTCATTTGCGATGTAATCCTTCCAGCACATTGAGTCATTCAATGCAACTGGGTCCTGTTTTTCAGTAACTGTGTAGTTCAAACCTCTGCCACCTGACTTGTCTAAAGAGATCTACAATACAAGCTTCTTAAGTTTCGGCCTCATCTGACAAGCTCACAACCACAAACGGCAGCCCCGCAGGTGTGCACAGCTGCGCATCTGGCAATATCTCCTCAGCTCTCCCTGGAATTATCCTTTCTTTAGTCTGACCTGCCTTGCATGTCTCTCTTAAATAAGTACCTTTCCGGCACCTGTTTCAACCTATTCCTAATTACCTGATGTGACCCTTGACTAGTTCTTGATTCCGTGCTATAAAAAGTTGTTCCCTCTATTTTACCAAAATGATAACCATGGATATCAACATTAAATCTTGGAAAATTGGGTATGATCTTTATGTTTCAATGAAGCCTAATTTGCATTTAAGGCATGGAACTGACCCAAGCACTCATTTAGTTCCTTTCTTAAAAAGATGGAAACAGGTAGAGTCCATTGAAAATCGATGTCATTCATGGTAAAATGAGGAAGAGCAATTGATCTCCAATAAAGTTGTCTTGTTTAAGTTTTTATTTGCGTAGCTTGGGCAATGGGCATGGCTTAAAATGTTATTTTTAATAAAGAAATCAGTAGTAGTCCAGAACAGGAGAAAAACAATAAAAGAGAAAGCTATTCATAAAACAAGTATGAAATGTCTTAATGTTCTGGTGGTCATTGTATTCTAGATTGTTTGGTTTTTTTTTTTAATTATGTTGTTTGTTTGATGCTTTGATTTTTCTCCAGATTGTAATATATAACTGTCAAATTCTGAAATTAGCATTGTTAACCTGCATTCTTGATTCCAGTGTTTTAATTTGTTCTTATTATAGATGTAGTTTCTCAAAATGCACATAATGATCCTGACAAGAAGCAACCACACACGCACAATGTCCATATTGTTCTTCTTATGTCATTATTTTGCTCTCCTTTCTGTTCCAGTTCTGCTTCTGGTATGTATAAGATTGTTCGTCCTCCCGTTGGAGAATCAAACCGGTATGTATTGCAGTAGTTAGGCCTTGTTGAGCCATTCAGTTAATTGTTTCCGTAACCTTGATTTCCCCCAATTATGTAGGGAGATGCCACTGTCTGAATTAAAAAGTAAATATAGAAAAATCTCATCTTTAGAGAAGGCTCAAACTGGTTGGGAAGAGGAATATGAAGTTTCATCTAAACAGGTACATTTCTTCAGCAAGTTATTTTTCCTGTTTGTAAATTTGCCACAAAACCAATGTAATTGAGATATTGAATCTTGATGTTTGGCATAAGTTTTGCTCTTTTATCTGTGTTCCAGTTTTGTTACAAGTACAACTGAAGTGATAGTTTATCTATATGTTACAGCCAATGATTATATGTGAATTTTAAGAGTAACACCATTCCTCTGTTACTGTCCCTTTCTTTATTCCTCCATTCATAAATAAAATCCACTAAAAAACACAGCAAGGGGACTACACAATGTTGTCATATGCATTAGGAACTTGGTTCTTTCTACTGTTCTTTTAAGATAACTGATATGCTATTGTCCTTTCTAATTATGAACTCCTGGGACAATTATCATATATATTGAACTGAGTCATACACTTAGTGATAGGTTGATCATCATCATCAGTTTGTATTGCTCCCTTGATATATCATCTATACCAACTAAAACCTCATCGATCAGTACCTAAGTATGCTGGAATGCATGCATAATAGTACCTAAAACACATTATAACAAACTATGTAATCTTTGTTGAAACTACCTTGTCTCACATTGACTTCATTTTCACCTTTGTTGTTAGTGCATGCATGGTCCCAAATGTAAGATTGGCGACTTCTGTACAGTTGGCAGAAGACTACAGGAAGTAAATGTCTTGGGTGGCCTCATTCTTCCTGTTTGGGGAACCATAGAAAAGGCTCTTGCTAAGCAGGTATTTCTTTATCATATATGATGCCAGGAACCAAAACATTCTAGTGAAAAAATTGTCTTGATGATTGACCTGCTGATTGGAGTTGAGTTTTGGCATAATAAGGTTTGCAACATGGTTATTGTAATGGATGGCTTGGATTATAATATAAATTGAAGTAATTTATTATAGTAACAGGTCACACAGATTCGTTCTGCAGGGTAGATGAACATTTAAACTTCATAAAAGTTATATCCTTTTTGAAATGGTTTTCATTGTAATGAGATTCTGGTTCCTTGCTGAATCGTTATCATACTTATCTCATGTCTTTACGTGTGACTCGTATGATATTTTTTTTAATTGGAACTACTTTCAGAAATTACTTAAAATATTTCGCTGAAGAAAAATAAAAATAAAAACTAAACCACAAATCAACATCCATGCAGGCCCGCCTTAGCCATAGGAGGCTTCGTGTTGTACGCATTGAGACTACTGTGGATAACCAACGTATTGTTGGGCTTCTTGTTCCTAATTCAGCTGTCGAAACTGTGCTTGAAGGTTCTTTCTCTATTTCTCTAAAACACATTCACGTTCGTGAATATGCATTTATGTTTTGCTTACATAAAGGATAGAAAATGGATATATTTGTTTGTACTATGTGCATGTTGAATAGTTTTTTTTTTGAAGTTAGACCTGGTTTTTGACAGAACAAAATGGCTTTATTTGATCTATGTTGCTGACATCACTTGGTTGTAAAAGACTTTTGTTATTGTTGTATTGTAAACCTAACTTAATTGAATTTATTTTGAACTATAAGTTTTATAAAATTTATTTGATAACCATACATAAAATTCTGTCCACATTATATGGAAAATATTGTATTGAGAAATGGTTTGATAGTGCCATCTAATTGATATGCATCAAAATCTCTATCATGCATTATTTTATTTTTTTGATAGGCAAATGTTAGTTGTTAATTGTTAGTAAATTAGGGTTCCTTTGCCAGGATTTGAACCCTGGCTCTTCACCCTGCAAATCCCTTCATTTCCCTTAGCTCACCACATTATTGATATCAGATTTAATCAAAATCAGTCTTACACAACTTAATAATTATTTTTAGATTAAGCATTCCACAAAATATTCTGTTGGATTGAAAGCATCTTGATCCTATATCTCTTATTAATACCGTCATTGTTTCCTATCCCATTCGATTATATTTAAATTCATATATATTTGTTTACCAAAAAAAATTCATCTATATTTATTATTTTTAAACTTCATTGTTAGATTATTTGTCTGATGGAAAGTTGGTTTCAGTTCAATACATATGAAATAAGTGAATGATAATTCTCTGAATTTTGAGCTCATTCATTTTTGTCAACTGTGATGAAGAAACTAACCTAACTTTTCCTGACATCATTTGCAGGTTTAGCATGGGTAGAAGAAATTGATGATTGACCTGTGATAATAGCTCTTTTTCTTTCTTTTTAACAAAGTTTGAGCTTAGGTGCTGCCTTCTGAAAGTTGCTACCACTACTGCCAAAGTTTCTCAAAATGCAATTTTTGTTTTAGGAGAAGGCTCAACCTTTATGCTGAATTTTTTCCAGAAGGGAAGGACTCATCCTTTGCGCCACGCTACGCAATTGTGCAGTCTCATTTTTAGTCATTTTATTATTTTTACCACCCCATTGATTTTGTATATTTGTAAAGATAATTGAGACAGTAGATGGCTAGGTTGTATCACTTCTAGTCCAGTCTGAACTTGAACTAGTTTGTATCAGATATCATAAATGATTACTTTAATCATAGTTGAAGTAAATATTTCTTGTTTCTTCTTTCAAAAAAAAAAAGAAAATTATTCCTTGTTTCTTTTGTCACCAAGTAAATATTATTTGAGCAACATTGACCGTCAAAATTAGTGTTTTGCAAACCAGTGGGTTCATGGTTGTTACATCATTGAAACCTGGAGAAATTGATCTCAATATATTTTAAGATTACATTATAAATAAAAGTTTTTTAAAATATTATAGAATCGAGATAATTGTTCAAAATTATATATAAATGATCGTGTATATTATTGGTAAGAATTTGCGTAAATGAATCTTTACAGTACCTAAAAGAAAGTAAAGTTGAGAGAAGCTTCTGAGTATTCTGTGTTCTGGATAATGTACAACATCTGTCAATGCTGGATTTAATAACCTAAGTGTTGACAATATAATATTTTTTTTTGGTTACATGGAGGGCCTGAAGCCCAAGCTAACTACCAAAACCTCTGGGAAAACCTATGCTGCAAGTATCAGCAAACAAAGCCAAGGCGCATTCCGCAGGGGGCTCTCTTAGCAACAGAGTATCAAAGTTTCCACCATGAGCCAAACCTGCAATGATATCTGCCACCTGATTTCCTTCCCTCTTGATATGGATGATCTTGACCTGCCAGTCTCTCTGTAGAAATTCCTGAATTGAGTTGATCATCGCAGCACAGGAGTGCTTTGGTGGGCAAGGTTGGTTTATTGCCGAAACTGCAAGCAACGAGCGGTTGGATCAAATGCAACGTGGACGGGTCGGTAGTAAACACAGGAAGGAATGCCGGATGTGGAGGGGTTTTCCGTAATAGCTTGGGGAGCTGGACAGGGGGATTCGTGAGGAATTTGGGAATGGTTCCAGTACTTTTGGCAGAGCTCTTGACAATATAATATTGTACTTTTAATTAAAAATATTTTTAAAACAAAAATGCAAAATAAACATATAAAGTTTAGAAAAATAAAAGTTAATATGATTAAATTGGTTATTCACTATCAACAAGGCATTTATCTGAACAAGAGTATAAGTTCGAATCTCAGGGATAAAGGAGAAAAATGGGTTCTTCACCATTGATTTTTTATTATTTTCACTGGATTTGGCACATTGCTTCAATCAGTTGTTTTTTTGATTTTGAGATCAATTTAAGTATAAGTGAGGATTTGACCAAAAAAAAAGTATAAGTGAGGACTAAAAGTGCAATTAAACCGATTAAACTGATACCGCGAAGCATAACACAACACAGATGGGGACTGTAATTCAAATACATCTCAACCGCCAACCAAGTTTGTTTAGCAAACAAATAATACAAACTAAACGTTTGTAGCACACACATTCTCTCTGTATTTTTTTTTACCAAAATAAATAAATAAAACACATTTTCTCTGTATGACAACAGATCAGCACACAAAAGAAGCATCAACATGGTGGTCACTGCAATAGAGTCCAGGTCTCTGAGTGAAACCCTGCCTCTCCAGCTCCTTCCTAGCCTTGAGAACAAGCTCTGAATTTGTGATTTCACCATCACTCTTCTCAAGTATACCCTGAATTGCATTGCTGAAAGCTCCATAAGCATTGTTAGGATTTCCAGCAGGAGTTGCATCTGCTGAAGTCTGGTCTGTCTGGCACCCACTCAAGAGAACCCCACCATCTGGAAGCCCGCGTTTGGCTGATCCGGCATAAACCTCTTGCTTGCTTCCCACTTCTGTCTCCATGGCCGGTTTTGCATACCCCTCATCATTCTCATCCAGCTTTTGCTTCAGAAACTCCTGTGCTAGGCTCCCCACCATCCCCAATATTCCTCCACCACCACCACCACCACCACCACCCTCACCATGTTGGAGCTTGTTCAGGATAACCTTCATGAACTTCTTTACCTTAGGGCTGGCATCTTCCCCAAAAACATCAAAAAGGGTAGGTCTCAATTTCCCAACATCAATATCATCCTTCCCAGTTTTCTGCTTGAGAATATCAATGAGTGTTGAGAGTGGCAGAGACCTATTCTTAACATAGCCGCGGCTCCCGTCTGGAAGCTCAATCTCCCTATCTGCAACCTCATCATTATCATCTTCATCCCTATTGCGTCCGCGATGGCTCAATGCTGAAGGAACGTGAAATCCCCTAGACTCGATAGCATCTTCCACAGTCCGATGCAGAAAGCTTGACAATCCAAAGCCAGAGCCAGAGCCGGATCCAGAGTGCTTTTCCCCTTCTTCTTTGGTGCTCTCTCCTATCTGCTCCTTAGCTTCTTCAATCAGGCCACCACTATGACAAGAATCTGATACAATGGTGAGCTTAACACCTCTTGAGACTTTTTCCACGAATTCCCTGAAATCATCATCTGTTTGCACACACACAAATAGCTCAGTACAGTACTTATCACCCACAATATCATGCCAATGAAATGCAAAATTATCCTACAAGCCCGTCTGTTTGGATACGAACTAAAAAGCACTTATGAAAAGTTAATCACATAGAAAAAAACACTAGATAAACTCCAATAAGTGTGCTCTTTGGTCCGCATTCAACCCGCAGGACTATCCATCAAATTACTAATAAGTAACATCAAATCAGAATCACTCATACACACACAGAACACACATACATTACAAGTAACAATAGGCCTGGCCTGAAAAATCAATCATGGATTGGTTATAAATCTCAACACAAATTTACTAATAGATGAATTTTCTTGATTTCACCCCCAATCCCAAAAGTAACCAGATTTTGACTCCAGATTCAGAGGAAATTCACATAAATTAAAATCAGTAACAGTTAGTTTCATGTAGTTGGTTCCAAATCAAATCATAACACAAGCACACCCACCTAATCTCGGGTCAGTGCGTGTTTGAAAATTCTTCTACAACTGATTCTAAATCGCGAACCAATTGTGTAATTGGTGTTTCAAAATTAATTCTTATCAAACATAAGCGGATCCAAACATACTATTAATCTTAATTCTATCTAAAAACATTACATACAGAAAAGACAACAACAACAACAACAAAAAGTTAGTTAGAATTACAAAAGAATATTACCAGTGATGAGGTTCATGTCGGAGGGAACGATGCACTCATCAAACCCAGTATCATCATCCTCACCGGTTTCAGCGGGAAGGCGGGTACCATGACCGCTGTAGTGGACGACAAGGACGTCGCCGGACTCAGCCGATCGGACGAGTCTAGTCAGCTCCCGGCGGATGTTCTTCCCGGTAGGCTCCGTGTAGGAAGAGTCTGTATCGATCAACACGGTGATATCATCTTCGGAGAAACCGTACCTGTTGATCAAGCATTTCTGCATCCTCCACACGTCGTTCACGCACCCTTTCAGCTCCGCCTTTGTTCCCGGGTAGTTGATCCCGATCAGTACAGCCTTCTTCGCCATTGTTCCACCACCACTACCAATTCACAGTCTCTTTGGTTTTCGGATCCGATCCGAAAAGAAGAAGAAGGAGAAGAAAAGGTAGTGGCTTTTTATCTGTTTTTTTTAGAATTGAAGACTTTCTGTTACTCAATCATTCATTCTTGGTTGGGGAGACAATTTGAGACATTCATTGTCCATAAGTGCTTTTTTTATATTTAATTTGTATTATTTTCGTTTACCAAATTTTCAGTCTTATCTACATTTTTTTTTATTATTAACGGGTGGTTGGTTCGAACAGTATAATTCTCTTTAAGAAAGGTTTTGAGTTCTAGTTTTGTAGATTGGTAAGGTTCTGCTAAAAGAGTTTAGTTGATGGTACAAATGTTATGGACATTGACCGCTCGTTTTAAAAATTAGGACCAGTCTTGCACAATTGTGTTAGATTAGGGACCAAAATTGCAATCAAACCGATAATGTAGTTGATATAGAAGAGTTGTGGTTGGTTAATATGAAAGTTGATAAGGGGATCATTGTTGTACAATCGTGTTAGATTAGGAACCAAAATCACCCAAAGAATGTTGATTGAAGTGGAACGGTTGAATTCCGGTGAGGAAGTAGATGAATGAAGACTTTAGTCCGAAGAGAGCGGGGGCAGTGCTATGATGCCGACCACCGTCACCAATTTTAGCTATGGCCTGACTTTTTATACTGTGTGAGGATTAACGATGCCTATAGTTGGTGTAATGAGTGCCTAGTCCTCGGGTAGTAGACCTTAACCGTTGGACCACTTGCTGTCCCTAGAGATCTAATGGTTGAGGCTTTCTCGTTAACGAGGCCTAGGCTTTGAGCACCACGCTTATGCCTGTAGCTAGGTTGTACAGCTTGTGACGAGATGGGGTGAAGTGATGAGGGTCTTAACCGTCGAGAATGAGACCCAGTTGGGGTCGGGGAGGTCACTTGATCGGTCTCGAGGGATCATCGTACTCGCCTAAGCACGTTCAGCGAGAGTTCCCATCAGAACAGTAATCACACAGTTCTGGTCTACAAGGACTTGTGGGACAAGAGGTAAAAGTATGGAAGTTGGTGGTAGGGGATGACCATAAGTTCCTGCCGGAACAGTGGTCTCCTAGCTCTAGTCCACAAGGACTTGTGTGAAGAGGTAAAAAAAATGGAAGTTGATGGTCGAAGGATGACCATAAGTTCCCACCGGAACATTTGATTTTATAAAACAATATACATTTTTAAAACATTAAGAGAGACTAAAACAATCATTTTTGTGGAATGAAGGTAGTATATATATGGTTAACTTTTAAAAGAGAAAATAAAAACTTCATTTATACAAGCGAATATATATTGGAAATTTTTGTTTGTTGATAAATGTTAACCTGTTCGGGATACAGTGACAGTCTCTCTCCTTTCAACAAATGATTTTCCCATGATTTGATTTTGTGACATCTCTCTTATAATTATTTATTTCGTCTACGAATTGACCAATACATGTATTGAAAATTATAATAATAAGTTACAATATAAGGATTGTTCAATAAATAAATTAAAGCCATATTAAAATAAATAAGTTCTGTAGCTTATTTATTATTATTTTTTAAAGCTTGCTGTTACTTTCTTTAATAATACGTTTTTTTCCTATCCATTTCTTTGCACGTATTTATTTTTTTGTTGATTGATTGGTGATAGTTGGATGAGCTGGATTGGATGATGGTCCATGTGTTCTGTTATTTTGTGCGGTAGCATGTCATTTTTTATCATTAACCACGAAAAGAAAAGAAAAATACTACTCCTTCCGTTCCTTATTAACTGTCCACTTTGAAGAAATTTTTTTGTTTCTATATATATGTCCACTTAGAGTTTCAAGAGAGCATTAATTGATGTTTTTCCAAGAAATACCCTTACAGAAATAATAAATGAAGAAATATAAAATACATTTTAAAGGGTGATATAGGAAAACAAATAATACTTTTATGAAAATCAACATAATTAATTGCTTTCCTTAATTTGTGTGAACCTTCTCTTCTTGTACAGATAAATAAGAACGGATGAAGTACTCCATGAGAATAATGACCTCCTTGATAATCTTTACAAAGGATACTAATTTATTTCTGTCAGGATAATTTTGTTGGGTTCATTCAAGATTTCAAGGTAATTTTGTTGGGTTCATTGACAATGATAATTTTAAGCTTTTAAGCATTAGTAACAATGTTAACATTTAGACTTTTTTTATACATTAAAAAAGAGCATTAAGACTTTTAAGAAAGCACCAACGTTATTAAAAATACATCAGCGTCGAAAAAAAAATTAGGATTTGCAACACTGTAATGTGGTTTTCTTTTATTAACTATGGTATTGTGTTAAGTTAAATATAATATTCTATGAAAATCTTTAACAATAAAGTTAACTCTATTAGATAGCATGGAGTACGGTGTATATTTTCAGGGTTAAATGTCATTGTGACAAAATAAATTCGAAAATTTGTTTTGACACTCTTATGTTGAAAGTGGAACCCCAAGTATCTTTCAAGATCATTTGTTCTAAGAAATTCAAATTCAGAACTAATTTAATTTCTCACATTGAAATTGACATTTTTAGAAAAGAAGATCCTGGTTTTATCTACATTTAGCTTATGCCCTGAACTTTGACGGAACAAATTATGAACAATTTTAACAACCTCCACTTGGTCAATATTAGCTTCTTCAAACAAAAGAGGGGTGAGAAACCTTGAGACAATTTCTATTGAAATTTATAAGCTTCCATAAACCTTGATAAATAACTACTTTGATTTAGTAAGGAGAAAGTGCCGCCTTGCCTAATCACTCCAGAAGGTAGAAAATCTTCTAGTGTTTCTCCATTAAGCATGGTTCTCAAGATTCAGGAATTCTTGGAGGATTATATCATCAAACTTTTTAGGTAGCTAATCCTGAAGAGTTTCCAGCATAAAAGCTCATATTTCACTAAAAACGACAGAATTAACTGAGGTTGTCCAAATATATAGATATGGGTCAATTAAACGGTTCTATCTTAATATCCATTTAGCCAAGCTCCCCTTTCTTCATTCTCAAGAGCGGATCAGCTCTCGAGTTATAATTATATTGTCACTATTATGTCTCCAACCAAGGCACAAATTAAAGATACACTAATTTATAAGTTGGACAAAAAGATGATTCATGATATCTTTTAGTAAACATAAGAAAAGTAACACAAATTTAAAAAATTTCACGCGATAAATAAATATGAATATCCACTGCATGTTACCTGTTAAATACTAGTTAGTAGAAGTGTACAAGGGACGAGTTTTGTTAACCATAATCCGACCCTAAATATCGATCGGGCCAATTCTTAGACCCTAACCCGTCCCTAGACCCGAAACAACCTGACAATATGCAGGTCCAATTTAGGACGGGTCTATGTAGGACGGGACCGGGTTGGCCCGAGGACAATAAATCGAAGTCCTTTTGATACTAATTGTAAAATTTAAAGATAATAACATACTAAAAGAGTTATGAGTGAGAACTATTTTTTAGAAGAAATAACTTGAAAGGATCCAATTCTTGCATAATCTATTGCACTTAAGAGGCTTACATTTTGTTTGATATATATGCACGTGTCACTCATTTTGTTTGATCTCTTCACTTGTCTTACATGTGCATAATGCATATGCATGATTTTCTCTTCTTAGAGCATGAACGTGTCAATCTTTTGACTTTAATTCATAAGATAGATGTTAAACATTTTCATCTCATCCACATGGTAAGATAAATTTAAGCATCATCTATCACATTTTGACCATTATAACAAATTAAAATTTTATAAAATATATATGTGGGACGAGTCGGGTGGCCCGAGTGTCAACCCGAAACAGGATAACTCAATGATCAACTCAAACCCGGCATTTTTTTAATGATTGGGTCGGGTCAACTCAGTCCTAAAGGCTTGGGCTAGGACGGGCTGGCGGGTAGGACCGAGTCTTGTACACCCTACTAGCTAGTCGACTCGTAAGGAAACTAAAAAAACCAAATAAAAAAAAAGAGTAACAACCCAATTTTCTAATTTCCCAATAAACATAAAACAAAACAATTTATCGTTAGGGTATGTTTGGTTGGAGGGAAAAGAAGAGAAAGGGAAGGAAAGCACAGTTACCTAGAATCCTTCCTCTGTTTGGTTTATTATAAAAGAGAGGAAAGAATGGTAAAAAAGACATGGGGCCCACACAGAAAACTTTCCGCTCAAAACGGACGGAAAAGGTGAAAACACATGAATATTTTGTGTAAATGACAGTGGTGCCCCTGGAAATATGTTTCATTAATTTTTCTAAAATAACAGTGTTCCAATCACCCCCACCGCCCCACGCCATGATTGCAACCTTTTCTACCTTTTTTTTATTGTCCCTTTTCTACCATTTTCAGATGTTAATTGTTAGGTTTAATTTTTTTTTTTCACAACATTTCAGTTGCTATTTGTAATTCTTTTTTATTTGACGTAGTTAATCTTTTCTTTTGGCTTTTCTTAGTACAGATCTTTAGCTAGCTGTTAAATAATAATAATAATATAATATTATTTTATTTATTTTAATTGTTATAATTGAAATAGAAAATTATAAATGTATATCATAGTAGTATAGTACTTAAAATGTAAATTTTTAATTTGTTCACATATAAAAATTTATATATTAAGGGTAAAATAGTAATTATTTATCATAATTCTTTTCTTTTCTTTCACTATATTCTCTCATACCAAACAACCTAAAAAATCATCTCACTTTCCACTCTTTTCTTTTCCTTTCCCTTTCTTTTTCTTTTCCTTTCTTTTCTTTTCCTTTCTTTCACAACCAAACATACCCTTAGGCTTCAATCTTTAAGATGAGAAGAGCCCTACAAAGTCATATCATCTCACTACTCTGAAAAGCAGGAAAAAAACAACCAAACAACTAGTTAGGCTTCAATCTTCATTGCATTTGAATCTTGGTCAAATAAAGTAGGCTTCAATGGATGTATTGGTATCTATCTTCCTATTGCGCGCACCTGTAAAAGCTGCCGCGCGGATCCCCCATTACCCCAGCAAAGGCCGCTACCATCATGAATTATGAGATATCGTTTTTTTAATAGGTAAATATTAGTTGTTACTCCCTCCGTTTAACAAAATTTGTTGTTTTAGACATTTTTTCAACATTCAAAAATGTTTGTTGTTTTAAAAACCAATACAGTTTTTGCTATTTTTTTCCAATTATATCTTTATTTAATAAATTTTCTCTCACTTATGACCTCTCATATCAAGTTATCAACCAACTACAGCTCTTTAATTTAATCGTTGCATTTAGTACTAGTAAAGTTAAATAAGGGTACTATAGTAACATTACACTATTAATAATTGTCATTTTAATATTTGTGCCACATTCTTAAATAACAAATTTTGTGAAACGGAAGAAGTACTTATTAGTAAATTATGTAAATTATCTCTTTTCAAGATTCTAATCTTGGTTCCCCTCCTACAATTACACTTCTGTAGGTGATAAAAAATAGAACAAACAGAAAGATCAGATGGGACGAACAAACAGCAACCAAAAACTAGCGGCATTGCCATTAATATTGCAAATACTGAGATATGGTGACTAGTTGTAATGAACGTTTTGCTTCCATATAGCACCACGTGACCACGTTGCTTATCAAAATAAAATAAAATATAGCACCACGTTGTCTAGTTATTTTATTGCAAAAGTGAACTGTTGTTGATGACTTTTGTACGTATTCATTAAATATAGAGTGTCACTGCTCGATCTCCCAACTCTATTATTGAGTGCTAGCTAGTTTTTAACATTTTTCACATCATAGCAGCTTTTGTGGCGTTGACGCCGGCGAGTTTCTCGGCAGCTGAGGATTGAGAAATGTTGGTGGTTGTGGCACCGACGGAGGCGGCTGTGGCACCAGCAGTGGACTCAGCGGCAACAGCAGCGGTCGCACCGGCGGTGGCAGGAGTAGAAGCTGGTACGGTGGTTGGCTCGGTAGCCGCGGCGACGGAGGCTTCAGTGACATTTTTGCCTTTAGGCGCAGCAGCAGTGGTGGGCTGAGCGCCAGGGTTGGATGTACCGGCGCCGGAGGAGGCTTTGACCAATCTTCTCCTCTTGGGAGCTTTGGTGCTCTCGGCTTGGTTCTCAGCACCGCCCCGCTTTTTCACGTCGCCCTCAGCGTTGAATTTTGGGGAAAAGCGAGCCATTCTCCTCTCGCGGGCCTTCAGGAGCTCGGCGTTCGTGAAATTCATATCTTCTGTAACAATAAAAAAATACGATCAGTGACAACATAGGAGACGAGAAAGGAAATGTCAATAATAAAAGTGAGCTATGGACAACCTAAGTATTTGGGAGTTCTTGAGAGGTCAGCGCCCTCAAGGACTGTTGTGTAGTCAAGGATGGGAAGTGGGGCAAGGAGATTAAGAAAGGCTTTGTCGTTGGCGGACAAAGATTCCTCTGAGGGATCGGTGATCCCATTGGGCTTCTCCGTCCAGTAAAGAGGAAAAAGGGCGGTCCCGTCTCTAAGGGTGAATGCCTCTGGGTAGGCGGGATGAACCGCCACACGGAAGTACTTCCGCGCGAAGGAGGACTGCGCGTTACTTTTGTGGGGATGCAAACACTTCCGGCCGGCTCGGGCCTTCAAGAAAATCCATCCTTTGTTTTTGATGGACTTGGGGTCGACGTCGTAGAGGTAGAAGAAACTGGTGGGGGATGGGGCGATGCCGACAGCGGCGCTTAAGATTTCAAAACATCGAATGAAGGCCCAGGCGTTGGGGTGGAGTTGGCAGGGAGCCGCGTTGATGTCGCGGAGGACGGTTTGGACAAAGGGAGAGAAAGGAAGCCTGATTCCAAGCTCGCTAAACATGTATTCATACGCAAAGAAAAAATGGGATCTCTTTACGTCGCCGTCTGGCTTATGAAGCCAGGGGCGATCCCCAGGACTGCAAATCCAGATCCTGAGTTTGGCGTTAAACTCATCGTCATTAGACAAACCACCCAGGGAGTTCACGAACTGCACGATGAGATCGCTATTCTGGAAAATAGAAGGTTGGTCTATAGCCCCGTGAGTGGGGGCTATTTGGACTGGAAGGGGCAGAGTGGCGTAGGTTTTTAGTCGGTAAGGTGGGATCTCCGGGACCTCTAAACGGAGGCCGCCGGCGGCGGTGGCATCAGGGTCGCTTCCGGAGGAAGAAGAGGAGTGGTTAGGGGAGGTAGGGCTTGAAGCCATTTTTAGAAGACAGTGAAGTGAAAGAAAGGAAAAGATGAGTATGTGTATGATGCAAAGATAAGGACAGTGGGACTCACCGGAGTAGGATGTGAAGAGTGGGTAGCGGAAAGGGTGATAAGCGACGGCTCTGGAACGGAAGTGGGCAGAGGGAGTTTGGTAAGCGATTAGGGAAGTAAAGAGAGGTCTAGGAAAGGGATGACTGTGGGGAAGAAGGGTTTTTATAGGAGAAGGGGGGAAGCTGGAAGGGTGACGCGTGTTGGACGCGTGTGGAAGGTTGGAAGTCATGATGGTTTTGGGGAGGTGGGTCGCGTGCAATGGGGAGTTACTGCGCACGATGGGACGGTTATGAAAGGTGAAGTGACGGTTCCGGAGAAAGAGGGAAATTGATGTAACTGACACATCACGTGGGGCAGTCACGTGGGGCAGATAGGGATTTGAAAGGGTTTTAAAATAAGGGAAGCGCGAAAAGCCTCGCCACTATAAAGATCAAACACCATCGCCTGACAGGTGACACCAACAACAAAGTTCAGTCGCTCGCCGGGGTTACCGCCAGTCAATGATTGAATGATCAGCACGTGACCCATGCCTGCCACCTTTCCCGCCGGCGAACGATCATACACCTGCTCCAACTTATCGCCAATACGAAGTAATCGCTCTCGCCGCTCGTGGACTTGTGGACTTGCCAGCTCGAGTTGCTCGTCAAGTTAGTGGACTGGGTAACTGAAAATGCTAGTTTCCTTTTGCTCACGCCATGTTGGCGATATAGTTTACTTCTCTTTTCTCAAGCCATGTTGGCAGTGCAGATTCCGGTGTACTGTAAGACATATGTAAAAGCATTTAAAAGACACACTTAGCTCTCATACTTCGAGCTCGGTGTCTTGTGGACTAGTGGACTGGGCGAGCCCCTAGAGGGGCAACGCCCAGCATGTATCCCGCCCTGAGGCGGGGCCCTGGCCTTCAGTTGGGCCTTGACCTCGGAGGCCCAATTGGCCCAATAGGTAGTACCCAAGCTCTATAAATAGGAGGTAGTTATCAAGTGTAAGGGACTTTTTAGCTCATTTGAGAAAATCACGCATGAAATTCAGCACTCTCTCTCTCATTCTCATTCTCTCTTAGCACAATCCTCTACCTCTAGGTACTATACCTCTCTTCAATGTTCATTCCAAGAACAATAGCGCTATTTGCAAGAGTAATAATTCATTTTTTTTATCTCATTTTCACATTTTTTTTATATTTATATTTCCTGTTATATCATATATTATATCATTGATTTTTTTCTTTACACTCTTTTAAAGTAGAGGTGCAAAAAATGGAAAACACAACATTATTCTCATTGCAAGGGGTATAAATAATAGAAATGAAATGAGTATGTATTTATCTATTTAATTTTACAATCATTTTTTTTTTTCGATTGTGAATAAATTAAAATATATGTTTGTTTTTTATTGTTAACGGCAGGGGACAATTGCCCCACTATGTTTTCTAATAATAGACCTATCACCTATCATATACCAAAGTGTTGTAATATCCAATGATATATTAATATTACCTCACGATATGTAAAGTAAATTGCCCCCACACTGTACTTTTGTGTTTAAGATGTTGTGTTATAGTTTCTTCTTTTAGTTTATTTATTTTTTTCTCTTTTGGATTCAAGGTTGTCTAAATTATCCGGGGGGGAAAGTTTGCTGTTAAATTACTATAGTCCTAGGTGGACCTCAATAGCCAATTTATAAATATTATTGGTCACTTAGAACTAAATGATTTATTTAGACAACTTCTTTGTATTCATACAATTTGTTTTATACTCTTTTCTGCTAAATAAAAGAAAATTGTCTAGTTGTTATTTGGTACTATTTTATTTATATGCCTTTTGTTCAACTCATGTTTTACCTCACACTAGCTAGTCAATTTGTTATAAATGAAGCCACAAAAAATTTAATAATATTGAAAATGTAAAACTTGGGTAGAGTTTACAGAAATTAAGAACTCATATATTTTTGAAATTTTTACACTACAAAAAAATGTATTTTTAGTGGCATTGATATTGTTAAATTGTGGCATTTAAAAAATGCCACAAGTGATATTACTGGCATTCACCTTAAGTGCCCCTATTGCAGGTGCCACAACTGCCTTTGTGGCATTTTTTGCTTAAATGCCGGTTTTTTGTATGCCACAAATGCTACTGGCATCTTTTAAATGCCACAAATTGATACTGACATCTTTTTAAATGGCACAAACTACATATATGCCTCATTTTATCAATAATATTTAATTTACTTATATATTCATACTTTTATACTTTGTATAGCCGAAATCCTTATGTTATATTTTTTTTTATGAAAATGAAATCCTGTTATCTTTTATAGAGAAAATGATTAATTAAAGGAAAATATTGTTAACAATCAATATAAGCTCTACCTTCACAAGAGAAATAAACAAATGGGCATGAACATGAAATGACATATATGGTTCCAGCATCTGAATTTGAGTACATAAAGATTGAAACACCAAAGTACATAAATCTATTAGAAGAAGATATATGTAAACAACCAACACTAGCTAACCAATTACATAAAGATTTAAAGACTCAAATATTGTTAGACATTTCCTTCATTGTATCTATATTGCCATCAATTGACCCTGCAATGAAAAGAGTAGGCATATGTCAAATTTCTAATCAGTAGCTGAAATCCAAAAAAAACCATAGAGTAGGTTATGTCCTTTCTCCATTGAGATCGAACTAGAAGCCTAACTGACATGCATGACTCTACTCATCCATCTCATCCATTAATTCAATTCAATCTATCTTATCAGCTACACAAGGGGAAGATGGATAAGGTGATGCTATAAGAAATGAGAGAATAGTTGTGGATGCAAGGACCCAATCAAGTAATCACTTCAATGAGAAATAGAAAGGAAAACATTCAGGATTCAAAACTAAATTTCCAAACTAGTGGCAAACATGACTAACCTCACTAACATTAGTGAAATCCTTTTGCATGATCAGCAGTTTCAACCGGTTCATCGTAAAATTGTTGGTTTAAGTTAGTTCTTGTTCCACCTGCTCCTATATGTCATTTGGGTAAATTGATAGCATGTCATTAACTTAACTTATTTTAAATCAGCAGCACAAAAATACAGTAAAATTAGTATGGCTGCATGTATAACATAATAATCATAACTTAAATAAACTTAAAAACATATGACATACAACCCAAGGGTGGAGGTTAGATACTTAGGACATCAATCAGCATCATCAACAATCTCCATTGTCACGAAATCAAACCCATAGGAAAATCCAACTCAAAGGTAAGGAACCAAAGCATCATAAACACAATACCAAATGTGATTGAAAACTTTCCAATAGAATAGGTAAATACCTTGACCATAGTTTGACTGAACCTAGAAATGAGACAATATCGATTCAAATACCAGCCACTGCAATAAGGGCACCAAACCGCAGTAGAGCCTCCTAGGAAACTCCCTCGGGTAAGCACTCCTTCAATGTAGAGGTTAGTGTTCAACTCACAATGTTATCAATATGGAACAAGAAATAAATACAAGTAGGGACTATGTACCTGCAACAAATATCTGCTTCCCATTTCATGAAGCATCATTTATACTCACTTTCTTTGATTCTGATTGTAAGACCCAAGTTTTTAAGCTTAGAATAAGTGGAAGAGATTTCCATTTACGATTAGGCTTGACGTATCGTGAAGGAAAAACCTGAACAAGAGTTTATCGAATGAAATAAATTTATGAAGGAGAAAGTTCAGGAAAAGTCTAAGAATTGTATCCGAATCGATAAAAGGTATAGCACGATCGATTCACTTAAGCCTAGGACAAGAACCTTAGGAAAAGATTAAGTTCCACCCTTGGAACACTGTAGGAATTTATTCCAAAAAAAAACTTCAGAGAAATGTTAGAACTTCTCTTTTTCCATATATCACAATCGTTTCGAGGCGAAACTCTAGAATCTACGAACGTCCGATTCCAATCATCGGAAGTTTGCCGAAACCAAAACCCTGGTATTTCAAAACCCTAGAATCAACCGTCAATGAAGACTTTTTCTATTCAGAGCTTCAAATGAAGATTCTACACGCGTACACCCATTTCTCTCGATGATTTCAATCTTTCTTCAGAAGGAAGTTTTCTATTCCGACATCCGATGCAAAAAGCAACTTATCGGGTAAACTAGTTTTACACCGACTTTGCATTAGTCGCCTAAAATACAAGGGAACCTCTTTTTAGTTTTGGAATTCTTTCGCCAAAACGTATCTTAGAATTCACGGAGAATGAAGCCGGAAAAATCAGAATCGTGAAACTTTCATTTTCCCGCGTTTTTCCATCCTCTATATAGCAAGCCTCGAAAACCAAAAATCATGCTGATATTTCTTTGAAGAATTAGAAGATTCAGCGGGGTGAATATCATGTCTAAAATACGTTGGAATCAGTAGGAAGAATCGGAAATCACTCTCATATTTTTATCGTAACTCTATGAGCCAAATCCTCCGATATCTAAACAAACTGTACCGGTTTACTAAATATCTGTTCATACTTATCCAATCTTTGATAAATATCTGTTCATCCTTATCCAATCTTTGATAAATATCTATTCATACTTATCCGATCCTTGCTAAATATCTTCCATTTCATTCCCTATATATATATGTTGAAGCTTGAGACAAAACCTCACACACACACACACACACACAACACGCGGCCAAGAGGAGAGGAGGAGAAGAAGATTTTCTTGATTTCTTGCTTGATCGTTGATCCGACAGTTGCTACTTCAAGGTGTCAAGGTATAGTCGCTAATCCTTACCTCTGATCGTCTTTTCCATAGCTTTTCTCTATGTCCTTCTGTACTCTTAGTTTTGAGGTTTTTGCAAAACTATCCTGAATACTTCATTTTTTATTCTAAACATCTTCCTTACGTGCCCAAGAGCACTTCTGTCGGATTAGTTTTTCCGTTATGTCGCCGGAACTCCGCCGGAATCAATTTCTGCTTAAAATACCCATTTTTAAGCAAAGTCTCAACCTTTAGGCTGAAAACTATCGCCTTAGCTTAGTGCTAGTAGGATTAGTTGTCATAAACGTCGTTGGTGACGTCCCTGCAAAATTTTATTTTTGGGATTTCAGTTTTGAAAAATCCTAAGTTAAAAATCATGACCAAAATACCCCTGCGACAGTTTTTGATCCGATAATTTTTCCGAGTTCAGAATACCCTTAGTTACGGCTTATGATAGCATAGGAACCAAGTTTGATCGAAGAAAAATCGACACACACAATTACCATGTGTGGCCGAGAGCTACCCTAGGAGGAGGAAGAAAATTTCTTTTTCAAAAACTTGTCCTTTCGCGCTAGATTATCGTACCTCGGAATATATGCTACTTCGTGTAACCTTAGTGAGTATTGATTGCTGAGTTTCGGTTAGATTCTGAGGGAATTCTGTGGTTTTTACTCTAAAGGTTATTTTGAGGAATTTCCTGAAGAACAAGGAGCTGATTGTGAAGGAGCGTTTGAAGAGAACTCTGGAAATTGGCTAAGGTGAGGGCTACTCACTGAATACTAGATAATGCTTTAGGTGTCGACGAATTCGACTTGATTTATTGTTTATGCACTTATTTGTGTTTGATTGAGAAATGTTTTCTGAGGCTTCGGCTGACAATGTAGATTATTCATCTACTGACTGTTTCTTGAGTTTGAATCATATGCTATGTGCTAAATGGTTAATTTAGGATGTGTGATATCTGCTCTATATGCTAAGTGCTACATGGTTAATCTAGGATGTGTTAATATATGTGCTATGATTGTTGGACTGTGCTAATTTAACTATGCCATTACACCTATATCTGTTATGCTTCAGAGTGAGGATAACGGGCATGTCATGCCGATTTTATTTTGAGATTTTGGGGAAGTTGATGGGACGGACCGAGGTTCGTACCCTATTATTGTTTTAGTGGATCGAGACCTTCTCAAAGGAAAATTGATTTTGAAAATGATATTGGAAAAACCCCATTTGAATTCACGTAAGAACTTGGGTTGTTCTGTCTAAGGCAAGAAGGGATTTTAATGAGGCATTGTGCCCGGCCAGCTTACCTGGGAACTTCTCGGGCCATTACTTGGGTGATGATGGACCTTTTGTTTTGAGACCATCTCCAGGGAATCATTGGAATTATGGGATCTTTGAAACTAATAGGATTAGAGACGAAACTTAAACAATTTCATAATGAACCTCCATAATGTATTAAACAAACTCAAAACCCTTAATATAATGATAAAAGACTCAGACGAAAGTTTAGGGCTCGAATATTAGTTTTGAAAAATGAGAAGTGTCGTCGAGTCCAAGTCTTGAGGAAACTTACAAGTTTCCGAGTATGCTTATACTCTTTCGCTCGATGAGCAGTTTAATGTTTGGCTATCTAAAGTTTAGCCGGAGACTATAAGTTTCCAAGTACTTCGGTACCCTTTCGCTCGATGAGCAGTTTATTGATTGGCTATCTAAAGTTTAGCCGGGAACCATGAGTTCCCAAGTACATTCTTCTTCTTTTGATTAATTCATTTTGTCGCAGAATCGACATTTGCCTTAGGGTAGGCTTTTTAGAGACATTAAGTTAGTTAGAACACGTGGCGACGTGTCGAGTGAGGTCGGAGACGTTGTTTGGCTAATCACTTGCATTCATGCACTCATTTTGAGGTTAATACACGGCGGATTACCGGACCTCGGTGGATTCCAAAATGGTCATAAGACCCGGATTTCCATATAAGAACACTGCGGTGATTCTTAGTAGCAGACGGAAATGGCAGACCTTCGGGTTCACTGCTGATCTGACTACACTTTGTGTGGTGTAAGAGACACGCGAGCGGAAACGGTCCCACCGTTGCTGGTGCTAGGATTGACTCGTTGATGCCCATCCGTTCCGGAATGCATTTGTTAACCAGCATTGCATTTCATGCAACATGCATACTGACTTAGTTGCTGAGTGTGATTGATAATTGTTAATCTTATCTGATGCATGTTAAGTGTTATTACTGTCTTTTATATTCATTGTGAAATATACAACCCTAGGATGCTATCCCTAACTTATAAGCCTAAGTAAGCTATCTATATCTGTATCTATTGGATTTATTATTTACATAATTCTTTGGAGTTGACCCTCGCATCTTCTGTGTGTGCTTTGGCGGACAAACGCCCTTTGTCAGATGTCTATGGCGGACTGATTCACGATGGTTCACCCTTCGGGGGGAACTAGGTTCGAGATGCCGGGATAGGAGCGCATCGCGGTAGCGAGAGGAGGACGGATGGTGTACATAGACTTGGTCGTTCTGGATTCAGATTCGGACGACGATCACGCTAGTATGTAGGTTTTAGTGCTGGCGTGAGCTCCTCGAGATGGGATTAGTGTAGGAGTAGAGTCTTAGCTCTGACCGTTATGTTTTCTTTTGGGAACAGGGTAGTTTCCTACCTATAGCTTTTTGTGTGGCTTCTTTACGGGAATCACAGAGAGTTGGTTGGACTTAGGAGGTCTTGTTTTAGGCCGTTTGGGCTAACTCATTCTCATTTTTGAGGGATAGTGTTGCGAACACTTGACCTTTCTTTTGGTTTGGTACTACAGCGGGGGCTGTATTTATCGTATATTAGTTCGGATATCCTTTGTTGTAGAGTTTCTATTTCTTCCAGTCTTTGGTTCTATTATCGAAAACAAAAATATTCACGTTTTTCCGCTTTAATTTCTTTTTGGTTACTAAAGTGACGCCACCGAAATCGGGGTGTTACACTGATGGATTTTACAATGTATATTCTTAGGAAAAAAATACTTCGACATGATAGTTTTAAGAAATTATGTTTCCTCAACTGAGCTAGTTCACTAAGAAATCAGAAATGCATTTCCACATAAGAAAAACCAATGACGAAAATGGTTAAAAAGGGAAAAAGTGAATAGAAAATGGTCAGGTCAGTGTCCGTATCATTTCCAAGTTCATATTTATAGCAATTAGTTAAAAGGGAAAAAACTACCAAACTAAATAACATGTCTTGTAGAATAATATACCACACAGACATATAAAGAAGAAAGACTTACAATAGCTTGAGGATAGAGCATAGGTCTGTAAGCAATAATACTACTAATATAAAAATCAAAATAACATGTTTAACACTACAATTGTCAGATAAGGTATTTAATCTTAACTTAAGAACCATTAATATTCAGGGAGATGAATAATAAGATATAAGTGCGGGAAAAAAGAGGGAAATGCAGGGCATACAACCCCAATGATCTGATACTGTTGTATTTGATTTGTTTGTTTAGTTGTCATTTGAGAGTTTGATGATGAGTTGCTTCACGCAGCTGCCCTGCTAGCACAGGAACTTCAAATGGAAAGAAGCACAAAAATTTCAAAACACTGTCGAACATAAAGAGCAAATCATCCATATATCTTCCATGCATTGGATTTGAAGAAAAATTAAAACAATTGAAAATTCAAGTCCCAAAATCAGACTTTACTCAAAAGGTATACCTTCTCCACGGTGATAACACGCCCTTCAAGTACACAGTGAATCAGAATATCAGATACTTAAGACATCGATCAGCATCGTCAACAGTCTCCATTGTCACGAAATCAAACTCACATGATTCTGTAGTCCATGGATCAACTAACATATGCCTATATATCACCTAGGAAAATCCAACTCAAAGGTAAGGAACCAAAGCAAAACAAAGACTGCCACATGAATAACAACACCAGTGGCAGCTAAAAAAACACAAGTGAACAAGTCACATCCAAAAATAAGATTTAATCCCTGTGTCATGCCCAAGATCTTTCAAAACAAGTTAAACCATAGCTTAAAGTCAAAACAAGTTTGATAATGAATATAATAGATGAACATGTTTAAATCGAGTTCACTATCAAGAGAACTAGCCAAACCTTTAAGGCTAATCAAGACTTGAGAACATATAGATAAATTCAATGGCCAAAAAACCAATTCATCAAACAAAATTTCACCCTGAAACTATTATCCAAGCAAATATGTAAGTTAGCATTAATAAAGAGAAAAACCACCACTTCAGACTTGTTCCTAGAATCGGAAATGTACAGGATTAAAATTTACAAGCAAAGAACAAACAACTAAATACTGCATAAATGCTTGGCATTTCATCAAACAGTTGGTGTACAGTTAGTCGATCTTTGTCATTTCAACACATACTGAGTATCAAATGCAAGGTACCACAATAAATCAAGGAAGGGAACGTTGAGCAATCGAAGCTACCTGGAGACCACCACAACCTGCTGCGATTAGTCATGGTTTACTCGTGGAAGCAGGGAAGCTCAAAAACCCTTCGAATTTGGAACTATGCATCGCCGTTTTGCAAATTTCCTGAACCCTAACATGCATCCCCTTCGCACATAACGTCTCCGCCAATTTCCTCCGCACCCTCGCCGCAACCCTGTCTTCGAGTTCACAGTTTCCAGCGCCATCATCGTCGCCCTCCTCGCTCAATCGAGCAACTTCTCTGCCAAAAACGCCGCCGGTGGAATGGTACCAACATCGCCGTCGATCCTCCGCCACCTGAGACGATTATCTCCAAAACGGTTCAGGATTTGACGCCGCTTCTCCGATTTCTCGCCGCTTCGCTCGGAGACGGAGAAGCTACGAGAAATCGATGATCAAGGGAGAGAAATCAAAAGTTAGAAGGGAAAATGATATTTGCAGAAATAAATAAAAAAAATTGACTTAAAGTTTTTGTTTGTGTTGTAAAAAGCTTTTAGAAACTTAAGCAATGAATGTTTGATTGCACAGTCTCTCTAGCACACTAGTAATTAGGCGAAATGACCACTTTAGACAATGTGATGCCAAATAGCTACTAATTCGCTAGGAATGCAGTAGTGGCATTCTATTTAAATGCCAGAGTAATATCAGTTTGTTGCCAAATAGCTGCTAATTAGCTAGGAAGCGGTCCTGAATTAGTGGCATTCCAATTAAATGCCAGAGTATTCCATTTTGTTGCCAAATAGCTGCTAATTAGCTAGGAAGCGGTATTAAATTAGTGGCATTCTAATTAAATGCCAAAATAATATCAGTTTGTGGCATTTTTTGGTAAATGCCACAAATGTAGTGCCACTAAAAACAAGTTTTTTTGTAGTGTTAATATTAATATGTTATATTTTTAATTTTTTAAATTTATATGTATATATATATTTCCCCCAGATTTGACAGTTTCTTGATCCGTCACTTCATATGAGCCAAAATTTGCAAAACTTGCCAAGGAGATGAGATGAGTTAAGTACTTGGAAAAAAGGGAATCATGAGCTAAAACAAAGGGGCTCAAATATTTTTCATAAATACTCCCACTAGTCCTTTATATAATAACTAACCAATGATTTCACACTCTTTACAAGAATTGGTTAATTTGGTTGATTGTTTAATTTATTCTTACATGCATTCTGATGAGTTTTCAAAAATATGCATGCATAATCCAATTTTTCAATGTAAAAGCAAAGTTTTGGAAAGTAAAAATGAGATACATTATAATTAATTAGTTAATGTAATATTTTCATAATTAAAAAGGGTAATATTATCAAAAGTATAATTCTTATATAAATTAAAGTACCAGTTCGGATGGGGAGTACAATAATTGAACAATAACTTTAACAAAAGATTGCAGACTTTTTTCATTATTTTAATATCACTATAAAAAAACACAAGAATTTGAATTTTATTTTATGGAGTTGTTATTTGGACCCCACATCTATTTGAACCCCCTTTAAAATACAAAAATATTTTTTTACGCACATTCAAAGTGCGACCATAACGCACTTTAGAGGTGCGTTCATTATGCACTTTTAAAATCACTTTTAAAGTGCGAGCAAAAATTGAAAATAGATGTGCGGGGGTCCGAATAGATGTCGGAGAGTCCGAATAACAATAAAGGCACGAGCTCATAACTTGTTCTATTTGGAAACGTTTCCGCATATATATAGTATAGAGAAGAAGAACAAAAACTAGAAGAACAAAAAAGCTTCAGCCCAGTTGGCAAAAGCAAAGTTCACTCACTCAACATACATACATAAATTTGTCCAGGATATCAACAAACAGCTGCTAGAGGACTCATTGTTTTCTAGCAATGAAGGAATTTGAAAGTATTCATGATTTCTTTAAAGGAAAGACCATATTGGTTACAGGTGCAACGGGATTCCTAGGAAAAGGTTAATGTCTCATTCTTCTCTTAATTATCTCACAAGCATATCTTATGATTCAGTTCGAGAGGTTTTAATTCAATTATATATAATGTTGTTGTGGTTTATTTATTGTTTATGAAGTTTTTGTGGAGAAGATATTGAGAGTTCAACCAAACATAAAAAAGTTATACATTCTTCTGAGAGCATCAAATCCTTATTTAGCTACCCAACGCTTGCACAATGAGGTATATATGTACCCATTTTCAGCATTTGTTTTTCTTTTTACATGAATTTGAAATTAATAATGCATATAATGTGTTTATGTACGCGTGTATGCATGTGCAGGTGATTAACTGATTATGAAGGACTTATTCAGGGTTCTACGAGATAAATTGGGTGCGGATTTTGATTCTTTTATATCAAAGAAAGTTGTTGCAGTTGCTGGTGATGTTTCTAGAGTGAATTTGGGACTTGATCAAGACAAAAATCTGAAAGATGAGGTGTTGGAAGAGTTAGATGTTATAGTACACACTGCTGCCGCTACCACTTTTGATGAGAGGTAACATATAAATGAACTAGTAAGCATAAAATTATATGGTGCTTGCTAGGGTACTTTAAGCCAGATTAAGGTGTAGTACTCAAAATGAGTTGGTTCAATAATAAAGATTTATGCACGGCTTTAAATTTTGATTTTTTTTTCTATCGTAGTAATGCACTGTTCCATTCTTAGAGACGTGAGATTTGCGAGCTGTGTTTTGAGAGCTATGTTCATCCATCAACAATGATCATATTACGCGCATCTCTATCACCATCATTCGTTTTCACTACTCGTTCATTTTTCATTAAAAAATGAATTTATGAGATAAAGTTAATTGACAAATAAAGTAAAAACTACGAATGTAATATTTACCTTGAATAACATGATAATAATCTATTGAATTACTTAATACGGGTACCACACAAAAAAAAAATTCAGGGTACCACAAAATTTACGAAATTCCTAAGTGAATTGATATTAATTTAGTTAACATATACTTATAACACATAAAATTAGTTTAGATTTACCGTGGCTCAATATGATTATTAAAGACTAGTTAATTTGTGCAGATATGATATTGCAATGGGCACTAATACAATGGGAGCTTTCAATGTTGTTAACTTTGTTAAGAATTGTCATAAACTGAAGATTCTTCTCCATGTATCCACTGGTATATAATGATCTATCATTAATTCACACTTCTATTTATCGTTTTTCACTTCATTTACGTACTTATCATTTTTTATCTAGCTCTTTCTTCTATTTCAATCATAAATCACACGGTTCTTACTTTGTCTATACTCTATATACATAAATTTCAATTAATTATCGTAAGATTCAATGCCTAAATATCTCATTATTATTTATTTTGTACAAATTCGTTTACTTTACTCCACTAATTCTAGGATTTTTGTGTGTGTGTAATTAGCTTACGTGTGTGGGGAGAAAGGAGGGCTGATAGTTGAGGAACCCTTACATATTGGTCAGATGAAAAAAGGATCCTCAAATTTAGATATCTTCTTAGAAAAGCAGATGATTGAGGAAAAACTTAAGGAGCTCCGAGCACATAACGCGAATGAGGGAACAATTAAATCAGTGATGCAAAGTTTTGGACTTCTGAGGTAATTTGTGAATCTCACATTGTAATGTTTATTTTATTTCGATTTCAATGTAATGCATCTCTTAAAAATTTGGTTCTTATTACTATTTAAATGTTGACATTGTGAGATCTATACAACCTCATTAAATTAATATTTTTAATGTGGTCTATTCATCTACATGTTTGAAATATATTTTTGGTTTCACATCTATTCTACTTATTAAAAAGAGTTTAAACCAAGTAAAAACATATTTATGCTGATATATTTATACAATAAATTAAAACGTTGTGCAACGCACGGGCAAAAAACACTAATTTATATAAAAACAAATCTAAACGGTTATTAAATCATGTGTCAAACTAAGGTGCATGCAATATCTTAGTACTCTCTGCATACTGTTTAATTACGCTAATATTTCGTGGCCATGGTTCTACTCACTATTTGCCCAGATTTTCAATGTTTTCAGAATTTGAAGAACTGTTTAGCCATAAAAACTTAATGGATTAATCATTAAATTAGTGCTTGTTTGTGTAGCGAAATTTGAGTTTCATCCCTCCCCGAAAAAAATTAGCAAAATCTCTTCACAGTTGTAGCAAGTTTGGTATTAGTCCTCATTTAATGCAGGGCCGTGCAGCCCCTTAGCCAAAAAAGACTGCTGCCTAAGGTTAAACAAAATTTAGGCCCAAAAATTTTGTTATTACATAGTTTATTTTTGGACAAATATAGTAAATTAAACAACCACCCGTGGCACTAGATGCATACGAAAAAGTGGAGTTCGGAATCAAACAGCTACAAAATAAATATAAGATATATATATATATATATATTAGTGAAATATTGAGTATTTTTATGCATATTAGCATACCAATAGAAATATTAAGTTATATTAAAATTTTAGATTTTTAAGTTTTCCAAATATTTATATTGCATATACTCAAAAAAACTAGAAGATTAATATAAAAAAATATATTTTATATAATATACTAAGTCTCTTTGAGATTCTTGTATAAAGTCGACATTTTGCCTTAGGTCCCAAAATGTCTGTACACGGCCCTAAATTTTAGTGGCGGAACTTTTGCCAAGGTTCTAGGTGTCAAGCAATTGTTCACACATGACACGCTTACGAGTCCACACTATCCTCATTAGATTGATCAACTTCATTTTGACTAATCTCCGGATTTTGAGTGATTCTTATTAAGAACTTTCTTCTCTTTTGAGAAACTTTCTTCAAACTTGTATTTTTCAAGCCTCAATTTCTCAATTTATCTAACCTTATAAGCCAATTAAGTCATATCTCTCAATTGTTGGTTGACTATAAATTTTTTGTAATCGAACTGTTCAGGCCTCCTGCAGCCATTTGAACTAATTCTTGTACAGACACATGAGTAAACATGGTCGCGGAAGCCATAAGGCCAATTAGGCACATGCCTAAGGCCTCAAAAAAAAAAATTACTATCTATAGGCCCCAATTTTTTCTTAACAATAACCAAAAGAAAAAGTGTAAAATTACTGTACAGTAGTAGTTTACATGACCAACTATTTATTAGGAAGAAAATATTAAATCAAATAAAACAACAAAGGGAAAATGGGTCTTCTCACTAATTTAAAAAATTATAGGAACTTTAGACTCTACACAAAAAAAATAGCCATGGAAATTGATATAGAGTTAAAATTTCGTGAAAAATGTAAATTCATAGAAAACCTCATTTTGATGAAAATATTAGCAGTAAAATCACACATTCATCTGAAGAACATTTCCACATTGAGTAATCTTTATACATATTAGATCAATCAGTTATTATATTGAGACACAATAAGAACATATTACATTCTTTTCTAAGTGTAAATATTGTCTATAGAATTTTATTGATAATTCCTGAACGTCGCTATTGCTAAAAGAAGTTTTTCAAAATTAAAATTGTTTAAATCATAGCTAATTAAGGTCAATAATGTTATAAGATAAATTGAATGTGTTATTGAAAGCGAAATGTTAGAACTGTTTGATTATAAAACTCTGATAAATGATTTTGCAGCTCAAAAAGTTAGAAAATTAATATTAAAAATTGAGAATTTATATATATATATATATATATATATATCTGTGTGTGTATATTAAGTATCTTTAAGCCCCTAAATGGTTTTCGGATTAGGCCCTCAAAATATACACGGCCTCGAGTAATGCATTATTTACCTAAATCTGAAAAGGGCAGAACTAAATTTATAAAACTATAAACTACAAAAGAGTAGAACTAAATTTATAAAAATGCAAAACAATTTTTGGTTTCTAAAAGTTTCGAAACATAAATTTATTAACCTCCCTCAACGGCCATTAGATTTTAAACCTTTAGTCAATATTATTTGTTTCGTTAGTTTCTCATAATTAAGTTTAGCATTAAAATAAAATACGATTTTTAGTTTACCAATATGTAAAGGAAAAACATCTCTTTCAAAAAAAAAAACATTTATGTATCTTATCTCCATCTTCCTAATCTTGTCTTTGTTTATCCACAATTCATACAGGGCAAAGATGCATGGTTGGCCAAATACCTACGTATTTACAAAATCAATGGCTGAAATGCTTTTAGTGAAAATGAAAGATACTTTGTCTCTACCATTAATCATCATACGCCCCACTATGATTCTCGGCACATACTCAGAACCTTTCCCGGGTTGGGTTGAAGGTGTCAGGTACATTATCACTTAAATACTATACTTACATTTTTATGTAAAAATTATTATTAAAAAAAACATATGGGCTCAACCATTCGAGTAAGTAAAATTAAATTTGTTACTACAGAACTATAGACTTCGTGGTTGCTAAGTATGGTAATGGAACGATGACAAGCTTTGTTGGGAAACCAGAAATAATTTTAGATGTGGTGAGTTCCACACATTTTTGTTTTGCATATTTTCATTAATCTATTCTTTTGTAGTACTAAACATATGTCTTATTTAGCATTTAATTAAACAAAATAATTTTGAACTAATGTTATTGATACCCGTCGATATAGTGGTGAATTTCATGATAGTAGCATTGGTGGCGGCTAATTCCAAGCATCTATCTCATCATTTGGTGTCTCATATTGGATCTTCATTGAGAAATCCTTTCAAAATTTCTGATCTTCTAGACTTGATGCTTTGTTACTTCACGAAAAATCCATGCATTAACAAATATGGAAAACCAATAACTCTCACCAAGAAACTAACTTTGTTCTCTGCTAGTGAGGATTATGATCAGTTCAGGCGCCAGAATAAGGTACTTTAATTTTCCCTTAAGATTTAGTATTATTCATAGTGCTCATGATTCAAGTCATTGAATGAAAATTTTACTTAAAATGACGTTGCTTTGCTATCTTTGTACTAATTGTTACTTTATGTTTGATTGACTTGCAAGGGATCGAAGTTGATGAAAAATGTAGATTTATACAGACCTTATTTTCTCTTTGACGGCATGTGGGTACCACTAATCAATAGCCAATTAGCCGTGTGTAGAATTCAATCTTAATTTAATCACACTAATATGAATGAATCGAATTTCGTATTGTTTCTTAACAGATTTAATGTCAAGAACGCAGAAAGTTTGAGAATGGTAACAGAGGGAGTTGCTGGCATGGATGACAAATTTAGCTTTGATCCAAATAACATTACTTGGAAAGACTTCATGATGAATGTCCATTTTCCTGGTCTAATGAAGTACTCTATTAGGGAATCACCTATTTATATTGGAAGTAAGATGTAATAATGTTTTTTAAAGCAAGTAAGATGTAATAATTATTATAAAGGATATGTTTAATTTCTCGATTATGCGTTTATGAAATATATGGCCAAAGGTGCAATCTCTGATTTAAGAATATTGATTAGTGTTTTCTGATGTAACAAAAAAAAATTATTTTGAAGATAACAATCTCAACCACCTCTATTTTGCGTATTAGGTAGTATTACAAACATGCTAGTTGAATCACCAACAACCGATGTCGACATGGAACAATTTTTAGTAGGTTTTTAGACGAAGAGACACATGATTGAACCAATCTTACACTCGAATAAGAGGTATTCCAAGACTGTATAGCTATCGGTACGGGACTATATATGAGGAGGACATAAAAGATTCGATTGGTGCTACTCGTGACAACAACATACATTTTTTTGGATGCCCAACTCATACAAAGTTTAAGGTTAAATGTGTTTGCCTTGGAGAAATTTTGGGATGAGTGGCCTCCTAGGAAGTTTTCTCGAGAAGCGCGTGTGTGAGGACAAAGCGCAATGAAAAAAGACTTGAGTTGTTACTGTAAGATCACTCGCCAAATCGGGATGTTACAAATGGTATTAGAGTCAACATCTTCCTGTATGATGTGGTTCGAGGACGAACCAAGCGAAAACTGGTGGGCATGTGACAAACGACTTTGCCGAGGGCGAGGAGTGATCGCTGGTGCAGTGAGACACAGACAAAGAGCGACTCTTGGAAGGCTTCTAGGCGAAGGGGCACATGATTGAACTGATCTTGTAGCCGAACAAGAGATATTTCAAGGCTGTATAGGTATGAGACTATACAACTGAGGACGCCATAAAATATTTGATTAGTACTACTAATGACAACAAGATGCACGAGAGCCCAACTCATACAAACTCCAAGGTTAAATGTGCTTGCCTTGGAGCAATATTGAGATGAGTGACCTCCTGAGAAGTTTTCCCGGCAAGCGCGTAAGTGAGGATAAAGCGCGATGAAAAAAGACTCTTGTTGCTACCGTGAGGCCAGTCGTCAGATCTGGATGTTACAAGCATCCTAAAAAAAGGCTATTGAAGTAGTTGAATATGTCATTGGACACTGGATGATAATGGAATTGGAGCTACCACCTTCGGAACCTTGCATGGATGTAGGGGGCTATGTGTTGCCACCTAAACAAGAGGAATTCAGTTAACTGCGCTGACAACTAATTAGTTGATTTGGTATATAATGTTGAGATTTGGCTCATTGTATTTTGGTCTAAAATCTTTAGTTTATTAGGATTTGATTTAATGTGGATTGTAAAAGGTTTTAAGGGATTGTTATAGGATTTATTAGGATTTTATTGTAAAATAGAGATCAATAGAATCCACTATAAATATGATAACAATGTAACCCTAAAAGTTGTACTTTGTACCACATGTTTCATGCCACAAGTAATACAAAGGAGCTATAGCTACTCTATAGCCGCAGAGGTAGGCAATTTGGCCGAACTGCGTGACCAAAGATGTCGTGTGCTTTATCTGTGATTTCTCGCTCTACTACTTCGTGCAATCAAGGTGCTTGAATCCCCTACAAGTGGTATCAGAGCCGATGGTTCGTGGGACCATGGTAACGGCTGGACAACT
Organism: Lotus japonicus; assembly: GCF_012489685.1. NCBI lineage: Eukaryota > Viridiplantae > Streptophyta > Magnoliopsida > Fabales > Fabaceae > Lotus > Lotus japonicus. The sequence continues at coordinate 3,635,621 of NC_080043.1, forward strand.
TCCGCAGAGGGACCGATGGTTAGTAACCATGGTAACGGTCGGGTAACTTATGCGGAGGGGCCGATGGTTAGTAGCCATAGTGACGGCTGATATCTTCCGCTGCGAAGGGAGGTCAACAAGGATTGCAGAAGTCGTTGTGAGAGGAGAAACCGACGGATCTGAAAGACACGGAACAAGGTGGATATCTGTCTACTTTCAAGAGGCGATGGCCACGCCAGGGAAGGAGAAGTGGATGGATACCAAGGTGAAGGAGTGAAGCAACAGGGTGTTGAGCAAGGTGGAGTTCAATCCCAGAAATCAGAATCAGGAAACTAAAGCATCAGATCTTCATAGGGGAGTTCGGAATTCGCCAAGGTGGAGATTGTTGAGATTTGACTCATTATATTTTGGGCTAAAATCTTTAGTTTATTAGGATTTGATTTAATGTGGATTGTAAAAGGTTTTAAGGGATTGTTATAGGATTTATTAGGATTTTATTGTAAAACAGAGATCAATAGAATCCACTATAAATAGGATAACAATGTAACCTTAAAAGTTGTACTTGGTACCACATGCTTCATGCCACAAGTAATACAAAGGAGTTATAGCTACTTTATAGCTGCAGAGGTAGGCAATTTGGCCGAACTGCGTGACCAAAGATGTCGTGTGCTTTATCTGTGATTTCTCGCTCTACTACTTCGTGCAATCAAGGTGCTTGAATCCCCTACATATAAGAATATGACATCTGATTTTAATTAGCTAAGTCACAAAGTGCTAATTGAGGTTCTATTAATTATCCAATTTGAACTTTCAGTATAAAGCAGACAATTTCAGCTAAATTAGTTAGTTGTTAGTTGATAGATTAGTGATTAATTAGTTGTTAGCTGATGGATCATCTGCTAATCAGATGATTTGAACATTTTAAATTGGTCAGCAAATTTGCACTTCAAAATGTGAAAGATTGTTAACCTAAATTTGTTGCTCTAGTAAAATACTAGACATACAACACGTTGAAAGAGATAATTTAGTTTTTGTTGATAACCGGAAATCCCTACTTTAGGTGATATTTTCGTTTGGAACTAGAAGAGAACGTTAAAACGGATCCACTCGCAACAAATGTAGGAGCTTCATGTTAAATAGAGATAGTGGAGCCAGCTGATCAACTTAAAAAGGGAAACCCACTAACTGATGTGATTGGGTGTCATGATGCTAAAAGTTTGTATACGTGCTTTGCAATCAACTCTGATATGCGTCCATAAATAAATAGTTGTTTGATGCTTATTTGTAAATGACAATAGTCAATACAACTCTATGTTTTTTTTTTAATTTACTTTACTTTTCAATCCTTTACTTACGTTTCAACCTTTAAGTTTCAAGTTTTTATTATTTTCCTATCACCATTTACTTTAGTTTAACGGTGTTGTCTAAGGTGGTGCAATAGTAGGTGGGTCTTGCACCCATGCCATACATGTTTGGACCAATAGGAACACACCAGCTGTCAGGGTGTGCAATTGATAACCGGGTGCATCTGTTAATTGGTTTTTATATATTTTTTCAATTTTATTTTGTTTCTTACTACAAAGCCCCTCCACTGAGTGATTTTCCTCAACACTGAAGTACAAATCAGAGTATTTATTGCAGATCTGGGCAAGCTCACAACACCAAAAAGCAACTGAAGTGCGAAGTGGGTAGGGATTCTTTGATCAAGTAGTGATTTTTTAGAACTGGGTCTGGATCCTATTGATTAAAAATACACTCACTATGATCTACATTCACCATAACTACACTAACAGTTAACAATCACCTTACTCGTTCTCATTGTTAACAATCCAATGAAATCTCATTCATCAAAATTTATAATTTTTCCAACCAAGAGGGTGATATCGTGATAGAAGTAAGCAAAATCCAATGAAATTGAAAAGTCACCCACCCAAAATTCTCTTCAACAAACATGAATGAAACAACTTTTTGGTATTCTCTCACAACAGCATCAACAAAGTAGTACCCCAAGTAAAATGAAACAACCCCTTGATCATCTTTCTCAACAATATCCCATATCTGACCCGAATCAAATAGAACCCACACAAAAAAATCGAACAGAACCTACAACAATCTGGGAGAACTCATAAGGCAGGCAGAGAGATGTGGACAGATGCCTTAATAGAGATTAAAACTTGTATTTGAAATTTTCTAGATGATGATGAGGAAAAAGGGTTGTTGACTTTCTTCATGAACCCATTTATTGATTTGGTGGTTCTCCCCAAATCTGCAGCACCTCTTATCTCACTCTCTAAATTGGTGGTCAGCGACGACAGACAGGAGGATGCCGCGACACTCGCTGTTGAAGAGGACTGCTTGCGGCGGCGCGACACCAGAAGAGTTCCGACACGGAGGAGGCAAGGCTCTTGCGGCATGCTTGTCAGTTCAGAGGCCATTAGTGGGGGAAACGCGCCGGAGAAGAAAGGAAACACGTGGAAGGAGTTCGCCGGCGAAGACATGGAACAGAGCAGAGAGGGGAGCCGTTGAGAGTGAAGGAGGAGAGAGATGGGAGAGGGTATTTTTGTACTATTAGTACATTTATTGTTTTGATTTTTTTTAGCAGGTAAACATGACCTGCTATAATAGGTATTTTTTGGCCATGTATGGTGCAAGACCTAGGATGCGCTTGCACCCTAAAAGCCACCTAGTTTAACAACTGTTTACAAAAAAAAAAAAATAACTGTTTACAACTTTTATCAATCATCTTTATTTCTTTCTTCCCAACTTCTCAGCAAAGTATAACTAAGAGTTTTTTAAAGTATTTTATAAACTAATCTGAGAACAAAGCCTATTCCTTAAGCAATTGTCTGAAAAAGAAAATCAACTATTAATCATTAATTAGCTGATTTCAAGCGGCTGAGGGCTAAGTTCTTTTAATCAACAATTGCCTTCTTAATTTCTTCTATGGTTTAATAAGAATTCTTTCAATTATAAGAGCATCTCCAATGCTAGTTCTTATTTCTTAGTTCTTAGCATTATTCATGTGGGCCCGTATTGTCACATGTGCTTAAGCAACTCTTAAACAATTTTCCTCCAACCATGAGTTCTTAGTTCTTACTACTATTTATTTGGTCCCACCAACCACATTATTTATACTTTTTTATTTTCATAAAGTAAAAAACAAAACTCAAAGTAATAAAGTAATTTGGATCAGAGAGAAATAATTAATATTTTAAGCTAAGAACTCAAAAAGTAAAACTCCTTATATAAGAACTGAGTTCTTATTTTGAAGAACTAAGAGCTCCACATGTCAGCACCTCCAATGTAAAGTTCTTAGTTCTTAGTTTTTAACTCAAAAATAAAAACTAAGAACCTTGCATTGAAGATGCTCTAGGGAAGCTTCAACAGCAAGATATCTTGGCATGTTGAGATGAGATCATAAAGAGGAAATTATAGCTAGCAACATTAGTCCCTAGGGGGTATCCAAGAAAGAGTAAAGTGGGGGAATTTGAGTAGGGGCCTACATTTCGTGGCATAGTCAATATGTAATGAAGTGAACAAGTCATGCCGCCAACCTGTAAGGATTAAGACTCAATTTTCCCAGCTCAACAGATATCTTCTCATAATGGGGAGTGAATATGATAAGGACCACTCATGAAAACATTTGCAACTCAGTTTACCTGGAAAGTTACAGATCAAAAGTAGGACAGAAATATTGGAACAAAGAAAGTAAAAGAGGAAAGAAAGAAAAAATCTCAGTTTTGTGTCATCAAAACCCCACCAAATGTCTCACATGATCTTATCCTCTTATTTTATTAGCTACATAACTTACAATGCCATCCAATTCAATCCCATAACAAACTTTGTTCCTAGTGCTTTGCAATGGTGCTTATAAAGTGGCGTTACTGGGATCAGGATTATCTCATGTATAACTTTTACATGAAATTATATATGTCTCAATCTTCATAATCATTATATAGGTAACCCTCTAACTAAATGTGAACAGAAACACAATATCTGACTTAACATTGTGATGTGAGAGGATTCTAATCCAGGGTCATAAGCTTTTTTCTATCCCAAACCGTTTACTCTCTCATACACACAGAGAAAAAGAGAATGAGATTGAGATTCCATACAGCTAAAAGGCATAGACCAATGATTGGTCTTTTTTTTCTTGTATTTTTACCTTCCTTCTCTGTCACTCCAACCTAAAGATCCTTGGGAACAGAGGCACATTACTGCAGGATAGTGGAAATGGGGGAAGTTCCATGCAGGAAAAGCATGGTTGATGACTTCAGCACAGCACAATAACCCACTCAACGAATCCACCGATTTATGAGCTTCCATGATTCTCTCCTAATTGAACTCTGACAATTCTAAGGCCTATTTTCAGCATAGCAGTAATAACAATTCAATTAGCATTGATTTTGAGACATTGCCATATGGTCAAGTTAGAAGCCTTGGTCATATTCACCCCAGTTTTCATAAATATATGCATCCACAATCCCACTCATTTTCTCTTTTTGCTTTCTATTCTTTCCACAATCCCACATTGCCATATTGCCATATGGTCAAGTTAGAAGCCTTGGTCATATCTCTCATTTTTCTTTCTTCTATTTTTCTTCTCTCGGACATATGTGTGGATTTGGGGTGCCAACAAAAAACAATTTTTATTACCCCTTAGTTTAGCTTGCATAATGTTATACAGAAAATGACATTTATATAGTGCAGACATCTAATCAATATTCACAGTGAGAAAGGAAGAGATAAAGAGATAAATGGAATGATGCTATAAGAAAGAGATAAAGAAAATGAGTGTTTATAAGTATCTGTTTAGATGTCTAAATAATAAAGTAATGCCCCTCACTAGAGGTTGTATGGCAGATTCCAACCTCCCCATGTTACAAGTTCCCCCTTTACCTGTCCCCACCATCCACAAATGTTATAAAAACCCACTTCCCTCCATTCCCTCTCCTTCAATTACTCATCAAATCCCTCATTACTTCCTTATCCTCTGATCATTGTTTCCTTATAATCACAGCTCCTAACCCATTAGTCCTCTCTTTCTCATCAACAAAATACACTTCCCAAATTATAAGCACACAAAACAATCAGGCTACAAAATGTGCAGCACCAAGGCCAAAGTAACTGTAGGCCTAGAAGCCACAACCACAATTCCTTGGGCTAGAATCAATGGCAGGCCTGTCCTTCAACCAACTTGTAATAGAGTTCCTAACCTTGTTGAGGGGAGAAATTCAATCAAGAAAGTGCCACCAAAGTCACTTTCTCCACCATCACTTCCACTTCCAACCAAGACTTCATCTACACCCCCAATTTCTCCTAAATCAAAGTCCCCAAGGCCTTCAGCAGTAAAGAGAGGCAATGAGAGTAATGTGCTGAACTCAAGTTCTGAAAAGATTGCAACCCCAAAAAATTCCACAAGAACCCCAACTCTTGAGAGGAAGAAGTCCAAGAGTTTTAAGGATACTGCCATTTCTGCTTCTGCTGAGGCATCATTGAGTTACTCTTCCAATTTGATCACTGATGCCCCAGGGAGCATAGCTGCAGTGAGGAGAGAACACATGGCACTGCAGCATGCACAGAGAAAAATGAAGATTTCTCATTATGGAAGATCAAAGTCTGCAAATTTTGAAAGAGTTGTTCCTCTTGATTCTTCAATCAATCTCACATCAAAGACAATTGAGGAGGAGAAGAGATGCAGCTTCATCACTGCCAATTCAGGTAATTGCAAATTGGCTTTGACACACACTTTTTATAATTTGTGCTGGGTGTTTTATCTGAAATTCATATTGTGCTAATTTCAATGTCTCTTTTTATGAATAGATCCCATTTATGTTGCTTATCATGATGAACAATGGGGAGTTCCAGTCCATGATGACAAGTAAGTCCCCACTTCTCTCTCTTATCACACGTAATCATAATTTAGACCTGGATATGACTCCTTAAAAGTGAGAGACTCACTATAGAGAGTAAAGTAAGTCACTGAAGCCGTTGATTGAAAAATTAACAGTTGTCATTCAAAGAACACCATGATGTACTGTACAAGTATGCGATCACAATCACAACTGTAGAATTTTCAATCGCAACTGCAATAACTTACTTTACTCTCGAGTTCCTGGAGACAAATCCATTCACACCAAACATAAACATGAAGGGAAGGACAAATGGTGTTGATTGTTGCTAACAAAAATGCTATTTCATATGCAGGATGTTGTTTGAACTTCTTGTTCTAAGCGGGGCACAGGTTGGATCTGATTGGACTTCAATCTTGAAGAAACGCCAAGATTTCAGGTTGGATTCTAATATAAAAAGTAGTGTCTAAATGCATGATTTTATATGAACTCAAATTAAAATGTACTTTTTGTGGGGTTTTCCCTTGAATGAATGAACTAATGAATTTAAATTATCTACAGGACTGCGTTTTCAGAATTTGATGCAGCAACTGTAGCAAATTTCACAGATAAGCAAATGGTGTCTATTAGTTTGGAATATGGCATTGATATAAGCAGAGTTAGAGGAGTTGTTGATAATGCTAACCAAATTTTAGAGGTATAACAACAATTTCAGCCTCAACAACTGTGCCCTTTTCATTTCTATTTTTTGCTCTGTGTCTCTTCTTTACACATTATGCCTCCCAGAACACTAGTTTACCAATTATGAGAATATTCTATAGAAAAAGATCATATTAATTAGTTAGTTAGAGTACCAATGAAGAAAAGTACAATAATGTCTTATTTTTCAACTACATTTTATATTATTTTCTTAATTCGCCTATCTACAAGAAAGTTTGCATATAAACAAGTTCCAAAAAGGATGGAAATCTCAATGCCTGACATATCTGAACTGATTGATCTCTATGTTAAATTTCAAACCATATCAACCTGGTCAAAATTTTAGTCACTTCTATTTTACTCTAGTTAAATATTTTCTAATAAAATCTTTGTGAATTGGGCTATCACAGATTATCAAGAACTTTGGCTCATTTGACAAATACATATGGGGTTTTGTGAATCACAAACCAATCTCCACTCAATACAAGTTCAGCCACAAGATCCCAGTCAAGACATCAAAATCAGAGAGCATAAGCAAAGACATGATCAGAAGGGGGTTTAGGTTTGTAGGCCCAACAGTGCTTCATTCATTTATGCAGGCAGCTGGACTCACCAATGACCATTTAATTACATGCCACAGGCACTCCCAATGCTCCTTATTGGCATGATCTCACCGCCATTAATTTTAACCAAGGAAGAACAAATTGACCAAGTAACAAAAGTTATGCAATGTAGGGTGAAGATGAAGAGCATAGATTATGTGTAATATGCTAACTATAGTTCACTTTCAGTTAATCCTTTATGTATAATATTAGATTAGATAGGAGAAAAAAAAAGGTTTTCTATTTGTGTGACATGAGTGACAGTTTGAGTTTGGTTTGCATAGACAATTGAGGGGAAAATGATTATTAGAGAGAAGAAAAAAGTTTAGGATTCTAATTGATTCTGAAGTGGAATCAATTATTTGAAGAAGCTTATATGAATTGATTTTGAGAAAATAGAAGCTGATCCAAACATGGTTGTGAAGTGGTGGGAGGCTATGGGAGGGGGCAGTGACCATGTGCATGTGTGCAAGTGTGAGGCAAGGGCATGTGAGGTGTTCAGTTTGCTTTACATCGCATTATTATTTGATTCCATGTAACAGGCTGTGTGTGTGGGATACTTGAAAAGGGGAGTGTAGGACCATGCACCCTCCTTTTCATTCTGTTGCTTTGTTTATGGGATTGTTATCTTTCCTGTATTCTCTAACTTTTTGGTTATGGGGAATATTTGGGGTTGGTGTCAAGTTCTTTGAGTGGTTTTCAATGCATCTGCCATGTGCTCCTGTACTACTTGTGATTAATACATGCATTCAAAATGTTAACAAGATAAGTAACTTTATTGCTTCATAATAGGGACAGATCTCTTCACACATTACATTGGGCAAGTCAAGTACGCTAACAAGAGTATGTTAGACACACGAGAATTTTATCTAAAACATTAAAGCATTGAGTTTGTGAATGTTATCTTTTATCATCAACTAATTTTTTTTTAGATAATGTGAGCAAACTTAATTTCTCGACAAACTCTCCATCCCATGTGCCCCAATATTTTCTTGCAATAAACGATCTCTCCTCTCTTATTTGATGCTATCTTCGGTTGGATATAAAAAAAATTAAACATTAATATAATATTTATAGATATAAGTTTTGTGTAAATTATAAAAACTAATGCAAACTCGTTATGTAAGGGTTAATTGCACTCCCTCTATTTTAAAACCGTTGTTTAATTTTTTTTCACTTATTTTTAAAACCGTTGTTTTACAATTTTAATATTATTCATCACATTTTCTTCCATTTATACTCTCATTTAATACTATGGCGTTGCTTAATAGGACGTTGTTTCGGCACCCTTTTAAAATGGAAGGGTTTGAAAACCCTTCCAATTTAGAGTATAAACTCCTTTGAGGTTAATCATTGTTACACCAACCTCTCATCTATTATTTAACAAAACACTAACTTCCATTATTTTATCGGGAACATTGCACTAACCAACTCTCTTGAGGTTTATTATTGTACTGACTTCCCCTAAAATTTATCATCATAACACTAAATACCCGTCTATTATTCAAAATGATGTATGAAGGAGGGGAGGTCAATGCATTCTGCAACTGGAGGGGAGGTCAGTGCAATAATATTATTAAACCTCAGGGAGGTGAGTGTATCCCTAAACTATAAAGGACTAGATTGTAAATTATAAAAGTTTGTTGTTGAAGAAATTAAAATAAATTAAGCCTAAAGAAAATGAAACCCCTCCATTTTTATATGGGTACCTATGAAATTGCCTAATATTATATCTCTCACATGCCACCTCTTATTTTTTTTTTGTTTCCCAAGGTATCCCCACAGCCGACAGCCATGAGACTAATCCTTCGTGGCTCTGAGATCACGTTAAGTGGGTAGGCCTCTCCCAACAAATGTTTCTCCATACGCACCGTCCAGGAATCGAACCCTGGACTAGATGGCCACCTCTTATTTTCATCCATCAAAATTTTCATCAATTACTAGGCCCTGATTGGAGTGGCTTTTGGTTTATGTTTTGAAATTTTTAAAAACCAAAAAAATTATCATATCTAATCATGAACAATTTTCAAGATAAATAATTAAAATAAAAAAGTTTACTTTTTAGTTTTGAAACCATATTATGTTTTAGTGTAGGCCAAATCGTTCGGGTGGTTGCTATTTTTTTAAGATATTAAAAAATATGGTTTAAGGAGTAATATTTTTTAAGATATTAGAAAATTACCATATCTAATCAGGAACAATTTTCAATCTAAATGTAAACCATTTATCTTATGGTATCTTCCCGTTAAAAACAACCATTTATCTTATTGAGATATTATGTATAATAATCCCATGCAAATCACATGTTATATAACTAGTTCTGTGAGGAAATTGTGTTAGGTGCAGTTAAGCATTGGTTTCTGACTACAACACCTAAGAGGAGAGTAAGGGCAAAAAAAAGAAAAAGAGAATTTGCTAAACCACTATTTCATAGAGAATAAAATGCCTATCCATCCGTGTTCATGGTAACGACCATTTCCTTTCTCTCTTTATCCATCTTTCATTTGAAGCACTGTGTACTTACAGTCACATTGATTTCATTTCGTTTTAATTTGCTATTTTTATATGTAAATGTGTTTCCTATTTGTGGCTGTTGCTAAGATATCATTTCCTTTCTCATGTTTTTCTTTCTTTTTTCTTTCTTTCACTTTTTTTAAATGTGGCAAAACTCAATGTAAAGAGAGACGCTTCTCCATTGACCATGCAAGGGAAACATTATTTTTAGTTCTCTTGGTCATTCTCAGAGAGCCTGAGAAATTATCAGGTTTTGCTGATAGCTTTTACTTTCAGGTTTGACCTGCATTCCCTGACATCTTTTCTAAGGGGTTCTCTTTTCTCCTCACTTGAATCTACATTATGTACGATAATGATTTGTTCACATATGCATATGTCATTTGTGATGAGTACAGGTATATTGATATATAAGTATCATAAATTATAAAAATGATCATATTTGTATCTGACTTTGACCATATCAGTTTGGCTGACATCCCTTATAAACTTCATGATCATGATGTCAAAAGTCAAGCATTTTAATATACAGACTTCTTGCTTTAGAATAATTTGTACATATCTAATCATAACAAGAAATCCAAATGCATTCTACACATATGGATATATGGATTTACATTAGAGGCTATATTGATTCACTTGTATATTTATCATATGACATATTCTATCATAACTAACTTATTTTCATGTGCACTTGCAGAAATTCATCCTGAGGGGTGTTGTAACTGTGTTGTCCACTAATGGCATCAAAGCCTGTTGAAATGCCTGATTTACTTGATGTAAGAGTTTCATGTTGGTTCATTTTAAAACTACAATGATTGACTATAAAAAGAAAATCAACCATTCCAATGATTTCTGAAGAAAAATCTGATGTGTTATTTTGTAACGGCCAAATTATTTATGATTGTGCAAAGTGATAAAACCTTTCTGTTTCATCCTTAAATGCAGACGAATAACAACAATTCATCAGAAAAAATCCTCAAGACTGATGCAAACTTGGCAAATGACTCAGGAGGTCATGCACAGATAGACCAAGTTTCTAAAAACAATGCAAAGATGACAACAACAAGTAAACCATCATCTAGACCTCAGAGACTGGAACCATCCATGAGGAACATGTCTGAATTCTCCACAGCCTCATCTGCAAGGGGGTTTCATACAAAGAACCATGGCTACAGGAGCGGATCTAGCTCCCGCAGCGACAGTTTAGAGAGCACAAGTGCACCGATTAAGCCCCACACCGGAGGCGATGTGAGGTGGGATGCAATTAACATGGTTTCCAAGGGCTTTAGTCTTAACCTTAGCCAGTTTAGGCTTCTGAAGCGTGTAGGGTACGGAGACATTGGAAGCGTGTACCTTGTGGAGCTTAAAGGAACTAGGACCTTCTTCGCCATGAAAGTGATGGATAAGGCGTCTCTTGCAAGCAGAAACAAGCTTCTGAGAGCACAGACAGAGAGGGAGATTCTTGGACTTCTTGACCACCCTTTCTTGCCCACTTTATATTCTTATTTTGAGACTGAGAAGTATTACTGTTTGGTCATGGAGTACTGTAGTTGTGGCAGTTTGCATTCCCTTCGATTGAAGCAACCTAACAGGCATTTCACCGAAGAAGCTGCACGGTTAGTGACTTATAAGTTGATTTCACTTCAATGACACATCAGTACTTAAACATATACACTCAAATATTGGACGTGGATTGATCTACTAGAGTGGTATATTATATATGTAGGTTAATCAATTGACATTTTTGATACAATAGTTACTCCCTCCGTTCCTGATCTTTTGTTGTTTAAGGTTATGCACATTGTTTAAGAGTGCAATCATTGATATATTTGTTGACATAAGCACCCCTATTTAATGTTCTCTTATAGTGAAGAGAGAGAATTATAGTTATTGGTTAAGAAATTTGTTATGATTTTGATTGGTGAAAATAAGAGGTGGTAGGTGAGAGGTATAGTATTAAATGAGGGTATATATGGAATAAATTGAGAAAAAATGCATTGGATTTGTAAAACAACAAAAGTTTTGGAATTTAGGCCAAAAGTTAAAACAACAAAAGATTAGGAACGGAGGGAGTATCTCCTAACCTAAGGTAAACAGAACAATGGGAGATGGAAATAAATCACCTAACCTAAGGTGGTAGCTCTAGTATTCCTTATAACTATAAAATTATGTCTAGAGTATTTCTGTGAATCAAGTTCAGTTTACTACTTGAATTGTTTCACACATTTTTTAAGTCAAGCTATAAGATGACAAAACTATTTTGTCTCCTCTTTACAGACTGCATTTCTTTACTTCATTGATTCTGTTTCTTCATTATTCTTCTTGCTCATGCATGCACTCTAATTTTCTTATATCTATCAATTTTGTTTACGGAATTGATTTTAATGTCACTTTTATAGATATCCATGTCATCCCTCTTCTGCCCTTTGGAATGTATAATTTATGAGTGCGGTGTGTAATTGGGTTATAAGTGCGATAAATTGGGTGACATGAATATCTATAAAGGTGACATTAAAATCAATTCCTTTTGTTCATTAAAAGAAAATAATCCTCCTAACTTAGTAGAAAAACTTAATTGCAAGTTTTATTATGCATTACCCGGTGTAATGCAATTACAACTAGTTATAACATCAACTTTTATTTCATTAGAATCAATTCTAGCACGCACCCAGAAACTACTCGCATTAGCGGATTAATTTTAACTCTAAAACTTGTATTTTATCAGAATCAATTCTAGCACGCACGTTGAAACTACTCGCATTAGCGAATTAATATTAACTCTAAAGTCAATTGTAGAAGAATTTCACACTGCACTTAGTTGATGATTGTGAATTGCAAGTTGATCATGAAGCATGTTTTCAACACTCAATTTGAGAATCCAATTCAATTGAAAGTGCTAATTTCCTATGACTGACAGGTTTTATTGTTCAGAGATCTTGTTAGCACTGGAGTACCTTCACATGCTCGGCATCGTCTACAGAGACCTAAAACCAGAGAACGTCCTAGTCCGCGACGAAGGCCACATCATGCTCTCCGATTTCGACCTCTCCCTCCGCTGCTCCGTCAGCCCCACCCTCGTCAAATCCTCCTCCGCACACGTCAGCACCACCACCGGCGTCATAGACGACGGCAACCACCAAGTCCAAAGCTGCATGCAACCCTCAAGCTTCTTCCCACGCATCCTCCCCTACAAAAAGAATCGCAAATCCAAATCCGACTTCGGCCTCATGGTCGGCGGCCGTCTCCCGGAGCTCATGGCGGAGCCGACGAACGTCCGGTCAATGTCGTTCGTCGGAACTCACGAGTATCTCGCGCCGGAGATTGTTCGCGGCGAGGGGCACGGAAGCGCGGTGGATTGGTGGACATTCGGAATATTCCTCTACGAGCTTCTTCATGGAACGACGCCGTTTAAGGGCGCTGGGAATCGTGCCACGCTTTTCAATGTGGTGGGCCAGCCTTTGAGGTTTCCAGAAGATTCGAATTGTCATGTGAGTCATGCAGCGAGGGATCTTATTAGAGGGTTGTTGGTGAAAGAGCCTCATAAGAGGATTGCTTATAAGAGAGGTGCTACTGAGATTAAGCAACATCCTTTTTTTGATGGGGTTAATTGGGCTCTTATTAGAAGTGCTACACCTCCTATTATACCTGAAACTGTTGATTTTTCACAGTATTTGAGCAACCAAACTGTGGCTGCTGATAAGAAGATGGCTGAGATTGTGAGTGAACAAAATACTACTACCAATGCTGAACAACCTGATTCTTATGAAGATTTTGAGTATTTCTAGCTAGAAAGAATTGCTTACAAATATCCTTGTTTCTTTCAAGGACACTGGTCTATACCAACTATAAATAAACATTAGAATGTAATGTATCTTCATCTTTTTAGTAACTCTATAGTCTATAGGGGGAGAGACTTCTTATTTCATGTCTGTGCCCAATATTCCATGTAAGTTGGTAATCATTTTTGTACAATATTGTAGAAATATATATTTTACCTTTCTTGTGTTTGTTGAAAATTATTGATTGATGGTGGTATTTTTCTTTTTGAATAAGGTATCTTTATAGTCGGCAGACCTATGAGATTAATCTCGACAAAGTTTTGATATAAAAAAAAATTGGATATATAAAACTTGAGAGTTGCAATTTGCGATGAAGTGAAAGAGAGCAATCACACTCATTTGATGACAGTAACATCGTTTTCTCATTTTCGTTAAAAAGAAAAAAGAAGAAAATGGAAAACTACTACTACGCTTCCTCCTACAGCCCTACCAACTACAGAGTCGGAGGCGGCGGAGGAGTAGGACCATCGCCAACTCGATTCCTCGACGCCAGCACCATGTTCCTCCACCACCACCACCGCACAGACCGCTACCCCTCCGGCGCCGCCGTCGACTTCGACATTACTCCGCCCGGTGTCACTTCCAGAATCCAGTCTTCCGCCACCTCCAACTTGCTCTCTCAACCTACTTCCTGGTCTTCCGCCTTCGCCGCCGCTAACGCCACCTCTTCTGCACTTGACCTCAAACGCTCCGTTGACGGTTAGTTCCTTTCTTCTCCCCTTAACATTCTATTTCAATATGTGTTCATAATAACATACTGTTGTTTTTTTCTTCAATCTATGAATGAATGAATCTAACTGGTTACAAATCCTTTGAAAGCTTGATTGGTTGATTGCTTGTTGTTGTAACTTGATTTGATGTGGATTGGGATTAGCGTCGTTTAGGTTTTGGTTGATTGAGCGAGTTTAATGTTGGATCTTCGTTTTAATTGAAATTAAATTACATTTAAGATAATTCAGAAGCTGTTTTTTGTTTTTAATTTTATTTTTTTGAGCATTCACTGCCTGTGTGATCTATAGTGTACTGCATTTGTGAATGTGGTGCTTGTAATTCAAGTAATATTTGTGGCTATGGATGTCGGTCACGACAAGACGCGTACTGCCACACTGCTATAATATCCGAAAAATACCGGAGTACTGCATTGGAATATATTAAGAAACAAAAAAGTATCAATGTACTAAATCTGAATTGAGAGTTATGATTTATATATATTAATTGACCTTCTTACAGTCAAGTGAAGTTAACCTTGACGATTGTCTACGATGACGATGAGCTTAAGAAAAACACTAAGAGGCATAATATTTCAAAATGCTAGCTTTCTCTCTTTATAAAGAAATTACTATGACAAGAAGATGATTCATATCTCTTAGAATAACTTAAGAGATTTGGTAAGATATTTTGCGAGATTGATTTTGAAATGTTATATGAGAATTTAAAATAGAGCTGTGTAGCCAAGGAGAGGTGTTGGATTAGTCCCTGACACTTCATTGTTCAAAGGGGTCGGTGCATTTTAGGTTTGCAGTGACAATTAATTTTTAAGTTGAGATTTTTGTTGCCTAAGGAAGAGGGTGACAATGTAAATCACATAATCCCAGTTAATGAATTGGTTACTGCATTTTTAGTAATCTATTCTATCTTTTTTCCCCCCACATATTTCAAGTGTCAGAATATAAACAAAGGTGGCATCATGGGCTTATATGGGATTTATGTAGTTTTAGTAACTCCATACAATGCAAACTAGTGGCTGGTGTTGCGAAAGAGCAAAGATATAGATATCATAGAAGATATTTTGATTGTATGTGGGCTACGTGATGTGAACAACAATCACAATAGTCGCTAAAAAAGGTGTGCTAGAGTTGGCTTCTTGTTTGAGTCTGCACTACTTAGCACGTTACTACCAAAACGTATTTGAACTTTTGACCTCAATGAGCGCCCACAATGTTGCCCACTTTACATACTTTCTGGAATATATTGCGAATTGCAATGTATGGTAGATATGTTTACATTATTTTGATATATTTACATCAAACCTACACTTAGAGCTTGTATACATTCTAAATGAGCTTTAGTTGCCTCACTTTATAATTTATATACATATTATATTCTTTATATATGTAGGCTCTGTCAAAAATTATTTTCTTAGTCAAATTTACAAAGTAACATAATATATTTGCTTTGAATTTCTTGTATATACTATTATCTACTATAGCGCTCTACCATCCAACCATTTTGAGCACAATTGGGCCAAGTGAAGCTTGGTATTCTACAAACTCACTGGCCAAGCGCCATAGATATGAAAGTGGAAGCAATATGCCTATGTATCCACAGAGGCCAGGAGAGAAGGATTGTGCCCACTATATGCTCACAAGAACCTGTAAATTCGGAGAGAGCTGCAAGTTTGACCATCCTATTTGGGTTCCTGAGGGTGGAATCCCAGATTGGAAAGAGGTGACTGTTTATTATTATTATAAGTATTATTTATGCCTACGGAAATTTTATCTTATTGTATATTACATTTAGTATTGGTTATTGCAAAGTGACATGTATTTTTACGATTCTATATTTATAGAGTTGAGCATATATGAACATATGTATATAGTGTTGTATTATGCACTAGTTTAACCAACTATCTTATATTTATATATATATATATTATAGTTGTAGCAAAATCCTTAATTTCTATGTATGTCAGTGTCCAACACTGTATAGTTATTTGTGGATTATAATAATAGAATATAAAGTGGACCAAATAAGTCGACTACAGAGTAATTTTAGTACAACAAAATAATATGCAAACTAATAATATTGAAGGCTAATAACTATTTCTTATGTTGCAACTCTTTGCATTAAGCTGGAGCATGTATATCATATGCATGAATCATATTATAAGTTTAATTACTTAACTGGCTTGCGGGCTTCTGAGGAACTCAGTAAAAACATGTTTCTTAGTCATTTGAACTAACAAAACTAGTAGAGATAAATCTTGACAGGATCTACTCTTCGATAGAAAGGCAATCCACCACTTTATGTTTGGTCCTTTCATTAAAAAACCAAGTTGGATAAAATGTTTTAGGCAGCTTGGTTGTCACATATTAGTTGCATCTATTTTACTTCCCCACATTTTTCAGAGCTTATGATTTGAGAGCTGTGGGGTTGAGCATGTAGATGCTGTCATAATGGCACTTTACTTACATTTATTTGACACTATTACAACTTTTTATATTAATGAAACTGTGTTTGGGTGGTGTTACATGATTGTTTACGACTAGTTCACTTATTTTGAACTTGCTTAACTGTATTAGAATGATATTTTACTACACTGTCAATGAATTTTTGCTCTAGTAGTATCCAGGGTCTCATAAAGTTTATGGTAGGTGTTAGAGATTACATGTTATAGACCTACAATAAGCTGTATATATGGCATGTGTTCTTCTTACCATTCTCACCTTTTCTGATTTATCTCTGCTGGCTAACGATTTTGATCACAAAAGATGAACTAGCAATTTCCATTCTTAAAGATAGAACTGGCTTACTAATTTATGATACCCATGCTTGATTGGTTGGCTTAGGTTCCAAATATTGTTACTAGTGAAACTCCCCCTGAGAGACCAGGAGAACCAGACTGTCCAGTGAGTAAAATTGGCAATTATTCTTTTCCTTCATTTTACTTTCAGATGCAGTTGGGCCTTTTCTCATTGATTTTGGGTTTAATACATTGCAGTTCTTTCTGAAAACTCAAAGATGCAAGTTTGGTTCGAGGTGCAAATTTAACCACCCTAAGGTTTCCTCTGATGTTTCCGGCTTACCTGAAAGGCCACTAGAGCCCCCTTGCGCGGTTAGATATTTATCTTTTATATTCACCTAATAAATAAGACATCATTTATACATGGCTTACTTCATGTTTTATATCTATGCAGTTCTACATGAAATCTGGACAATGTAAATTTGGCGCTGCATGCAAATTCCATCACCCCAAAGATATCAAGATTCAGTTGTCTGATGAACCAAATCTTACTGTTGAGCAGACACAAACAAATCCTATGTTAGTGGGGGCAACTGGGGATACACAACCGGTCAAGCCTCTTATATCTCCTCTGTTGAATAATAATAGCAAAGGGCTTCCTATAAGACTGGTAAATTATCTATTAAATTCTTTCATGCTCATTCTCTATTGATGAAAGTAATGACTAGGACCAAATTGTCTAGTATTATCAAGTTTTCCTTTTCTTCTATTCTTCTCTTGTTTCATGCTGCTTTGGACTGTTGAAGTGTTGAGTGTAGGGACAAAATGGTGTCTGACACTATATAATGATTGTAGCAGAAATTCTGATATTTGAGTAGATTGGTTTTGCCTAGCATTGTAACTCAGGCTTTTGCTAGTTGGCAATCCATCTTACTTATCATTTATTTTTATCTCATGTTTTATAAATTATACTTATGGATGTAAAAAAATTGTTAGTTTATTGCAACTTCCTCTGTCAATTTCTTGCATTCATTTTTTTAAAGGCTGTTTTTTCACTGTATAAATCTCTTCTGACCCAGGGGGAAGTGGATTGTCCATTCTACATGAAAACTGGAAGGTAAATATTGATATATTTTTGCCTACTTTTTACTAGAAGTAAATGAATTAAATGTCCTCACCATTTTATTTTCATTTATATGAATCAGTTGCAAGTATGGTACCACTTGCCGCTACAGTCATCCCGACAAGAATGGTATGTGTATGGAGTTGCTTTTTAATATTTTTTGATGTTTCCTAAGCAATCGTTTCACATGACTGTACTTTGGTGTAGCAGTTAGTCCATCTATTGCTGCATTGGGGTCTTCTGTCTTGGCATCTTCAGCTACTAATCTGAACATTGGAGCTCTTAATCCAGCTCTCTCTGTTTATCAAGCTTATGAACCCAGGCTGTCAAATCCAACGGTAATGTGGAAGTTGTTATTGTACTTAGTCTCCACCTGGAGAATTGGCTGGTGTGAATTGCAAATAATGTAATCCAACACTTGATTCTCATTCTTGTGGGGTAAGGGAGGGATTTTTGGATGGTTCTTGTTATGTTCAGAATTTAGGGTTCAAAATAAATGAATATTTCAGGTGTGTTTAGATATAAAATTGAAAGGTGACTTGGGAAGTTCTTGTTTTTGTTCTACTTTTTTACTGGCTCTACGCAGTGGGATATGGCATGGTTGTTATCGCTATATTATTTAAACAGAAAGTTGATGGATTGGCTCAATTAGTAGTAAGATTGATCGACATTGACTTGTAGGTCTTGGGTTAGATTCTTGCCGGTGGTCTTTTACTTGTTGGTCATGTGAGTACCATTGTAAGTCATTACTGAGACATGTGACATGCCTTAGCCTTGAAATGGGGCAAATCCTGATCTCAGAGAAGAAGCAAGGCTAAATTGTTGATAGTTTATGCTTATATAATGCTTTGGAGCAAAATCTGAAATTTTGGAAAATGGGAGATTTAAGTTAGAAGTTGCATCTAAACTTGGTCATTTTTCTCGCTTTATGCTTGATAAGATACTTGCTTTGTATAAAACATAAATATGCATCAATGTTTTAGTCTTTTAGATGTCTTATGCCTCTTGTTATTAACCAGAACAAATCATAGAAGTGTTAAGAAACATTTGCATATAATGAATCGAAGTATAGTTATGTATAAGACATACAGAGTTCATAAATGCAATATGGCTTGGGTATGCCTCTATACTTTTGGATATAGTCGAACCTGGTAAATGGAGCTATTGAATGATTCCTGAAATGAATAGGACCTCTTAGATCATGGCAAAAATAAAAATCCTTCTTCCTTATATTCTTACATGGAAATAATATTTGTCTGATTACATCTTTCAATAATTCAATCAAGTAGTTAAATGTGGTTATTTATGGGTGTGTGCTGTGAAGTTTTTGTGATTTTCGTGTGTGTTTCTCTTGCTTTATTATTTTGCTTGACCCTTGTTTGGGCTCATATGTTTTCTGTGTATATGCCCATACTCTGCCATTTTTCTTTTTATTGCTGGTTCCTCAGGTCTCATTTTCTGTTTCTGCTGCATAGTTTGCTAACTTTACTTTCTTTACTATTACATAGTTTCATAATAGTATCGTTTTTTTTTTAAATGAGCCTGCTCATATAGTACGTTTTCTTTCTCCTACGAAGAGTATGCTTTTTTTGGTCTCTTTGAGGCTAGGCTACTTTGCTGTTTAGCCTCATGAAAGTTAGAGAATTAGTTTGGAACTGCTCTTTCACAACCCATAACATTAACAACAATTAACAAATGCTAATATAGAAAGCAAGTTGTTCATTTTAGAAAAGTTGCCATGCCATTCTTGAATTACTGTAAATTGTTTCCAAGAGTTATCACCATTGATGAATATACTTGAAGGATAATGCATCTCATGTATGCGATTTGTTTTCCAGTCTCAGGTGGGAATAGCAGGGCCTATCTATCCTCAGCGGCCTGGACAGATAGAATGCGATGTAAGCACTTGAGTTATGTTCCAGTTATATTTCAGCAGCTAATATTTATTTGGAGTATATGTCACTTTTATTGCTCGGGGCATCAGGCCATTTGGTATTAGAGTAAAAAATGTAGAGGGCTAGGTGCTCAATTTTCTTCTTGCGGATCTATCTATTTAATTAAGACCACTCACCAAGGCTGATCAATAATTTCCCTTGTAGTTTTATATGAAAAATGGCGAGTGTAAATTTGGGGAAAGATGCAAGTTCCATCACCCAATTGACCGCTCAGCACCATTACTGTCAAAGCAGGCCTCACAACAAACTGTTAAACTCACTCCTGCTGGATTACCAAGAAGAGAGGTATGTTTGATCTCAACGTGCACACGTGGTACACATTCTTACTGCATTTGCATTTTTCTGTTAAACCCTTCCAACTAATAAATTGATTGTGTATTCTTAAAAGGTGCAAGATTAGGTTTGGAGGTTGTTTTAATATAGTAGAAGTTACTTGGACTGTCACAGATTTCATGTGGTGGAAGTTTTTCAAG
The DNA here is from genome assembly GCF_012489685.1 of Lotus japonicus. Taxonomy (NCBI): domain Eukaryota; kingdom Viridiplantae; phylum Streptophyta; class Magnoliopsida; order Fabales; family Fabaceae; genus Lotus; species Lotus japonicus. Next base: position 3,656,120 of record NC_080043.1, read on the forward strand.
TCGATATTATTGTAGATGCTCATTATCTGTTCTAATGAACTGTGCTCAATGAAGTGACTGTCATGCATTTTGTCCTTTTAGCCATAGGCTCTAGTTTTAATTAGATCCATTTAACTAGCCTCACAATACAATCAAAGAAACGTGATACTAGTAAATGTCCTTTACATTTTTAAAGTGGTTCATGAAACTGTTGTCATATTGGAACGTTTTTGTATGAATCTTGATAGGGTGCTGCGATGTGTCCATATTATTTGAAAACTGGCACCTGCAAGTTTGGTGCAACCTGCAAATTTGACCACCCACCACCAGGAGAAGTTATGGAGATGGCAAAATCACAAGGAACGTCTGCAAACAATGGAGGGGAAGCAGAAAGCAATGAAAAGGTGTCTGGTTCTGCTCCGGAACAGCAGTGAGATCTTACATGTAATTTCGCTCTATGTTTTATGAGACTCTTTCTTGCTTGTTTTATTTAATGATTTGAATGTTAGAAGACATATTTTACCTCCTTTGATGACTAATTTCTCTATGAACTGCTATAAGTTGACCTACCAAATTAATTAGACAGTACTCTCCCTTTCCATTCTCTAATTAATTGGGTTAAAGGTAATTTTAAAAATTTAATATCAATTGATGACAAATTTAATGTAAGTAAGTATCTACTCCCTTCGTTTCTAATTAACGGAGAGAGAAGAAACACTAAGGAGTGCAATTAATTTTGTTATTTTTTATAAAAATATTATTTGTTTTTCTTCTCTCTCCGTTCCTTTTTTTTTTCTATTTATTTGATACTTTTACAATTTTAAGGGAGCATTAATTATACTTTTCCAATTATATACCCTTCATTTATTGGCGATAGAAAAATTGAAAAGTTAGAATTAATAAGAGAGATAAAGGGTATAAGAAGAAGTTAGATAGTAACTTTAATAAAATAAGAACATTAATTGTTATTTCTTAGTAATACTTGTGCAACAACCTTAAAGTATCAGTTATATAGAAATGAAGGGAGTATTAGTTACTCCCACGGTTTCTTATTAACTGTCCATTTTGAAGAATTTTTTTTGTTCATATATAATTGTCGTCTTAGAGTTTCAAGAGAACATTAATTGATGTTTTCCAAGAAATGCTATTACATAAACAATAAATGAAGAAATATAAATTTCATTCTAAAGGATGATATAGGTAAACAAATAATACTTTTATGAAAATCAACACAATTAATTGTTTTTCTTAATTTGTGTGAACCTTTTTTCCTGGACAGATAAATAGGAACGGAGGAAGTATATAGGAACAGATGGCGTATTTCTTAATACTTGTGCAACAACCAGGACATTACTTCAAAAAACATCATTTATTGTTCTCTTGAAATGTTAAGTGGATAGATATTTCTAACAAAAAAAATTCTTCTAAGTTGACAATTAATAAGGAACATAGGGGTACATTAACTATATTTGTTAAAGGACGTGGGCTAATTATTTGTGCTTATAATGAGGTTATTTGTTGGGGAGTAATGATATATACACACCCCATTTTTTAAACACTTCATTTCCACTTCTTTTTATTTCTATCTCTTTCATCTTATCATCTATCACATCTCATATTTTCTCTCTCTTACTTTTTCTTTTCTTCATATCTCTCTCACCATTCCACCTCTCCACCTCAAAAGAGAGGTGTAGATGAAACATTATCCTTTGTTGGGAGTGGTTCACCTATTTAACATAATCACATAGCCTCAAGTAGGGGTGGCAAAAATGTCCGCACGAGTAATAGGACCTGCGGGTAGATAAAATGAGTATTTTAACTGCCCATTTATAAACAGGGTGGGGCGTGTACCGGCAAGGGGTACCCACGGGTACCTATTTGATGCAAATCTTGTGTTTTTCCTTTTGTTTTGTTATATGTTTTGTTCATTTGTGATGTGAGTGGGTGACCCTATGAAACTTTTATGAGTTCTTATTTATTTACACTTTACTTTCACTTCATCTCATTTCCATCTCATTTATCTTCCTATATCTCTCTTTCTTTCATGTCACATCACTCATCTTATCTTTCTTTCCTCTCTTTTTTCCTCTGTTTTTAAGAGATGGAGGTGTTGAGAGTGTCAAGCAAACTTGTTTTTTGTGTAAGATAGATATTCTTCTTAGGAGGCAATCCTGATCGAGTCGGAAACATCCATATCATGGTGGAGCTAACTCTTTCAGCGGAGTTTTTTTCATCTACAAGACTTGAACCCAAGTCATTTTTTAAGGGGAATCAAGCATGTATCACTTGAGACCCTAACCACCTGCTAAATGCCAAATGCCCTCACTTATATTCCACATTGCTAAATGCCCTCACTTGTGTTCCACATTGCTAAATGTCCTCATTTGAGTAGTAAAAGTATGTGGTTTTTATGACACATTTGGTAAAATATGTCTTCACTTATGTCTCCTTTGGTAAAAAATGTCCTGACTTCTAATAGAATAGGTTAATTTTTTTATTACGAATTTATATGTATAAATTGCCCTCACTACATAAAATTTCTGGATCCGTCACTGGTTACTTCATTGTGGTCACTAGGTTTAGGGATGGAGTACTGGTGGCTTTGTTGTGGTTCGAGGTGAAGGTAGCGGTGGTCGTGACGGTGGAGAGTAGAAGAGAATTGTTTGAGAGAATACATAATTTAGTCCTTGAACTTCTATGCTAACTGTAGGTTGGTCCCTCAACTTAGAAAATAGCTTCAGAAGCCCCTCAACTTGCAAAACGCTTTAACGTTCGTCCTTTTTCTTTTGTGTCGTCATATCCCTGGGAGGGAAAAGTCCATGTCTCACGCCATGTGCCACCTGTCATTCTCAATTGTTGCCATTGTCGTTCCATCTAGTTCTCTCGACCACCTTTTTATTTTGCATTGCTTCTTGGTACCCTTAGCCATTGCGGTTTCCACATGTACCTTCCAGCATCACTATTATCGTTGCATATCTAATTCCTCAAACCATCATGATTGGCCGAAAACATCAACCATGATCATTGCCACCACCACTTAGCCTTCACGATTACCAGCTCCCGACTGATTCCTCCATCGTCGTCGTCCAATGCCCTTCATCGCGACTAGCCATTGTTGTCAGTATCACCACCATTTAATATACTTTACTACGCCATTGCCACTCTTGTGCACTTGCAACCGCCCGACACCACCCTCCAACCACTACGCACACTATACCATGCAAAGTAGAGTGGTGTTGGTAGAAGACTTTTATAATTTTTTGTGACAGTCGTGAACTTACAAAGTTAACAACTTTTTTTAACTAAAAATCATAAAATTTATAAAATTTAAATTAGTTTATTTTTTAAAATTTTGAAATATAAAACTAAAATCATATTAATTATCAATTAGATTATCAATTTTCAACTAGATTACCAACTATATTTATTTTTGGTTACAGAGGAGGGGAAGGAACCCCAGCACAAAGGCTAAACAAGAGCAGAGGGGAGCTACTCATAGGAACATCTAACAAGAGAAGAGAAAGACACTCCCCAAAAGGGTGATGAAACCAGTGCTTCCCATAGTGAAGAGACAAACCAAACTTGGCAATCTAGTCCGCAAGTGAATTGCATTCCCGCGGAGCATATTGGAAGACGAGAGCCCCATGCTCACGTTGCAGGTGAAGAATATTTATCAAAAATAATAATATGACGATAATATTAAAATAATTTTGTTTGTGTAATACTACACATTACCTTTTCGATGAAAAAAAAAGTAATGGTACACATTATGAGAAGAAATGAAATCATCATTATTGTTAGAGTAATTATATTCAACGTTGTTTGGATTGAGGAAATCCCGCCAGAGTTTGACCTTTTGGTGTCTTCGGATGTTTTAGCCTCTATAGCGCTTTAAGTTTTAATATATTATCCACTTCCAAAAAAAAATTATAAATAAAAACAATTAGATTGATGTAATTAAATTCTCTTGTATATTTTGCATTCTTTGGCATCCAATCTAAAATACCTTATCAACATAGACTTTGAGGGTTCCTTTTAAAATATTCTATTTCATTCATTCTATTATCCTACTTAAATTCTCCTCAAACGAACCGACATTCTCAAACCTTCTGGATGAAATTGCAGCCTTGCAGAACACTACACACGCAAGGTTTCAACAGAAATCCCAAAAGATTTTTCCAAAATATGTATAGGTAAAGGAGAAAAAAGGAAAGAGCTTTTGTAGGGACTAGGGAGCGACCCCAAAAGTTATTGAAAACATTGTATATATCCGCATAAATGGGTTCCAATATTATTTGGTGTCACTTGACTTTAAGCTAGCACACAGTTGTGGAACATTGCATGTGTTTAAACCTGAAAAACCATAAACATTTCTCCCTTTTGGTAACAAAAAGGAAAATTGAATTATTGGATGGGGCCTTATACATTTTAAAATTGGTGAGACTAATTTCTACCCTATATTCAAATTGGTCAAAAGTTGTGTAAATGGTTGACAATAATTACAGTTGCCAGAAATTAAATTAGGATTCTCTTCCTCTTTTCCTAATCGTCAACTAGCAGCAGCCAGCAAGTCCACTGGTGATTGGTCTTTTATTATTATTATTATTATATTTTTTTTGAAAGTATTATTATTATTATTATTATTATAGATTTTAGATAAATATTTATTTCGCCTCAGATGTTTTTTTTATAAGCTCGCCTCAAAAGATGTATATGTATTTGATTCATTTATCTTAAATTTAATTTTTTAACAAAGGAAATAAACTTTAGAACGTTCCTACGTACGAAGATGAATTTTTTGTACGCTACCAAGATGTCAGTATTGTTAGATTGTTAGCTTTCTTTTCATATATTGCTAGATTGCTTTGCTTCCTTTTTTTTCTTTGAAGTGTTAGATAGTATTAGGTTATATAGAACGTTTAATCATTCATTATATAACTTATCATTTTATTTAAATAAATATAAATATATGTTTCGTGAAATATTGAATAATGATATATATATATATATATATTATAAAAATGAAGATAATGTTGGTGGGTGGTAAAGATGACGGTGGCGGTTGAGGCGATAATGGCAGTGACGGTGATGGAGGATGGTGGTTGGGTTGTGGCCGTAGAGGTGATAACGATGATGTTCAGTGGTGATTAAGGTGGTAGCGGTGGTGTTATAAGTGATGGTGGTTGCGGTGGAGGGAGGTGGTAGCGGCGACGATGGTGGAAGGTCGTGGTGACAGTAGTGGCAGTGGTGGTCACCCACTTTCAAGTTGGTCTTAAACTTTTAAAATTCATTTCCCTAAACGTGGCAAATAGAAAAGAGATTTGACCGAAACATTAAATCTTTAATTTAATCTCAATGGTTGAAAAGTTCTTCTCCTCTACCTCTACCTCTCCGCACCACCATCACCCTCTCTTCCTCCCACCTTCCTCCCCAACCGTACACCACTCCACTCCACCACCACCACTCTAAAATCCCAACTAAAAAATCTAAACCAAAAAACCCAAAATTTTCAGATGTGGTAATAACACTCAATAGACGTGTCACAGCACAAGTTATTCTACATTGAGTATTTGAGTCATCTGAATGAATGATGTGATTAGTTTGCGTCACTTTCTTTTGGGTCCTTCCTTACGTTTACATCTCTTTTCTCCATTGCTTTTAGAATAAAAGCAGAGCTTGAAGTCAATGGGTGTTGACCACGAGTTTTAGACGACTGAGAATATTCTTTGAAGGTTGGTTTCTAGTATGGAAATTCCTCCGATAGCTTCGTCTCAATGTTCCTATCACCGACCGCTCTTACCGTCAACCCGCTCCATATGTCGTCGTCGTCGTGCAGGGTCCACCCCAGGTGCTCCTTCTCATGTTGCCTTTGTATTAAACAGAAGTATGAAATTAGCAGTGATGGTTTAATTTAAAATTTAGTGGTGCAGGAAACTTCCACTTCATGCTCATGCTCAGAGCATCTCTAATGCAAAGTTGTTAGTTTGGTTGATTAAGTATTATTCTGGTGGCCCTAACTGTCACATATGATTTAAGCAACTCATGCAGAATTTGCTTCAAACATTGTTTATTTTACTAATATTTAAGCTAATAGAACTGTCATGTCATATTGTTCAATGATGCTCTAAAATAAACAATGTTGCTTAAATGCTCTAACTGGATTAAGCAACCCCATTGGAGATGCTCTCGTTGTGCTAGTGTTGTTGGAATGATGTTTACAACTTGACATGTTAATAACTTTTTGAACAATGTTTTTTTTTTTTTTTTTTGCTGAGGGTGTTTCAATAATTTGTGTTTAAGCATCCAATCGATTAGTTTCTTTTATAGAAATGATGTGTTTAAGCATCCAATCGATTAGATGATAAGTATAACATCAAATAGGGAAAAAACTACTACATGAATATTAAATATTGTAAGCAAAGCAAGTACTATAAGTCATAGTTGAATAATAAGGCTCATAATGGATACAATAAAGGGGAATGCATATTGTTAATATAGTAAAAAGAATTGCAAAACGTGAATCATGAAGTCAACAAAAATAGTCTATCCAAAGAAGTGCAGTCTGCTTTAGTGTTTTTTATTAGAAAAATGAGTAATGATCTTCCTTAAAATGACAGATTGTCATCCCATATTAGCTATCTTTACCAACCAAAACTTAATCTCAGATTAGTCTTAAGCATTCTGTGACTTAATTATGGTTTGCTGTGAACAATGGGAACCTCATGTTTTCATTGTTATCATCTACTTGTTGGTGTTGTGTACTGCTTCTCTCCATGTTGTCACAGCCTCAAATAACAGCACTTTGAAGCCAGGAGATAGACTTGATGTCACAGGCGAGCTATGTTCTGAAAAGGGTAAATATTGCATGAATTTTGACCCTGAGTACCTCCGCATATTTGCTCAAGGACAAGATGATTGGGTTGTGTGGATGGCTAACAGAGATAAACCTGCTGACATTGCTTCTGCAACTCTATCACTGAACCACTCTGGTGTTCTAAAAATAGAATCAAAAAATGTGACACTAATTATTCTCTACTCTCCACCTCAACCAGTGAACAACACAGTGGCCACTTTGTTAGCCACAGGAAACTTTGTGCTGGAGCAACTTCACCCCAATGGAAACAAGAGCATGCTGTGGCAGAGTTTTGATTTTCCTACTGACAGTTTGCTTCCTGGGATGAAGCTAGGTGTTAATCACAAAACCCGTCGTAACTGGTCACTGGTTTCAAGCTTCAGTAAATCACTCCCAGCTCCTGGTCCATTCAGGCTTGATTGGGAGCCAAAAACAAAAGAACTTGTTACCAGGAGAGGAAAACAAGTGTACTGGAGAAGTGGGGAACTCAGAAACAAAAGATTTAAGCACATTTCAGCAGAAGCAGAGTACCATGCTATGTTCAATGATGATGAAGAGTACTTCATGTTCACAACACCAAGTGAAGAGCTTACAAAGTGGACTCTGCTAGAGACTGGTCAGCTGATTAACAGGAAGGGGAATGATATTGCAAGGGCTGATAAGTGTTATGGTTATAACACTGATGAAGGGTGCCAAAAGTGGGAGGAGAGACCCACCTGCAGGGCTCGTGGTGATGAATTCGATTACAAGTCTGGTTATCCCAATTTGAACACGGCAAGAAATGTGGTAAATGTGAGATATGGAATTAGTGATTGTCAGGCTATGTGCTGGAGCAACTGCAGCTGTATTGGATTTGCATCCTTTGATAATATTAATGGAACTGGTTGCACATTCTATCAATCAGTGGAAGGTACTAATATTGCAGGCGGCGGTGAAGACTTCTACTTGCTAGTAAAGAGCACCCGTCACAAAGGTATGTCTATGTACTATATATCATTTCACAACCTCTTGATGCTTATAAATTTTTACTACTTTTATAGGGTCATTGAGGTTTCACTAAGGTATAGGATGAAGGATAGTTTAATAGTTAGAGTTAAAAACAGAAAATAGGATAAATCATAAAGGAAGAATTGGATTTAAATGATCTGGCTACAAACACAATTCATCATTTGATCCATGCAACCTTTACCTAGTGAGAAAAGCTTTGTGGTTGTTTCACTTTTACAACGTGTAGGACAAAATAATTTGCATCTTACTTTAATCACATACTGTATTTGATGAATTGGGAACCATGGTGAAAATTAGTAGGAGTTTTGTGAAACTTGATCACAGTTGATCTTGCTAATATTCTATATGCAGGTTCAAAATGGTGGATGTGGATGTGCGGTGCAATGGCAACTGTTCTGCTCATAATCTTCCATTCCATTTTGTGTCACACCATGACGAAACAAAAATATGTGCGCCAAGGTAACTACTTTTTTTCACAAATTGTACTTCACACTTAAGTATATATGTAACAACCCCTTGATTTTCGATTTTCAACTGCATTTGTCATCTGAACAGAAAAAGCAAACAAAATAAGGACAGAGATGCAAGATATCGAAGCCTCTAGGGGCTCCACTAGTGACAATGATTTACAACTAAATATAAGTGGTGGAGATGACTTGGAACTGTTTAGCTATGCATCAATAATGGTGGCTACCAATGGCTTTTCATTGGATAACAAGTTAGGACAGGGAGGCTTTGGACCTGTTTTTAAGGTGACTTATTTTGTTTTCTTGACCAGGGTTTATTAGATGATTGATATATAAATGAAACAATTGAAATTCTGCCCTCATTAGTCTCTATTAGAAAACTGATATTTTTTTTTATTGTATCTCTAGGGAATTCTACCTTCAGGGCAAGAGGTTGCTGTGAAAAAACTTTCAAAAACTTCTGGACAAGGAGCTATTGAATTTAAAAACGAATTAACACTCATATCTAAGCTTCAACATACAAATCTCGTACAGCTACTCGGTCACTGCATTCATCAACAAGAGCGGATGTTGGTCTATGAGTATATGTCAAACAAAAGCTTGGACTGTTTTTTATTTGGTGAGAAATGTTAGAATCTCATAAAAGTTGTGTTTGCCTGTTCCATACACATAAAAAACATTATAAGGATCTGTTCTGATAAATCCTTCTTTTCTACAACAAAATATGGATAACTAAGCGAATGATTCAAGATTCTTTATATTGAGCCTGAGAATATAGTTTGATCAAGCTAATGTTGTTAAATTATAGTCAACTAATGAAGACAGATCATTTCAGCATTTGCAGACAAAAATTATGGTTGATAAATAATTATGATAAGTTTTTTCGTGGCATTAACTTGATTTTTGCTTTTTGAAGATGCTTCTGGAAGAGAGTTGCTAGATTGGAGCAAGCGTTTTAGCATAATAGAAGGAATTGGCCAAGGATTACTTTACCTTCACAAATACTCAAGGCTTAAAATTATCCACAGAGATTTGAAGGCTAGTAACATACTCCTTGATGAGAATATGAACCCAAAAATTTCTGATTTTGGTGTCGCGAGAATGTTTACGAAACAAGAAACTGAATCAAATACCAACAGGATTGTTGGGACATAGTGAGTTCACCAAGCTCTATACTTTTCCAAATTCTGTTGATAAGTATGTATACTTAATTTAGTATGTGATGTCATGAAGATAACATGTTTTTTTGTTGCAGCGGTTACATGTCTCCAGAGTATGCCATGGAAGGAGTTTTCTCTACAAAGTCTGATGTGTATAGTTTTGGAGTTCTGCTCCTTGAAATTGTTAGTGGTAGAAGAAACAATAGCTTATGCTCTGAAGAAAGACCACTTAATTTAGTAGGACATGTAAGGGAAACTTTCCTCTTGATTTATTTTTCCATACAAATTTCATTTTGTCTAGTTTGACTTGAAAAATTATGACTCTCATATGACAGGCATGGGAGCTATGGAAAGCAGGTTTGGTTCTTCAGGTGGTTGATCCAGCACTGAACAATTCATTTTCTGAGGATGAGGTTCTAAGATGTGTTCATGTTGGTCTATTATGCGTAGAAGATAACGCAGATGACCGCCCCACCATGTCCAGTGTTATTTTAATGTTAGCAAACAAAACTAAAGTGAACATTTTGCCTAAAAAACCTGCATATTATGTTAGAACAAGTCTCTTGGACGAAGAAACGTTTGGTGTGGATTCTACGTATGAAAAATTTGGTTCTGAGTTACATACAGTATAGATAGATAGGCGTTCCAGTATGTGATTGACACTACTGTTTGATGTTCATAACAATTGACTTTTTATGTAGAAATCAAGGAATGACATTTTAGAAACTTGCTTGAGATACAAGGAGTCTATTTTGTTGAAATAATAGAACTCTCTGTAGGCTATAACCAACAACTATTTAGTTTTGCTTCCATTATAAAAAATGCAATCGATGATCAGTTAGTACTAATGTGGCTATTCAATTTGTCACTTCTTGAATCACAAGGTTGGACGAAACGTAAATAAGAGCTCGCTACTTGCGCAACTTTGACTAAATGTTTTGTTGTTGATCAACTTGATATGCCATGGCTAGATGCTCTTAATTGAAGTTAACATTGTGGAGTATATAGAAGGTCACCGAATCAAGAAAAGTCAGGAAGACAGAGAGAAGATTAATCAATTCAATGCAATGTTTAGAGATAAGAAATGTGAGACTGAGAGTGAGATTTTGTTGCCTCCAGTCTGTTTTTTCAAAGAAGAATGTGCAGTTGTGCACTATGAATCAGAAATTTAGTAGGAACTATAGATGGAAGGAGTGTGTACAGAAATTTAGTTCTCAGAATCTGTTTGAGAAATTATTACTATTTCCGAGAACTAGAAGAGCTTCATAGTTTACTGCAACGCCTGTTCATGCTCCTTCAGTTATACTAGCAATTTAAACTATTATGACGTTTGTTCTGTTATTAAACTCTGAATCTTGATTCATCTAATTCCAGATATATACTGATTCTGCAGAAGCCAAAGTTCCATCTGTTCTGGATTGTGTGGAAACTTTCATTGAGGTACTCCTCACATTGACCTCTTTAAAGCAACTGAAGATTATACTTCCAACTTCTGCAAGCCTGCCACCTTATTAACTGTAAATGCATTAAGATTCATTCGGAATTTAAGTAAGAGTTGAGTTCCACATTGATTAGGAATGAGCTATATAAAGATAATGTAGGAAATGAAACTCACAATCAATATCTTAAGGTTTTGAGTGAAGAGGTGGTGTCTGCAATTGGTGCAGGTCCCCTTGTTTTCTAATCTTCTAGTCTCTAACTGTCTCCCCAAAGTCTTGCAAGGTAAGGTAGCATTAAGAAATTGGCGATCTCTGAAAAATATGTGATAGATTATCTCATCAAAGAAAAGATTTGCCATTGCTAAAGCTTTTTTTTATATATAATTTTTGAAGAGGTTGATCTATGCTCTGATGACTCTTTAACTTTCTAGGTCTTATTTTCAGGCATCTTTAGTAAATAACTAAATATAAGTTTGCATGAAAATTTGTAGGAAAAAATCACCATAACTACTTTAGAAAATCAACTTTGTAAGGGGGCTTTTAACGACCACAAATCAATTGCCAGAAAATTTTGTCTTGAGTGTCCAAACGGTGTCGACACTATTTTAATCCCCAAATAAAAATCATGTAATAATAATATGAACATACATGTGAATGATGTGATGCATGTAGGATTTTCTAAAGAACATCCCATCATAATGTCCTCCTCCTTTCTTTTCTGAATCTTTCCTTTATTTTCTTTATTCGTTCTATGGCCTCTACTTTAGTAATTGAATATAATTTGAATCTTTCAAATAAAATAAATGAGGGGCGTTGAGAATTTAAGTGTGGGTTGGAGTCGTACATTGGTTAAGAATGAGTGATGTGGAGACTTTATAAGAGATGTGATGCATAAACCTAATACCTTAAAGTTTTTTTTGTAAAGTTGTGGTTTCAAAATCTCTTGGTGGTCTTCAGCCGAGCCAATGGTTGGTGTAGTCATGGTTACAGCTCCTTGTGTTGAAAGTCTCCTAGCGATGTGGCTAGGCGGCAAGTCCCATTGACACGGTGAAGCTGTTGAGAATTCAAGTGTGAGTTGAAATCTCACATTTCCCATGTCTCCCCCAACAAGGGGTATTCAATAATTTGTGACTATGCATCCTAATTTGACATTTATGTGTATGTTCAAGTTTAAGCCCGATAATTCTGACTAAGCTGCACAAACTCAGCAGCTGAGAGAGCGCACTAGAAGAGAAGTATCACATGAATTAGTTTAAAACTACCTGAACATTAAATATTGTAAGTAAAGCAAGTACTTTAATGTCTGATCAGTTGAATAATATGGCTCATAATGGACACAAGAGGTGTGTATGCATGATAATATAGTAAAAAGAAAAGTAATTAAAGCGTGATCATGAAGTCAACTAAAGTATGTTTCCAACAAGTGCTTTCTGCTTTTTGTTAGAAAAATGGATAATGATCTTCCATAAAATGTCAGATTGTCATCCCAAATGGACCATCTCTACTAACCAAAACATAATCTCAGATTAGTCTTAAGCATTCTGTGACTTAATCATGGTTTGCTGTGAAAAAATGGAACTGAAACCTCATGTTTTCATTGTTTTCACCTGCTTGTTGGTGTTGTGTACTGGTTCTCTCAATGTCATAGCCACAAATAGCACTTTGAAACAAGGAGATACATTGAATGACACGGGAAAACTATGTTCTGTAGAAGGTAAATATTGCATGGATTTTGTTGTAGGTTACCTGCGTATATATGCTGGAGGAAAAGATGGATGGTTAGTCTGGTTGGCTAACAGAAATCAACCTGTTGACCCTGGTTCTGCAACTCTATCACTGAACCACTCTGGTGTACTAAAACTAGAATCCAAAAATGAGACATCAGTAATCCTTTACTCTCCACCTCAGCCAGTGAACAACACAGTGGCCACTTTGTTAGACACAGGAAACTTTGTGCTGCAACAATTTCACCCCAATGGAACAAAGAACATGCTGTGGCAAAGTTTTGATTATCCCACTGACACTTATCTGCCTGGGATGAAGTTAGGTGTTAATCTCAAAACTGGTCATAACTGGTCACTGGTTTCGAGCTTCAGTGGTTCGATCCCAACTCCCGGTCCATTCAGGCTTGATTGGGAGCCAAAAACAAAAGAACTAGTCATTAAGAGAGGAGAACAAGTTTACTGGAGAAGTGGGGAACTGAGAGGCAGTAGATTTGAGCACATTTCCGCAGAAGCCGAGTACCAGGCTGTGTCTAACAAGGATGAAGAAGAGTACTACTTCACATTCATGAGTCCAAGTGATACAAAATGGACCCTATTAGAAACTGGTCAGCTGATAAACAGAGGAGGGAAAGGTAATGATATTGCAAGGGCTGATAATTGTTACGGTTACAACACTGATGATGGGTGCCAAAAGTGGGAGGATCAGTTACCTACCTGCAGGCGCGATGGCGATGAATTTGAGTCCAAGTCTGGTTACACCAATCCAAACATGAAAATAGATGTCGAAAACATGAGTTATGGCATAAGTGATTGTAAGGCTCTGTGCTGGAGCAACTGCACCTGCGTTGGATTCTCATCATTTGACAGTAATGGATCTGGTTGTACCTTCTATCCATCGGCCGAAGGTACTAATATTGCAGGTGGCGGAGGTACCTTCTACATGCTAGTAAACACCACCCATCACAAAGGTAATCATTTCACAACTTCTTGTTGCACTTATAACTCTTTTGTGCAACTTGCAATTTTTGCGGTCGCGATGCGATTGTGGAATTTGCCATACTCAAAACGTCGAAAACAAATTTGAAGCATTTAAGTTGTTGAATGTAACTTAACTCTTATTCAAACTTTTCCTTAGTTGTTGCTACACTTTTATAGAACATGGAAGAGAAGAATCAGCATATTACTTTAGTCACAGACAATATTTGATGATTTGGGATTTCGATTTGAAATTTGTGGGAGTTTTGTTAGATTTGATCACAGTTAATCTTGCTTAAATTTTATTACAACATAGTAGTAACTGTCAGTGGATATATGAAACAGAACTCAAATCAATTTCTTATGTTAATATTTTATGCAGGTTCAAAATGGTGGATGTGGATGACTGGTGCAATAGCAACTGTTCTGCTCATAATCTTCCTTTCCATTTTGTGTCGAGCCATAACCAAACGAGAATATGTGCGTCAAGGTAAGTACCTTTTTCCCCAAGGAACTGAACTGCATACTTAAATATGTGTCACAACTCTTTGATTTTCGATTATTATTTCCATCTATCATTTGAACAGAAAAAAGAAAGGGAATGATGACAGAGGTGCAGGATCTCGAAACTTCTGGGGGCTTCGCTAGTGACAATGATTTAGAAAACAATTTAAACGGCGCAGATGACCTAAAAGTATTTAGCTATGCATCAATAATGGTGGCTACCAATGACTTTTCATCTGAAAACAAGTTAGGACAGGGAGGATTTGGACCTGTTTTTAAGGTGACTAATTTTTTTTTGTTGGTGAATATATATAGATGTGTGTGTGTCTGAAGTAATTGAAATTCTGCACTCCTTAGTGTCTATTAGAATAATGATCATTATTTGTTGTATCTTTAGGGAGTTATATCTTCAGGGCAAGAAGTTGCTGTGAAAAAACTTTCAAATACTTCTGGACAAGGAGTTATTGAATTCAAAAATGAATTAACACTCATATCTAAGCTTCAACATACAAATCTCGTTCAGCTAATCGGTCACTGCATTCACCAAAAAGAGCGGATGTTGGTTTATGAGTATATGCCCAACAAAAGCTTGGACTTCTTTTTATTTGGTGAGAAATGTTAGAATCTCATTAAGTTGTGTTTGATTGTTTGATACACACACTTGAAAAACATTATAAGGACTCTAAGTTTGTAAGTTGTAGCAAGCCAAGGATATAAACAGTTTTTCAAACTTCTTTGCAGTTTCTCATATGAAATGACTCCAATTGAGAATCTATTCTACTATATCCTTCATTTTCTACTGCAAAAAATGGATAGCTAAGTGAATGATTCAACTTTCTTTATGTTGAGCTCGAGAATATATGTTGATCAAGCTTACATTAGTGTGTTTAAATTGTAATCCATTAATGAAGTATCATTTCACCTTTTGCACTAAATATGTTACAAAAATTATGTTGATTGATAATTATGATAATTTATTTCATGGTCTTAACATTCATTTTTTATTTTAGATTCTTCTGGAAGAGAGTTGCTAGATTGGAACAAGCGCTTTATAATAATAGAAGGAATTGCTCAAGGACTATTATACCTTCACAAATACTCAAGACTTAGAATCATCCATAGAGATTTGAAGGCTAGTAACATACTCCTTGATGAGAATATGAACCCAAAAATTTCTGATTTCGGTGTTGCAAGAATGTTTACATTACAAGAAACTGAATCAAATACCACCAGGATTGTTGGGACATAGTGAGTTCACCAAGTTCTATACTTCTTCAAAATTATGTCCATAATTATGAACACCAAATTTAGTCATGAAGATAACAACTTTTTTTCTTGCAGCGGTTACATGTCTCCCGAGTATGCCATGGAAGGAGTTTTCTCTACAAAATCTGATGTCTACAGCTTTGGAGTTCTACTCCTTGAAATTGTTAGTGGTAGAAGAAACAATAGCTTATGCTCTGAAGAAAGACCACTTACTGCGGGGAGTTGGGTTTGGGGCCTCCCCTATGGGGCTGCGCGCCCCACCCTTTTTTTTTAAACCCAAAAGTGCCCTACGGAAAGGTACTTTCCGTATTCAATTTAACTGAATACGGAAAGGTACTTTCCGTATTATATTTTGATGAATACGGAAAGGTATTTTCCGTATTTAACTCTGACAGGATTCCCCCTTTTTCCATCATTACTCCTCCCTCACCAACTTTCACCAACCCCTCACCAGCCCCCCTGAACCTCCTCAATGCCTCCAGACCACCCTCTCTCTCACCCTCTCCTACCTCACTTTCATTCCCAAGCTCTCCACCACCATCCACTCCTTCATTTCCCAAGCTCTCCACCACTACAACAAGTGTTGTAGTAGAGGTAAGTCTATGTGTTTATTTGTTGTTATTTTGTAGGATTAAGTAGTGGAAGTAGTTAGATTAAGTAGTTTAAGTAGTTAGATTAAGTAGTTTAAGTAGTTAGAAGGATGGGTTTTTGAATTCTGAGTCGTGATATAATACGGATTGTTATCTTCTGTATTGAATATGGAAAGGTACTTTCCGTATTCAGTATGGAAAGTAACAATCCGTATTCGGTATGGAAAGTATATTTCCGTATTGAGTATGGAATGTAACTTTCCGTATTCTCTTCCAGGGATGACAGATTCATTTTTCTTTGGTGAGTCACAATTGATTGAAGCTGGATTTCACAATGGTCAACCTGAAGAGGCCACTACAGAGGTGCCACCACCAGCATTTGTGCCCCCGTGTATAAGTATAGATGTCTCGCATTTATTTGCAACTGATCAGGTATTCTTTGAACATATTTTTGCATTGTTTTGAGAGTGTAATATATCAATTCTTATTATGTCTTGATCACCCTTGTAATCAATTCTTATTATTATAACAGATTTTCCCTACCCGTGATGATCTTATCAATTGGGTTCATGGAATTGCGATTGAAAATGGATATGTTACGTTGATCACAAAGTCAGATTATGGTGGGAATGGAAGCAGAAAAGCTTATGTCATGTTGGGGTGCGAGAAGCATGGTAAATATGTTCCTTATAGAGACCCTGACCTTGTTGAAGGGACGAGATCACAAAAGACAGGTTGTCCTTTTAGACTAAAAGGACGACCTAGGAAAAATGGCATAGATAGAGATTGGCGGCTAAAGGTGATGGAAGGTATACACAACCATGAACCAGCTAGGTCACTACTTGGGCACAATTTTGTTGGTCGTCTAAAACCCGGAGAGAAGGAGCAAGTGGGAAAAATGACAAGGAGTTGGGTTCCACCGAGAAAGATGTTGTTGACTTTGAAGGAAAACAATCCTTCAAACTTGACTACCATATCTCAGATTTATGGTGTTTGCAAGAGGTTAAGAAAATCCCTCCGCGGGGGATTGACAGAAATGCAACACTTGTTGAAGAAGTTGGACGGTGACAAGTATGTCCACTTTGAAAGACATGAGCCTGGATCGGAAGTCATTAGGGATGTATTTTGGGCTCATCCAAATGCTATCAAACTGTTCAACACATTTCCATATGTAGTGATTATGGATTGCACATACAAGACAAACAAATATGCAATTCCCTTGCTTGAGATTGTTGGACTGACTTCCACAGATAAGACATACTCCATAGCCTTTTGCTACATTGTTAATGAGGGCACAGATGACTACGTTTGGGCACTGGAGTGTATGAAGTCTCTATTAGCTGATCAAGCCATGTTGCCTAAGGTGATTGTTACTGACAGGGATCTTGCCTTATTGAGTGCTGCTAAGCAAAACCTTCCTAACACTACACATTTATTATGCTTGTGGCACATCAACAAGTGTGTTTTGGCAAAGTGCAAACTCTATGTTGGCACAGATGATTTTGCTGAGTTGGTTATGATGAAGTGGGCAGAGGTGGTGGATGCTGCAACAGTTGAAGAATTTGAAGTGAAATGGATGCAATTGGTACACGTTTAGGAAGATTCACATCAGAATATGAAGCTTGGCTTGTTACTTTTGGTGTTCCTCTTATTCACCAAAGTTATGTAGACATCACCTCAGATTGACACCACACTTTTGTGTGATATTCATTTGTAAACGCTCTGTAATATTAATCTGATGGGCCTTGCCTTTATGATGTTCATTTGTTGCTTTTAATAATATTAATTTGATGGTCATTGTTATATTGATGGGCCTTATTATTTTGAATCAGCATCAGGGATAATTAACATAGACAACCACTCTGTCATCAGAGTCCTGTCATTTTCATCCACCCCATCATCAGAGTCCTGTCATTTACAACCACCCCATCATCAGAGTCCTGTCATTTCCAACCACCCCATCATCAGAGTCTTGTCATTTTCATCCACTAAATGACGAACTTGAAACCTGACATTACTATCTACCACCAACCAACCCCAACCACACTTGTATTATCCACCAAACACCATAAATCTTTTGACCATTCTGCTATAAATCTCTCTGGGTTCTTTATTCTTCTTCATCCTTTTCTTCATGTCTTGCTTTCGAAGATAAAAAAAAA
Organism: Lotus japonicus; assembly: GCF_012489685.1. NCBI lineage: Eukaryota > Viridiplantae > Streptophyta > Magnoliopsida > Fabales > Fabaceae > Lotus > Lotus japonicus. The sequence continues at coordinate 3,674,247 of NC_080043.1, forward strand.
CAATGGAACAAGACTGGGATGCATTAGTCCGCCGTTGCAAACGTCAAGGCAGCACTTCTAGCAGCTCTCGTCCTCTCATTCCTGGGCCAGCTGGCGCCGTCCAGGCTGCCATGTATGGGCGTAGATCCAACCCTAACACACTACTCATTCCGACCCAAGAATTTGTGAGGCGTTTGCTCGAAGACAGATCAACCGAAACCGATCCTGATTTCAATTCAAATGCTTGGCTTACAGCCCTGCAATTGGTGGAATCTGCCACTCCGCTGGGCACAATCACAACGAATGTTGAGAGAGTAGAGAGTGTTGTTGCTGTTATTAAATCATGCACTCCCAATGGTTTCGGAGATGCCAAAGTTACCCTCAAGGTATTTGCTCGCTTTTGTCCAGCTTCTTTAACCGTCAATTTGTTGTCTCATTTTCTCTCACGATTGCATTGATTTAGGACCCTACGGGCACCGTTGACGCTAGCGTCCATCGCAAGGCCTTCACTGACGGGGAATTTAGGAATGTCATAACTGTTGGATCTGTTCTTGTTCTCCAAAAGGTCTATTACCTTAAACATTAATCTTGCTTCCTTTGAACAAGTACGCATTAATCTTTTAAATTTGCAATTTACTTGCAGGTTGCTGTGTTTGCACCGAGTAAATCTGTTCGTTATCTGAATATAACGTTGCCCAACATAGTCAAAGTATTTCCACAGGATAGCGGACCCCACGACTTCATCGATATCACTGAGGATTAATTTTGTTTTCGTGTTGCTTCTGAATAATTTCGTGTACCCTTTAAACTGTTTGCCATGAATTATTTATGTTACTTATCCTGCCTTTGATTATTTACGGTGTAGTTATACGGGTTTTTTTCAATACAAGAGTCGGCATATAATGAGTGAAAATAGAAAGCATGATTAATATAAAGAGAGTCCTAATACAAAGAGTCACATGTCATAATATAAAAATACAAAAAAAATATACAAATATATAGTCAATCACTCGCCCCGACCCCTACCGGCCCCTCTACGACCTCTAGGTCCACGGGCTCTGCCTCCACGGCCTCTGCCTCCACGCGCACCCTCTGCAGGAGCACCCTCTCCACGGGCTCTGCCTCCACGGCCTCTGCCTCCACGCGCTCTGTCTCCACGACCTCTGCCTCCTGCAGCTCTAGCTCCTCGGACAGCAGCAAAGGCTACCCCCTGGGTACCAATGAAGGCATTGGATCTAATAAGATCCAGCGCCCTCTCAGTGAGGGATCGGAAATGCGTGCCCTCTGCAGGAGCATCTGGCACCTCGAGTGACTGCTCCAACAAGTCCACGGCCCGACGCATAACAGTCTGCAAAAATAATGTAGATACATTAGATACAAATAAAATATCATGAACAAAAAATCACAATTGAATGGAAAATAAAATTCAAACTTACCACTGCACTGAACTCCTCCCTCCTATCATCAGGGATGATGAACCGATGGGACACAGCGTTGTACCACCTCATGTAATCCTCCACAACCTCTCCCGGATATGTAGCGGGGATCCCCTGAGGGCGGAGGTGCGGCGCAAACTCAGCAAAGGCAGCATCTGCGGTCTCAGCAAGGGACCCAGACGTCTGGATCTCAGAGGGGTGTCGAGGGACATCCTGTATGAAGCCAAACTGGCGCAGAACCCTCTCTGGTAGATGCCGTCGAACAACACGGCCAAATGGCGACCGGATGTAGCCAGAATACATGGCCCTCGGATCCCGTGGTCGATGAGCCCGATGGTCCTCAAATGGGGTCCATATAACGTCATCCACCGTCAGCTCATCGAGCATGACTCGCCTCTCATCAAGGCCTGCATGCCCGACCCGGGACATAGCCCACCGCCGCGCCCTAGGCTGGTCCTGCGAGTACTCCGGATCCGCCCTACGGATAATGACGCGGTCAGAAAGGTACTCGTAGACCCATCCTAGCAGGAGCGAGGTAAAACCTCCCATCTGGGCCGTCCCCCTCCTGGACGCTCGACTAAGCTGGTCGTATAGCGTAGCGAGCGCAATCGCGCCCCACGCGTACTCGCACACTCGACCAAGATCCTCCAACATCCCTATCCAGTAGACGGTCGTATGGTAGCCTCCGCTCTTGCTAGCAAAGAGCGTGGCGCCTAGCTGGTTCACCAGCCAAATCCGTGCAGCGTCCTCATATCGGTGCTCTACAATGAAGTGAATTAAGTTAATAGTTTATAACAATACAATAATAATAGATACAAAGACAATACAATAATAATTAAGACATACCCGCCAACGCAGCCTCATACCGGGTCTGCAAGACCCCAAAGCGAATAGTCTGGGACCTATTCGTATCAAACTCAGCCTCATAAATACCAACAGATCCTCCCATCAACTGAGCACAGAGCGCTGCACACTCGTCCCTCTCCCCCCTCCCAGGCGTATAGAACCTCGACCCCATGGGGAGATGGAGAAGAGCCGACACGTCGTCCAAGGTGATAGTCATCTCCCCGAACGGCATGTGGAAGCTACTAGTCTCCTCATGCCATCGCTCCACAAGGGCCAAAATAAGGCCTGCATCTGTCACCGGGTAGCTGCAATATGGTAGCTGATGAAGACCCGTCTGCTCAATCAACTCTCGAACCCGCCTGTGACTGTCTGAATCACCATCACAAGCAAGGTTCCAAACCTTCCCCCCAGCTGTGGCCACCTTCAACTGTCGACGGTCCACATACCGCTCGTCTGTGCGTAGGAGTGCATGCCACGCCCAGGGAGCCTTGTGATCAGCATAATGGGTGAGGAGCGATAGCTCAACAGGCCCCCCCGGAAACGGCGGCAACCTCTGGATCAGGTCCTCCTCGCCACCCTGTGCCCCCTGCTCCCCCTGCTCTGGCGGCAGGACATCAGCATCAACAGTAGGCGGAGGAATACTATCCTCGTCAGATCCTCCCATGCCGGATGAGGCCTCGCCTGATGACTCCTCGCCGGAAGACTCCTCGCCTGAGGACTCCTCGCCTGATGACTCAACCATGGGAGAGGGCGGAGAAACAACTGTAGGTATCTCAACCGTGGGAGACGGCGGATAATCAACCAGAGGAACCTCAATCATGGGAGACGGCGGAGAAACAACTGGAGCTGAAGCCTCCACCGCCTGAGAGGTTGCAGCATGATCGCCGCGCCGGCTAGAAGCATGTAACCGCCGGTGTCTATCCTCAGTAGCCCCGACATCCTCACTAGAAGCATGAGACCTCTTTCTGTTCTTCATTCTCACTATATATTCAGAGCAAACATTCACTATATATACCATTTCAGCCATAGACAGAAACATGATGCAAGCAAATGGAAAATTCCTAGAATTTTATAAGTACATAGATGATAATCGGATCTTCTGTGGATTATGCATGCTTGGATCAACTTTTATTTTCCTAATAATCAATTATGGCATCTAGAAACTACTCACAAATGCTTTGGAAACCTTCTATAATTGATTCTGAACCCAGAATCAATTATAAGTGTTGGGTTTGGTTCTGAGATGAATACGGAAAACGTTTTTCCGTATTCAATACGGAAAACCATGTTCCATACTGAATACGGAAAACCATTTTCCATATTCAATACGGAAACCTGTGATCCGTATTTACCCAGAAACGCCATTAACGACAATGAGCTATCGGCCCTAAACCCAAACCACATTCAAGACATTTCAGCCAACAATACCTCTACACAAGCAACAATCGACTACCCTAGGGTTCAATGATTAACATAATTTCAAGTTAAATGGGGAAAATCCAAAAATCCTTACCTCTAGGTTTCAATTCTGAGAATGGGGTTGTGAAGAGCTTTGATGGAGATGATGGAACCTTTCAAGTACACGGTTCAAGCAAGGGGAGCGACAGAGATCGAAGGTTGAAGAGGGGAGAAGAGCTTGGCAAAATACAGAAATGGGTTTGAAATGGGTTTGAATAAACCCTTGCCGGTTTACATACTAATATAATACGGATATTAAACTTCCGTATTCAATACGGAAATGTGTCTTCCGTATTCTATTAAAGGGGGGCGTTCCAGTAATTTCCCCACTTTAAGTGGGGCGGGGAGCCCCATAGGGGGGCCCCAAACCCAACTCCCCTTAATTTAGTAGGACATGTATGTGAAACACCAACTCTTGGCGCGTAAAATGGAAGACGCCGCCGCCGCCGCCGCAAACACAGTCAAGCTAGCCGACCTCCTCCACTCCCCTCGCCCTTTCACCGCCGCCGCATCTCTCTCCGCTCCACCTTCACTTCGTCCCCCGCACCGCCCCTCCAACCACCGCGTCCTCACTCCCCTTCACCGCCCAACCACCCTCATCGGAACCCTAACACTCCCCTCCCACACCGCCAACCCTGCCTGCTCCTGCTTCAGATTCTCCGATCGCTCCGCCACAGTCTGCTGCGACCTCCTCCGCTTCCGCGCCGCCGCGGTCAACAAGGAAATCCGCGTCACATCTTGGAACTTCATCCCCTTCAAGCACCGCGGCAACGACCACCGTAGTAGCAGCAGCGGCTTCTTGGAGATCATCAATTGGTGCTTCTCCGACCCCAACGAGGGTCTCGCCCTAACCGATTCGCTCCCCCTATCGCGGAATCGCACCGGCCGCAGCAGCGCTGACAATCTCCGGGCCGTCCATGGAGTCGTCAAGTCGGTCGGCCCTGTTTCTGTCGTCCCTTGCGCCACCGCAAAGAGTGGCGATGATTCGAATTCGGGTTCTGCTAACTTGCCAGGGTTTTTGGTTCAATTGATGTGTTGTGAATGCAGATTATGCGGTTCCAGGGAACTGATGAAAAACTTGAAGAGTTCTTCGTTTTCAATTGAAAACAAGAATGGTCATTCCTTCACTAAAACTGAGATTGTGTATTTCTATGGCGAATCGTCGCAGTTTCACCCTGTAATGACCAAACTCATTGGCAAGCGTGTTGTGGTTTCTGGCTTGAAGAAGAGGTTGGTTTATATGACGAAGGAGGAGTCATGTTTGATGTATGTGACTGTGGATGATTCCGTTCTGCGCGTTTGTCGGCTTTCGGAGAAATGGGCACCTCGGTTGAAGGGTGAGATAAAGGGGAAGGGTGAGTGTGGTTCTTATACTGGTGTGGTTAAAGGTGTTCACATGCAAGGGATGGCTTTGGAGTTGGACCATGATGTGTGGCTTCTTTTAACAGATCAATTACATACTCTAATACATGGTCTGAGAATTGGTTCCATTGTAAGTGAAATGAATTTTGCTATTTCTGCTTGACCTGAGAGTAAGAAAGCACACACTTTGAAGTAGTAGCTGTTAGACACGAATTTATGTTCGATACTTCACATACACTTAGTTATACTTTATAATTTTTGAACTTTTTATACTAATAGGAATGAGAATAATCTAATGATTAGATAAATGATAGTATTTTATTATGTTTGCGATGAAACATGATAACTTTGAGAGTTGTCACCAAGAGCCCTTTGGGCTTGAAGCGTGGATAAATGCACAGGCCCACCTACCATGTGCTTAATTAAATTCCACTTTTTTATTAGAAATGAGGGGAGCAAGGATCGAACTCTAGACCTCTCGGCCATAGAGGCTCTGATACCATGTTAAATAACCACTTATCCCAAAAGCTTAAGCTATTGGGTATGGGCCACATGAATGGTTTTATATTATATTCTAACAATGGTTTTATATTATATTCTAACAAGAGTTATGTTTTTTAGCAATTTTTTACTAATATTATGGGTTGTTTTACAGCAGTATTGTGTTGTTTTACTTTCATAGTTACCATGTTGTATATGTGCTACCTAGCCTGAGATGTTTGATCATTATGTAGATATCTGTGAGAAATGTTCACTTCATGGATCCAAAGTACTCATGGACAAAAATTATTATTCTTGGGGCCTGCATCAAGACTAGCATTACCGTGGAGTCCTTCTCCCCACTGGAAACTGTGTATGTGTTGCTACCATAATTGTGCTTGCTTCTGTTCAGATTTGTTTCACATGAATGCTCAAGTATTACTGTCCCAAGTCTTCTCATGTATGATGTGGCCAATGAGAAGCCTTTTATTACCGTCCTTCCCTTTCATCATGGGTGATTGGACCAATGCCAACAACTGCATCTAACTGAAGTTATACATAGCCATGTTCTGATTTGTTGTATGTTTTAAGTTACAATATCAAAGCTAATTGTTCCTTGAAAATTTACTATTTAATAGGTGGAGTTGTCTATACATACTCTTTGGAAATAAATTGATAATTCAGTTTGATATTGCAGGTGTAATGTGGTTATGCATTCTACGAGTATGCTAGGAAAGTTCATCCAGTCATTGCCTTTTTCTGCAAGACTATGGTATTAAATTCTTTGATTTCCTTTTATAGCAGTTAATTTGGAACTTGAGTGTTTAAGATTGCTAAAGAGTTATATATTATTCCCTTTTATTATTTTTTGCTTTGCAGGGTATTACTTCTTGTGTCAAGCTTACGTAAAATGTTTGCCGGTATCTTATCTGACAAGGACATTCTGGGATCAATACATGTAATCTACTTCCTTTGGATTCCAGGAGTTCTTAGTTTGGCTGAAGCTTTTTCTTCTGTTCTTATTCTGTTGAGCTATTGTTGCAAGGTTTTACCAGAAAGAAGGGCTTGCTCAGATGTATGCTAGTTCACTGTTGCCTCCATCAGTGTTTCGAACTCCGGTATGTTTAAATTGACAGTAGGGAGAACTTCATTGAAACCAATTTTGCAGCATTAGTGAGAACTCCGGTTGTAATGCTTTTTTTGTGGCAGCATGGTGCTTTCTTGGGACTGTGCAGGCATGACGTGAATGGCTGTGGTAGAGAACTGCATTGCGGTTTTTTGAAATTGGTATTTGTATTTACATTAGACTTGCTTCTGGTACTTTATGATGTTTGAGTCTAACATGAACGGGAAAATACATTCATTATTTTACCCAAAAAGGAAAAAGGAAAGGAATACAGCTATTGAGTTTTTCTATCAGAAGGTATCTGTTACTATAATTGAAAGATATAATTTGTTATCACTATGTTGTTGTTTTCAGGTAGTACCCATGTCTATCTTCATCTTCCACTGTATAGACACCTTACTAAGAATGCTAAAGTCAGAGAATCACTGCAAATTATTGTCTGTTGGCAATCATTTCAGTATTTTATCACATGAAGTCAGATTTGATGGTAGACCGATTAGGAGGATCATTCAAAGTGTAGATTTAGGCATTGTTTTGCTTGGTTGTCTAAAGGTGATTGGTTAAGTTTATCTTTTATTTCAATATTTGCAAGTAAGCTGCATTTTGCAATGGCATTATAATTCTGTCTCATTCGTATTTATGTGACACAATGGTTTTCTTTGACCTTTGAAAGATGGAGACAACACACTTTTTGGCATAAAGCTTTGATATTACTAGAGTACTCATTATCTTGCTTTGTATGATCAGATTAATCCATCAACTAGAAGATTGCAGCTGGCTGATGCTACTGGTGGAATTGATGTTCTTATACCAGACCTTCCCTTATCTTGGAACCCCAACGAAATATATGAGGTCACCATTGCTCTTCGCGATTCACTTTCTTCTCTTATCTATTTTTGTCTTTATGAACTTCAAAAAGTAACTGGAGGTTCTGTGACTTTTCACCTATTCTTCATGCCTGGTAATTGTATGACTTCGATAACATTTATCATAACTTGGACTAAGTGGTGCTTGATCTAAAACTATGGTTTAAGCTAATAAACTTTTAAGTTTAACAGTTACCGAAATCTGTATCTATGTTGAATCACCCTGAATATATGATTAGAGTTTCCTGAATTACCAAACCATGGAATTAGTAGTTCTTATAAAATCCTAAGCAGACAACAAAGTATTATAATGCCATGGAATTAGGTGTTTCACGTTCACTATTATTTTGGATTTACAGGTGACTGACTACGATGTTTTTCTGGATGGCATTGACGGACTTGTGGATCAATGGGCACTGCTTGAGAATGAGTCATTATCTTGCAGAGCAATCTTCAATTGCAGCCTAGCAGAAACAAAATTAAGGACATCAATTTTTGTTCACTGTCAGTGGAAGAATGCTAAACGCAGAAAATTTCCGCTTCAGCATTGTATTAATAATAAGAATGAAACTGAGACACTTGAACCTAGATCCTACTATTTGCTTAGGGTTTCTCACAAATTTCCTCTGCAAGATAAGGTTATGTTTTAACTGTTTATTCAATCTGAAATTTCAGTTATTAATTTCATTACCAGTACAATCTACAAGTGAACTTTCATTTGAGCTGTAGCATGGTAAAACGGAAAAAAAGTGAAGAGTTCTGATGAAAGGATTATAATAAAGTGTTTGCTTTGGTTTCTCTTTTGCATGTATAGCATTATACATACTAATATTCCATTTTTCCCCCTTTAATAGTACATAAATGTGGACAATTTTGCACTGCTAATTCCCCTATATCAATTCTTGCAGTGTTCCAATAATATGAGATCCAACAAGTCTAGTACTTTTGTTGAAGCTATACTTATGCCATGCATTTTATTAATTTCTGGGAAAAGTGGAAGTTCAAATCCATGCAATGTTTCTAGTGACAGGACAGCGGAACATTCAAAATATTGTTTAAGTGGTAATGATGAGGCGCAAGTTTCCATTAAGAGGCAGAAACTTATGAAGGAATCAGTAAACTCATTGAAGGATGGGTTTCAAACTTCCATCTATGGGCTGAGTGCCTGTTCTAATTCATTCAGGGAATCAGAAATGAACAAAAATTCTGTCAATTTGATTTCTTCTCATGATATATCTTGTATGGTTACTTTTAGAGGCCTTCAAAATGAGAGAGAGGTTTGCCCGGGTATCTTGCGGTGTACATCACGTATGGAAGATATGAGTTTTAATTCCAAACTATCTGCAAGAAAATTGTTGCTTGAATTCTCAGCTGAGAAATTTTTGACGTATCAGGTATTTTATTTACTCTTTTTAACATCCTTGCCTTGGATGGTTGGCCTTAACTGCTTTTGTAAATTGCTTCCCTTTGTAATGTGAACCTGAGCATTAAATCACTTTTTACTTCATTTCAGTTGTTGAAAATTGGTGGTTATTACATCATAGAACATAATAGGAAAGACTGCTTCAGCTCTACGAAAGATGCTGGCTTTGGCAGCAGTGGTACTGCTAAGTTTCTTATTGATTCTAGAAAACATATCTGGAGCCTTTCATTTATTTCTGACGAGGTTCTCTTCAATTACAAATCAGTACCTACATCTGCAAAAGATTCTTTATTTCCTACCATTGATGCAGTTTTGCCTAAAGATAAAATTGAACAACTTCTGCTGAGATCCAATGATAATTTCTCAGGTGTTTGTTCAGATGTTTGTCTTTATCTCCCTGTCAGTCATACAGGCCTACTGGAAGATAATATTACAGAATCAGAAGATAGTCAAATTCAGCAATTCAGAGTATCAGAAGAGAGAGGTGACACTCTTTTGAGCTCTGGGACTGTAGTGGCTAGGCCTAAATTTTGTCCTGGGTCTCAGAATTCAAACTGCTTGTTTCCTGAGGGCAATTTGATTTCTCTTGAGGGAAATGTGGTTGACATTCATGACATTAGCTCTAGCATCAACAATTCATGCTCAAGTGGTGCAAGCCTTGAGCCTCTTCAAATGAAAGGCTTTGTTGGAGTTAGAAGCAGTTTCTGCATTCACGTTTTAGTCTATCATCATATTGTAACTTCAATAACACCCACTCCATTTATTTATGTATATTTTATGCTTATTTTGTAACTTAATGTTGATAGTTTATTTCTTTATAGGTTAATATTTTTGGTTCTATAAGTAAACATGCTTTCCCTACTGGTTTTGGACCTGGTGTAACTGCAACGTTTCATCGGATTCTTGATGCAAGGTATGCATTTGGGGCCTTCATAAGTCATAATTAGGCTTGAGTTCTTGTTTACTGCACTCTTCAAGAAAGTAATATTGTCAATTGTAAACTATTTTGTAAAATATAAATCTCATTATGTGGATGTTGTGAGTACTTTTTATACATCAATTTGTTCTGTAATTTCAGTTTCAGTCTTCTATTTTCCCATATTCATTGTATGAAGGACTCATCATTCTGATGATTTTTATAAATGTTGATTAGTTTCTGCTACAAAATTGATTGCTTGTCTTTGGTTCTGCAGGGTCCCAAATAAATTTATGTTGCTGCCGGTGTCATTTATTGCCATAAAATCAGTAGATGATAAACAATGGAGTGACAGGTCTACCAATTCAAGACCTACTAAAGATGCATACAATGCATACAGAGATTCATTTTCCTGTTTGATTTCCCAATTACCTCAGTTCCAGAGTCACAAGCAAATAGTACTTCGATCCAGGGTAAATTGTATTATATTTATCTATTATCTATATGAATATCTTAGCTCTCAAAGAATACAAATTTTATGGCTGTTTGTTGTGAACAGGTTTCTGCAGTCTTTCTTGTAGTTCTAGAGAGGAAGACAACAAATTTTAGTGCAGAAACAAAAATTAATGCTTCAGGGATTCTTTTGGACATTCCGCTTGCTGCTTTTTTGTTGGGTAAGTTATTTGCATTGAAGATTAACTTTAGTTGAAGTTTTATAATGGAGTTGTCAGCTACACTCGATTGCTTTTGATGTCCTGGGTATGCCTAGCTTGTAGGTCCAATGAGGTTTAACCCCTGACTATTTTATTTTACCTAGTTTTTCTATGCATCCTTACTCGTACTTTACAAATTATTCCTAATAACATATGTTCACTTTTCAGCTTGCTTGAGCCTCTATTTCCTAGCTTCTAAAGTTGAGCTTGTGCTACTCTTTAGTTCCTGACATGGATCCCTTATTCTTTTGGGTGCTTATATGATATGACGATATTATTTATTTACTTATTCACTTGGAAACAACTTGTGTGTGATGTCTCTGATATACATGGTAATCGTCACAGATCGTGCACTTCATCAACTTCTTCCTGGAGGCAATAAATCGTTCATAAACTGTGTTATCAAACTTCACTGAAAAGATAAACATTACGTAGACTGTAGAATTGCATAATATTTTAACCATTTCATCATCATGCAAGGATTTGGACAAGTAGTCTTTAGTCTTTACAAAGGGTTGGCATGTGTGTTTTCTTCAATCACATGGTAGACAATACGTGGCCCTAGGATGATCTATTTGACATATAAAAGCAAGCTTCTTCTCTTCTGTAATTCTTGAATCCAGAACCTGCCAAGCAGGCTCCCCATCTCCTCTTCATATTTCATGCTTTTTTTATCTCCACCACACATTAGCTTCTCTAATGAAGATTTTGTTGAATAATATTTCCCCCGCTATTTCATGCAGATGATGGCTCATCGTCATGTTGTTGCTGGGCTAATGCTGAAAGGGCAGCAACCTTGTTGAGACTACAAGAACAAAACAGCTCATCTCATCATGTTGGGAGAGTTTTGAAGAAGTACAAGAGAATCACTGTCAAAAACAATGGATCATCTATCGATTATTCTTGCCAAGACCTTGTTGTTTCTGTTACTTCTGGTGATGCTCTTTGCAGTTCTGATGAAAAGCTCCTCAAGCTCATAATCTTCAATGCATGTGTCGGTAGAACATGGGTGAGTTAACATATATGGATCCTATGCAGCTGTTATAGTATCAATTTATCATAATTCATAAAGTTTTGGAGTTGAGAAATAGAAAGTTTTGTATAGTGTCAATTTTTTTGTTAATAAGGAAGCAATATTCAGTGATGTGATTTTATTTTCATGTCTTTCAATGATTTGTTTTCCACTACATGTTTCCTTCATTCGTGGCTCACTATCTGTGCAGAATCATACAAAATCCTACTACTTCTTATCTTGCATCATCTCATTTTCATTTTCTTTGGCTCCTTTATGTATTTGACTAAATAAGGCTTCTAACCTGATCTGAACAGAATGTAGTTGCTGATGTGATGGATGCAGAGGAAGTTAAACATTTGGAGAAAGAATGTCCTGCAGATATGAACATGCAAACCATGCAGAACGTGTGGGCTAAAGAAGTCTCTTGTCCATGCCCTCTGGCGGAGGCAAGGAATATGATTCAGGGACTCTTGAGAAGTTAGTGCCTATGATCAAACTGTGAGGTACTGTGGGATTTTTACATGCATATATGTGAAAAATAGATAACTAGGATCAGGTGTTGTATAACAGGTCGTTCTGAATTATATTGAATCTAACACTCTAGGATGCAAAATTGCAAATATAGGGGAGCACTATGTAAATAGGACATTGACATTGATACTGAATAGAGAACACTTAGAAGTAAGCACGATTGTGATAAAGAACTGGTATAGATGAATTACTATTTTTTTATTAGTTTTTGGTGCAAGTCTACAATTAAACATTAATTGAATCATAAATTCATATGTAAATAAAATGCAGTATTTGTTCATGACATATGACACATTCTTTTTCTACAATTATCTTATGCAATATACAGCGTGTAGAAAATATTCTGATGACAAAAGAAAGTGTAGAAAATATTCAGCGTTCATCAAGTTGCAAAAATATCATTATTTACTGAGCATTCAAGAGCAAGGTTTCTGTGTTCAGGATTTTCTCCTCCTAAGGGGACTAATCAGCAGTAAAATTTTATGTCTTGGACACGAGCCAAGATGATTAAACAAATGTATTCCAAATAGAAGTTATCGCAACAATTTTAAACATTGATGAATGTATGGCCACCAAGTTCTTAGAATACAATCTTCAAGCATCTTTATTATTAATATTCATGAAATTTCAGAAGTAACCCAAACTATCCCCTAAGACCGGAGAAAAGATGACACTTGGTTGATGCTTGGGAATGTTCAATTGATAGCAAACCGATTGAAACGCTTCCACATTTGATATCCCTTTACATAAGACGCCTTATTGAATTTTAGAACTATTTATTATCATTTTTCAAGTATACTCTTTGTATTTACTAATAATTAATTATTTTTACACTACTCAATATTGATAAACGGTAAATGTAGACAATTGTTTAAACTTTTTTTAAAACCAATACATTAACTAACATTATTACATGTTTTCTTCATAAGTGTAATTTGGTCATCCTTTTCGAGTTCATGTCCTTTGATATTTGATTGAAATCACATTTATGTTAGTGCAAATGGGTAAACAAACTCAAATTCAATGTGAATGGACTCTTATTTCGAGTAACATTAGGATTAAGTGAATTGGCTAAAGAGCAACATTACTTAACTTTAGATTAAAATCAATTTGATATAAATATAAGCACTTCAAACATCTAAATTTTATATCGTCTTTATCGAAAATTAAGTAAACATCTAAGATGTAGTAAAAAACATGATTAAGCAAAAATAAATAGAAAATCTGAAAAACAATAAATTGAATTCTTCCTTTCATGATACCCTAATACAAAACCAAACATGCTGCTAATTTCTCAAACTCCATTTTAACGCATAAACTCTACTTTGCATGGTCCAAATTCCAAACACACCATGAGATCGTTAATGCATGCACTTTTCTCAAGTAGCTTGGTATAACATATATATATCAATATATTGGCAGATTAAGATTCTATGTTCCTATTTGGTGTCCGACCCAGTCTCACAAAACAAATTATGACATAGACATGACTATGAGAGTAACCCATACATGAATTTTTCCTAGAACATGGCACATTTTGATTGATGAGACATAAAAGGAAATACCAAATGAGACCAGAGGATTTCGGTCCTATATTACCATGCGAGCAAAAGTGTAAATGAATCTCTAACCAAATTTCCTAAGAAACTCAAACCAAGCAGTTGGATAAAACTAAACAGTAAGGGAAGGCCGAAGGCATGAGAAACTCAAACCATACAGGGAAGGCATGAGAAAACACATCTAGAAATTAAAAATTTAGGAAATATGAGATAAAATTATGCAGCAGGGTCAACAAAATTTAATATTCACTAGTTCCTATATGCACTTGAGCAAATGCTAACATGGTTCCCATTAAGTTTATGACCCAGTAGAATAATGGTTCCCTACAAAGCCCAACCCCACGCCTTGTATATATAATAATAATATAAAGAAACATGGGAATCAAATCTGTGCCCAAACATGTACATGCTAATTAACCACTAGTGTTTCTACCAACCACAAGTAGCAATAAAATAAGCTTCCCTGTCATAAGAAAAAGGTAAGACAAGAGGAATAGATCAAGCTGAGTATATCAATACATGAAGAGCCTGATTGAAAATATGTCACAATGCTATGGCATCATTGATAGGTATACAAAGGAGGTAGTAACCTCGCCATGGATGCAACTTCAACTTCCACTTCAGTCTGCGGCTATAAAATGTACTTAACAGATGGGAAGGTAGTACATTTGATGTGAGCATCAACCCAAAAACCATTATCATTGCATCAACTTAGCACTGTCTCTGAGTTCACGTGACCGCTACTGCTGCCGGCATAGCTGCTCAGTCCAACCACAGGCACGGAGCGCTGAGCAAAATCCAGTAACAACTTCCTCTGGTGGTCATCAGTGTGAGGAAGACTTGCACGTAAGAGTTCAACAGGCATTTCCTTACTAATTGCTTTAGCAGCATCTGATCCAATTACAGCCACATTTGGTGCCCCTTGTGTAACCAGCGATTGCATGATGCTATGGTATTTATTCATGCAATACTTCGTGAGAAGGCCAAAAAATTCATCAAATGAGGCCTGCCAAAATGAACGATTACCTATATTATAGTTGCTAGCAGCAGCATGAGGATCAGTTAAAAGTTCAGTAGCTCTCTCAAGAACAGATACTAAAATAAGAGAAGCACCATCCCCAGCAGTGTTTCCGAGGGGGCGTAGAGGAGGCTGCTCTGAGGAACAGACCACTGCTGCAAGACACGCACTAAGAGCACCGAGATCCATTCCTTGGACACATCGACAAACAACCTTAGCAAGGTCACTGGTAGTCTCTGCAGCTGCAGGATCAGAGGGGAGACCTCCAAATAAGAATCTTAAATGACGAAATATAGCCATGCAGACTATCCGCATGAACTCACTACCAGGAACAAGCAACCGAAGACACTTTGCTATGAGCTTTCGTCCCTTGGGAAGGGATACTAATCTTAAGAAAACAAGGTCATCCTTAGCAGCAAGCCCAACTTTCTGTCCATTCTTTCCTAGTGGGTCAACGAGTTGAAGTGATGCAGCTAGCCCTTCTAAAAGGACCTTCCGTCTCCGTCTTAATTGAGTTCCGCCATCTTGTAACTGATTAGACTGTAGAAAACGATCAATATCATCTACATCAAGAAGAAGACAGAGACCATCCTCAATGGTGACCCTGGCTGCAAACAAAGGCTCCTTTTCAAGGGGCTTCTCTGAAATATTTCGCTCAGAGCTTCCAGCACTGGTAGAAGAGTTTGGAGGAGGATCAACTTCAAGAAGAGGGCGAGGCTGACGAATACCCAAGAATGAAACCCTCCCTAAAGCATCAACCTGGAGAAAACCATGCGGCTCACTATTGGTACGGGCTCGTGAAGAAAGATCCTTTATTTGGGTAGGGCAAAACGAATGCTTCAACTTGGACCCAGTTTTTTTCGCGAGACATGCTTGGTGATAATAGTCATCTACATAGGGGTTATTACAATGAGTTACTGCAAGCTGCATTTTAAGAATACTCTCAATTTCATCACTAGTCATATACTTGGATCTAAACTGTAGTGAACCACTATCGCTCTTCTGGCTACTGGCATCAGAACCATGATGGGAGAAACGATGACTCTGTCTACCTTTATGAGTTGATTTTGGTCTATGCTCTCTAAAATCACCCAGACCAAGCATATGTTCATATTTGTTAACTATGGACGACCCAGAAGAAAGATGGGGATTAAATAAATGGGACTGGAAACCTGACATGTAGCCCGCTGATTGCTGAATAGGATGATGCAGTCTATGTGGCTGTTGCTGCAATTGAGTCAGTAGGTGAGAAGACACTGATCCATCATGATGGCGTAACTGTTGCTGCAGCATATTATTCAGGAGGTTTGGATGATCTCCAGGATATAGTGCTGTATGGTTGACCCATGGATTCTGGATTTGATGATTAAGAGGGGAGCCAGCACTTAATTGGCGCAAATTTCCACTAAAATGTGACTCATGTTTTGATCCACTCGACTGTAGTGCAGAATTGAAGAAATGAGAACGGTTTTGTGACAATAATGCCATCTGAGCTCCCCCGTCATGATAAGGAATGTTCAAGTGGCCTGTACTGTGATGTGGAGAAGACTGTTGGGACCTACCGCCAGGGGGAGGATAAGAAGTAAATGCAGATTTTGGTGCCAAAATTGGTTCACTATTAAAACGAGGAAGCTCCTGTTGCTGTTCAGGATATGAAGATGTCCTGTACAAGGGCTTTGATTCTTGTAAGTGTGCAATGGAGGGATGTGGGTGTGATGACCATCTCTTCCCATCCTCGGCAGTTTCATTATCATAAAAGTGCTGATCAAACCAGTTAGAAAAAGGTTCACTAGAGCAATGTTGAAGGTGGTGCTGCTGCTGCCGTTGCTGCTCAGGATATGAAGATGTTCTGTACAAGGGCTTTGATTCTTGTAGATGAGAGAGTGAAGAATGGGGATGCGACGACCATCTTTTTCCATCCTGAGAACATTCACTGTCATAAGTGTGCTGGTCAGCCCAGTAAGGAATATCATCCCTTTGTGACCATTCAGAAGCAGAAGAATCTGTATAAATATAGGAATAATTTAGTCAACTGAAACAAGTTTACATGTTAGGAAGAGGGGGATGCAATAAAGCCAAAATAGATATTTCAATTAAATCACTGGATATGCATCATCTCATGCAACTCCAAACGCCAAAATTGCAACTAATTTTCTTATAACCTGTCTGATTTATTGCTATTTGTTTTTTGAACCATCAAGGTTAAGTGAATTTGACAAAATCATACGCTAAAGACCTACTGAACAAGCACAAAAGAAGAGACAATTCCTCTGATGAAATATCATATACAACCAACTATTGCCCTTCTCCCAGAATCAGTGTAGTTACTGCAAGAGCCAAACACCTATTGAATCTCAACACATTCACCGAACTACTGACCTAACATTTTCCTGAACCCTTCTTTTGGCAGGAGAACCTTCTCCACCTAAAAAAACAATTAAGTTATAAATAAACTTGCAGTACCCCGTTACCCATCCCCCAAGGTTCCATTTTCAGTCAGATGCATGTTACAATGGATTCTATGTACTTGTAAACATGACTTGATATTTACAAATACAAATGCATGTTTGATAGAAAGGTTCCACTTAAATGAAATATTCTGTTTGATTATTCTATGAAGCTGAGTACATATATATACAAGAGTTTAGGGATAGCAATCACCTAAATAAGGAAAAGATCTATCCTAATAAAAGATAAAATATACCAATATATTTACTCCCTATTTATTTTTTCTACATATCTCAACAGTTTCCATTGATGGATGCGAACAGAGATCAGAAACGTTTAACGGCACAGGCACCCAACAAAAATAAAATCTATGCAAGTAACAGCTGAAAGTGTTAGGCAGAAGATATGAGAAAAGTTGGTAAGGGAAGTCAAAGAAGTTAGTCAATCTATTAGAAAGGACTAGTTCGATAAACAGGGAAATAAAAATAGATGAAGTCATGCAAAGAATTTATTGTATGAAAAGGGAAACCCTTGGAGGAGAATTTTTTCTTTCATTCTCAACCATTTGAAAATGTTTTTCTTTGCCTTTTTTGCAAGAAACACCATCCAGAGTTCTCAAAAATCAAGAACGCAGTTGGAGTTGATGAGATCAGACAGGTAGTGAGTAGGTAGATGTAGAAACAGGGAATCAGTTTGGACAATTATGATACCGATGCAAAGCCCTCGCAGATGTTGGCTCAGCCCTAGTCTCTCAGGCAGGTAGAGGAGAAAATTGAAGCTAATGGGTCAAGTCCAGTTAAGGAGAGGGCTGTTTATGGGCAAGAAAGGTGGAGTTACGCACCTTTGACAGTAGCAACCAGCAAAGCCTCCGAGTAGATAGTAAAAGCAGAAAAATATTGAAGTTCAACAAATTAAGCCCTCAGAGAAGGTTCAGTGTATTTTTGTATGGAGGGGAGTACTTTAACTGGTTCAGATTTTAATGCAAGAAAACTCAACACTATGACCCCGAAGGGGTTTGCATCAGCTTTGATTCAGCATTTTGGCGGAGGTAGCTGGTGGGATGTCCATAGAAGTGGTACACTGCCGACAAATGAGTTCAGTGGAGGAGTATGTTCAACAATGAGGCATTGGTGACCCTGATAGAAAACTTAGGATGAGAAAGTTAGAGAAAAAAGCAACAGAAAAATAAAACAGAAACTCCGAGAGAAAATATGAGGGCTCTGATTGCATGTGAATCCAAGATATTATTTCTATAAATTGAGTGAATGGAAATACAAAGTGCTCTGCACTTATATTGAGGTTGGCAGTGCTATCCTCCTAACAACAGCCAACAGAATCTCAACTCTTTAACTGTATACATACATGTGACTTAATATATTCAGCAAGTGAATTAAAACCGAGCTACACACAACTGCTAATACATCAGAAATAAAAGCATAAAAATAGTAGAAACTTATAGTTGCTGATCAGAAGACTGCTTGGATATTTTTTTGAATGTTTGCAAGAGGTAAATTGCAGAATAAGGCCCTGTAAACTCAGTGAAGTGTTTCGAGCAATGGACTTAATAAGGGATGTCAAGGAAATGCAAATTATGCACAGGATGGGGGGTTTACAATATTGATACCCAGGTGCTGGTTTCCAGCTATCCATTATGGCAATGGAGGGATCATTGTTACACATGTCTGCGCCAATCCAGCGGGCTTACCCAGCCGCCCAACTCGAGCAAGAATTATCAGGGCCAGTTAAGAACACCAAAATCAAAATCTAAAATCCAACATCACTAACACCTCCCCGTGAGAAAAAGAGGAACTTAAAAATTTCTTTACGAGGAATATGTCAAGGGAGATGTTATCAATGAGACCAACCAGTTAGTCGATAGCAAAAATGCCCGTAAACCGTGTGAGGGTCATAATCTACGTAGAAGATGAACAAATGGCTGAGAACTGGAAGATTGTTAAAAATCAGTAGGGTAAAGCATAGTATATAATGATCAAAAATCAATAGGAACTCTAATACGATAGGAATTACCAATTCCCAACCTCGCAGGGAGGTACTATAGGTAGGGCAGAAGATAACAGAAAAGTTGCCAAGGACAGTTAAAACATTAGTTAGATAGATAAGGAAATCAGGACGAACAGAGTCATTTAAAGAGGTCATAGAAAGTTGTATGAAAAGGGAAACCTTTTGTTGATGGGGAAAACCCTGGAGGAGAATTCTTTCTCCTATTCTCAGTCATTCAATAATATTGTTATATACCTTTGTTTCTATCAATTTCGCATTTATCTTTTTTGGGTTCCAATCAGAAAGAAAGAAGAAACTAGAACAAAATAATTTTAATTTTCAGATTAGAACATCATGCTCTCAAGCATCTGGTAACTGCCTAACTGGTATGATTAGTGTAACCCAAATTTCTCTTCATTTTCCTCAGTTTGATAAGACCTTTAACCCTTTTACACCTTAGTCGGTTTGACTTGCATAGAGGAAAGAGAGAAAAATGAGAAGTAGAAAAATAAATAGATAATATGACTATTCCTTGAACTTGACATTTCCCTTTGATAACCACCCATCATAAAATTAGTTTCACCTGCCAGACCAGCCTATTTTTAGGGGAGACTTTGGCGCAACAGTTGGAATTGCGTGTTGAGCGGCCAATCACAAAAATACTATTGTGGCATAGCGCATAGCGGGAAGGCCACTATGCTTAATTTTTTGTATAGTTTATATAATATATGTACATATAAATGGTAAAAAGTACTCAATTCCTGGCACTCATAATTAACCTTAAAAAATCATATGTAGTCTTAAACAAAACACACTGGCACCAACCAAAGTCAAGGTAACCAAGAAGTTTAAGCCTCTAATTCCTAAGTTCTAAATCACTTCCTCCTCATCCTCCTCAATTAGACCAAGTTCAGTACCTCTCCAAAATGCCCTAACATGAACATTTGGTGGGTTGTTTTGGGGTTTTTATCAGTTTCAACAAATAGCAGCCAAATAGCGCAGCTAGGGCTGGCTATTTCCTCCGCTTTAGCGACCGCAACAGTCGCTACTCTGAACTGCACCACTACACATCAACTAGGAGCAGCCAAGGGCCGCTACGCACCGCAGCGCTATAGCGCGCTATTGACAACCCTGATAGGACCCCAGCAAGGAGTTGGACTATGTGACTAAGAGGTCACAGATTCAAGTCAAGGAACAGCCTCTAGTAAATGCAAGGTTAGGCTGTCTACAATAGAACCACAGTGGTCTCTGTACTTCATACCAGTAGCTTTATTAGCACCAAGTTGCCATTTCAGACTAATGACCAACCTCTTTATATGTCACCAATTCATCATCAATTTCTGCATCCTCATTTGTGTGTCAGGCAGTATCGACATTGAGAATTAAGAAAAAGCCTTTCAAGTAGATTATTAGAAGATAGTGGTGCAAAAAATTTCTTGTCTTAAGAACACAAAATTAGTATTTGTTAGTACAATTTAATGCCCCATGTAGAAAATATTGTTGAATTTTAACAATATTTAAGTTCCATCCTAAGCACCTCAGGTGTTAAAATATATAATTCACAAAAATGAAATGCAAATAAGTAATATTGGTTTTTTAGATAAAAGAATAAATAAACATATAGCTGAATTCATTACAAGTGCTTACTTTCTCTCGATCCTCGATCACCAATGACTCCGGCGCTTCTTGGCCCACTAACAACTTTGTTCAGCTGAAATATATCAAATTGCTTAATCTTAATATCCATTCACATAAAGCAGAAGATTCGCCATTTAAAGGGATCAGCATAATTTTTTAAAGCAGAAGTTGAACCATAAAATTAATTGCACGGAAAGGCACGCAAGATGGAAAAGATCAAGCAACTACCAAACTTTGGACAAAAATTGCTAATTGTTGCCAAGACATTCAAATAAATTAGAAATCCCAAACGATTTGTGCTAATCAGAATAATCTTACGGTTCAACTCATTCTTCCACTTTTCCTTCTTATTTTATTTCTTTTATAAATGAGATCACAGCTTCATTGTCAAAGTGAATGGACTGACCAACCCAAGGTTATATACTACTAGGAAGGATAAAAAATGGAAGAATAAATTAAGAGAGGAAGAGAGAGAGAGCCTAGAATCCACGCTGTGCTAATAATTGGAAATACAATATTATCTCATAAGTTTGATTTGCTGCAATAGGCTCCAGGATCATGGAACAAAAGAATCTATGAAGGTAGTGCATCAATGTCCAAGAAATGTAAATGTGTAAGATACGTCTTTGCTGAATCATAAAAAGGCTCTTTAGAAATGGTTCAAATAAATTATTTAATTATCTGCAATAGAATTAATTTATACGGGTATCACTATTAATAGATCACTCAGGCATAATTTATCTACATACATAAAATTGGGTGAAATAATTAGCAGAACATACTAAATAAAATAACAACAGAACAACCACAAGTTAAGACTGCAAATTTCATACAAACTTCTTTCATAAGATGATCAGATTTACAATTTACATTTACAAAATTATACAACAAAGCTTCATTCCTTATATTAATTCATGAAAATTAGCTTTCATTCATTTCATCCATAATGTTTCTTAAATTAAAATGTCAAAAATCTAATAGGTTGAATTGAATAAGAGCAGTCAAAAATGCAAAACCCAATTTTACTGCAAAACCCTTCTTTACCAAACTTTTAACAACACCCAGAATTTTGTCAAAAAGAAATCAGCAAGTAAATATGAAGGATGTTTATTTGACGACATTCCCACTAATTTAGGACACCTTGACATAAGGGGAAATAGTTAAATTTACAATAATTGGTTTCTATCATGACCCCTAACACGTAAGCCCATTGCCCTTAATTTATTGGGCAGCAGGTGGTGCAAGCTTCCTCGCCGGCCTAATTGACTCTTGCATGGATAATGCACAGGATATGAATGATATTATATATTTCTATTAACGCCCCCTCACGCAAGAGCTCATTTCCATTGTTAAAGAAGTGTACTGTTACAGTGTATTTTACTTCATGTTATTACATTTCAGTTCCTTAATAGCTTGTATGTAAACAAGTCTCATGTGCACTTTTCATTACATTCAGAAGATTACAATTCCGAATTCTCTCTTAATCTTTTTCCCTGAACCCTACTTCTCTTTCTATTAGCCCTTAATTTATTAGGTAGCCATGGTGCAAGTTTTGTCACCAGCCCAATTGACCCTTGCGTAGATAATGCACATGCCCATCTACCTCTGATGAAATTCAACTTTTGTTTTATTTGATAATGGGGCAATAAGAATCAAAGTTCAGACCACTTGGTGCCTCTAATGCCATCTCATGAACCAACTATCCCAATGCTTAAGTAGTTAGATGAAGACACATTAATTTGTGACAGATTCCTATGTTCCTTAACCTCCACTAGCTGTATATATTATCTCTTCTATCTATTTAATTTTGTTTTTTAATATAAAAAAAAAAGATATTTATTGAACATAATTTTTGTATTTTCAAGTTTAAGTGAACACAGCCAAATTGAACAAATATCATCACAGTAATCAGTCATTAATCTAACAAATATATCCAGCATTAGGAGAAAGCACAATATCATATTTTCCATACCTTTAAAAATGTGGTGGTGAGATCATCAATATCAGAAAGAGATCTAACATCATCCGCCTGTAAGGTGAAAATAACAGTTAGTTGGTAGAAATTCTAGCATTTAATATGCGACATAAAATCACTCATAAAGTAAGATATCCATTTTTCCTTTTGGTAGATGCAAAGAAAGCAAAATTAGTCTGTCATCAATGCAGGAAAAACATATGCCTCTCTATCCTTTTGAAAATTTGCTGATAACAAGAATTTGAAATCAGCCAGATAAACTTCAAATATAATATTTTAGCAATGACTAGAAAGTACCACAACTATAATTTACTGGCACAGCTTTATGCTTCAGCAAACTGGATGTAAATATGAGATTGGTCAAGAGTACAGACCTACAGTCATGGTAGTCAAAATCCCAATTTTAATCCCTTAATCCTATAATTATGCAATTACAGCGCAGCTGAGCGATTAAAATCAGTGGCATTATCCTTTTCTGACTTAATTTGACCTTAAACGCAATCAAAATCCCACCTTAATTGTGATTATGCGATTAAGCTCAGCCCATGTGACGGGTTTGACCTGCTTCCTAAACGTGACCTGTTTCGCAAAACCCCTAATTTTTAGCAGCCAAGCCCACTTCTCTGCCCCACTCAGGTTCATGAGCCCCCTTCTCTTCCCCACTGCACCAGCAACAACACTCTAACAATGTCAACAAGGCTCCTCCACCGGCGAAGAGAGAGTGGGACTGGGGCTGGAAAGTCAAGTGGTGGTAATGGGACTGGGGCTGGTACCAAGGCTGCTTTAGTATGGCATTCCTATGAATTATTAGTTATGTAATTATGTTTTACGAGTTATGAGTAAAACTGTAGTCAAGTGTTTCTGGTGATTGAAAGTGTCATTTTGTTATTTATGCTAATTTATATGCATATCTATAAAAATAGGAAGTTCGCTAAATTTTATGATTATGCAATTTACGATTAACACCCCTCTCCCCAATTAAAGGCACAATCCTGATTTTGACTACCTTGGTATCCTTACAAAACAATAACTGAACAGGATCATAGGATCATCAAATCCTATTGATTCTGGCCAGAAATGCGAGATTCCAATCCTAATCACAGCCTCCAACTTGCTTTTGAGGGATTGCTAAGGATAACAAAACTTGAGTGTAAGATAGATGGGATAGAACAACCCCATTGTGCTAGCTCTCCTACCCCCCTGGAGGTGGCTGACTAACCAGCTTTTGGAAAAAGAAAAAGAAAAAACAAAACAAAACCAAAGCTGACCCCAAAACTAGAACATCCCAAGCCCCTTCAAATTTTATTTTTCCTAGCCATTAGCCTACCTCTAAAGGTCTTCAACTTTTCATGTAGCCATGTAGGTCAACAGGACTTAACATTTAATAGGCCGACAAGTGTACAATATAAAAACATTATAATAAAAACCCAATATAATAACACCAGTACTAATTTATATTATTTATTATTTATATTTATCCATATAGGATAGGACAGCATGGCACCTGCAATATCACATGCTAAATTGGAATAAAGAATCACGGCAAGAATCACTTGAAAACACATTTGACTAAAGCAACTACATAAGGGATTTTATCATGCAAATGACACTTATTTCTGATAAACAAACTACATTGCATTCATCACCAATCCTGTTTTCCATGAGACAAGCACCACTTGCAAACACATTGGACTCAAGCAACTACATAAGCTATGTTTGGATACCCGTTTTCATTTATGAAAAACAGGCATTAGAACTCACTTTGAGACAAAAAGTGAATGGAACTTTTCTTATGAATCAGGATAAAAGTCCATTCGCATCTGACACAACTGGTATCCATACACACACATAAGGAGTTTTAGTGTTAGATTAAGGAGATCATGCAAATGACACTTATTTATGATAAACAAGTTGCATTGCATTTCATCAAAAATCCTGTATCTATGTTTGAAATTCTTCTAATCTAAAAACAACTGCATTTGAAATTCTACAGTCAGCTTTTAGATAAAGGATTAAAGAAGAAAAGGGAAAAGGTCTAGCAACTTAAAAAAAGATCTTTTGGCAAACCACATAAAAGCATGAATGGACCCCTTGATGATGAAAATAAGAGAACATAGGCAATTCAACTATAAGCACAAACAAGTAACCACATAAAAATCGAAATTTAGGGAAAAATGGGATAAGAAGATCGAAAAATAACCTCTTCAGTATTGAGGAAAAACTCCTCCTCATTGAACCCAACAGCAGGCAAGTTGTCATCTTCCTCTTCTAATCCCCCCAACTCAAATTCCTCAGCAGTATCTTTACCAAAGAATGCATATTGCGATGAATCAAATACTGCACCTTCTGCATAACAGAAGAAAATTAAGTCAAAGACCTTTCAGCAAATTTCTTACAACAGTTCAATACACAAAAAAATACAGTTTGCACTTCAGAAAGAAAGTCTGTAAGCAGGACACCCACCCAAGAAAATATAATACAAGCTAACAACTAAACATGAGTAAAACAAAATTAATAATGATGATGGCTCAAATTTCTTTTAGTCCCGTAAACCGGCGCGTAAGGATTATATTTTCAAAGAGCACACAAACCAAGCCACCAGGATTGAGGTTTGAGCACACAAACCGGCGCGTAAGGATTATATTCTCATTGTCACCATTATACAAAAAAAGCACAAAAACCCATCTTCAGTGCATCAAATCCTGTACTCTACAATCAGTATATTGCTATGAACTGAAAGATATCAAACCATAAACAACAAAATAGAAAAACACACACACCCACATGGCTAATAATTGATTTCATCAAACAATCCCAGATCTACATGCAACAGTTGAATCAAAAAACCCAGAACAACAAAGAAGCCACACATCAATTCACATTTACAAAAACAAAACTTCTTAAAATGGGGTAAACAAAACAAACAATCACAGAAAGTTACAACAAACGAATCAAAAAAGAAGAATCGAACCTTTGCTAACATGTTCCGGTTGCTTAAGATCTTGTGTGTTGGGAACACCCCCAACACCAAACCCATCCATGAAAGAAGGTCAAATGATGACAGAAAGCGATCGAGAACAGAAGAAGGATTGAGAAGCAACAGCGTCTGTGGTGTGTGGAATTGCTCAGAGCAGAGCACCACCGTCTGAGCTATACGAAGCTCATGGCAGAGATTGAAGGAAGGATCGGAGAATGGAAGAACGCGTTGGGATTTGTGAGAGATTGGGAAAGGGAATGAACCCTACCAAGGAAAAGGGTTATGGTTGATGAGGTAGCGTACCTAATTTTCATTGTTGTTTTATTTGTTTGGGAAATCTTTTTTCTCAATTATTATTAGAGAATAATTTCAATGTTACACTAGTTAGAGCAATTATTTTTATACGCAATGTTAATCGTTAGTAATATTGGTAAATCAGTTCGTAGCCAACATGGTTTGGTACAACTGGCTTCAGGTTCCGGATTTAGCTCTCACCTTCCAAAGGTCGAGGGTTCAAATCCCTCTAGGATCAGTAAAATCTCAGTTGGTGGGCAACCCTCCTCAGGGAGATCCCCGGCGCTCTGCTGGCCTTCCCAACATGCCACTAGCGCCCTGTCCGGTAGTCTGGAGGTGTTTTCTCTTCGTTCTACCATTGTTATCTACCAAAAAAAAAAGTAAATCAGTTTTATATCTCCTAATTCTTATCATTTGAATTAGTAATCAGCAACCTCGGTTAACGCACTAACCGTGACCTAGATATTAATCTCACGACTACTATGAAACAAATACTCTGGTTAAGGCTAAAAAAATTAATTCTATCACACTCAATTAATTAGATTTCAAATATATAAGAAATTATTTTCATATGACACATTTTTAAAAGAGTTTAACTACTATAGACTGACAATGTAAAAAGGTTTACGATGGAATTAATCAATTTGTATATGATAATTAAATTTAAATGTAAAAATATTTAAAATAAAAATGAAAAAATGTGATTAATTACATGTGTAAAATTCATTACGTGTTAATGCATATAAATTAAACTCTTCTTGAAATGTAATTAGTTCACGGTGTAAAAAACAATTTACATTTTCCATATACCTACCATTTTCTCTTATATTTAATAATTAAAGCAAAACAACTCGAAAGGATGGACGCCACATAAAAGCTCCTCCCATTCAATGCTTCTAATAAAAAAATAAGTGAAGGCAATCGGTTTCCATACAGACACACCTAAAACCAAGCTTCATGGCCAAGATAAGGGACCATCGGAAAGCGAGTGCTTCTGCCACGATGGGGAGAATGATATCACTACGTCTAGGTCCGGTGTATCAGTTAAAGCGTTTACGAAAATAACAATTTTTTATAAAAATGACATGTAAAAACAATTATATAATCTTTCACGCCAAATATTATAATTTATTTTAGTAGTTATTCGATAAAAAAAAGTTTTGATCTAATTTGTTTAACTTAAAAAATAGTGATTCTTAATTGGAGAAATTGAAACTCTAAGGTCTATAATCACCAAAATAACGGATTCCCGAAATTATAAGGACCAAACATATAATTAAGACTTTAATTTATCCATGATGTATGGAAATAGTTAATTTCAATTGAATATCTATGTAAAATATTTTTACACATTCACTACATAATAATTTTATTGAAGCA
Organism: Lotus japonicus; assembly: GCF_012489685.1. Lineage (NCBI taxonomy): Eukaryota > Viridiplantae > Streptophyta > Magnoliopsida > Fabales > Fabaceae > Lotus > Lotus japonicus. The sequence continues at coordinate 3,701,688 of NC_080043.1, forward strand.
AATCACTACACATATAATTAATAAACTAATATTATAATTATAAATTAATACACACTGACGGTTCAAAAATATGAAATCAACATTCACTATAGTTTGCTAAATTATAATAAATAGAGAAGAAAAAATATTAAAAAAAGATAAGTTCCAAGATATATTTTTTTTGGATACCGGATACAAATCTTTTACAGTGTTAGTGAATGTTAGTTAAGGTAGCGTTTGGTAGACATGTAGGAAGAGAACGGAACATGACACATGAGTTCCGTTCTGTGTTTGTCGTGTTTTTAAAATGGCACGGAACGGGACAAAAGGCTTCAGGAACGGGACACTTTGGTTCCCTGTAAAATGGTGGAACGGAAGGGAACGGAACGAAACACTCTCTTAAAACTTTTGCAAGTTCAAAAATACCCCTAATTTATATTTGAAATTTTATGTATCTAAACAATTTAAAATCACTTATAAAATTGAAAGCACTTATTATATTTGTAGACAAAGTTAAATAAAAATCCACTTTTAAAAAAAAACCACTTAAAATAAAATCAATTATTTTTTTCAAAAGTAAAATCACTTTTTGTAAGCAATGATAAACGAGCCAATAAAAGTGCGTTTGATTCAACTTATTTTGGAAAAAATCAATTTTTAATCAAAAAAATCACTTTTAAAATAAAAAATCACTTTTTTAATAAAAAACAATCACTTTTAAAATAAGAAAAATCATTTTTTTAATCAAATATCACTTTTTGTGTTTGTTTCAGCTGAAGCTGAAAACAGATTATTTGAAACAATTACTTTAGCTTATCATGAAAACCTATGATGATAGATGAGAGGACATAAAAAAAAGTGATTTTAATTAGAGTAATCAAACACAAATCAACTTAATTAAAATAAAATTAATTATTTTTTCAAAAGTAAAATAAGTTTTTGTAAGCAATGATAAACGAGTCAATTAGAATGCGTTTAATTCAACTTATTTTAGAAAAAATCACTTTTTGTGTTTGTTTTAGCTGAAGCTGAAAACAAATTATTTGAAACAGTTACTTTAGCTTATAATGAAAATCTATGATGATAGATGAGGGGAGATAAAAAAAATGATTTTAATTAGAGTAGTCGAACACGAATCAACTTATGCTTTTCTCAAAATCTCTTAAAAAATTATAGTTAAAAATCAATATTTTTAATCTAAATAAACGAACTTAAAATAACTTAAATAGATAATTAGGTTTCTGCTTTTTTCAATAGCATACTAAAACAACTTAAACAATATATAAGTGATTATTTTAAGTGATTATTTCATGAAGTAAGCAATAACAAACGGTTTCTATGCAAAATGTTCAATTGAGTTCAATTTGTTTTCCTCAATTAAATATTAAACATGCAGGGTTATATATGTAATTAAAATCATGGTTCTGTTCTATTGACTTGGAGTTATCAAACACAACTCATAGAACATTATTGTCCTGTTCCATCATGTTCTGTCACGTTCTGCTCTGTCCTGTTCCGTTCTGTCACCAAACGCTACCTAAATTATAGTATTATTATTATGATCATGATTATATTGTATTATTATTATCATTGATTTTTTTTTCCATTCTATTATTATTAGTATTTAGTGGAGACTGGAGACTAGAGGCAATTTATTGTTTTCTTCCGTGTGTAACCCAAAAAACAAGCACTCTCTTGTGTCATATCATGATGAGATACATTACAGATGAGATCAGCGAAAATGACTTGGATCTTCTACTCACTGGTCACTACCCACTTTCTTCATCGCATATTCTTTCTCCCGCGCGTTTCTGCGCCTAAAGGCTAAAACTATCAATTTGATTTAAAATAATTAATGATGAGTTTCCAAGAGCAGGCAACGATCAAATTTATCCCTTTTGGAAACACAGCTTAATTATTTGATTAAGCTATTTTTAAATTTTTATTGAAATAAATCGGAAATAAGCTATATATAAGCATAAACTTTTTTTTATAAGCTATCCTGAGTAGCTATGAAAATAAGCCCAAAACAGCTTATGGTCAACCATAAGTTGTTTGCATAAGCTTTCTCAAACCCTGGAATAAGAGTTTATGCTTTCAGATAAGCTCAAATAAGTTCTCTCACTTTCCATATATCATTGAGCCCCTTAATGATAACTCAAGTGGTAAGAGCTGAAGATATATGGGTGGAGGAGGGGAAAGTCCACGGATCGACTTCTGAAGCGTGCAATTTATCTCACTGCTGTAAAAAAAAGCATCTAATTCCCACTACTTTTAGTAAAAATTCTGTTAGTAAACAACTCATTTTGAAGGAGGCTCACGGGCATAGGGCCGTCAAAAAGGTTTTTTCCATTCACAAGAAGATGAGAATGAAACTCTAAATTACGTACTTAAGAGATCAAGCATTGAACCACTACGTCAATTCAATTAATTATAAAACAATATTTTAATAAGTCAAAAATATTAATTATTCATAAATTATTTAATATTAAAGTTACTTTACGACATCTACCTCTTTTATTTGAAAATATATAGTATTTTCACCGTCAATAGTTATGAGACTAATATCATCGAGATTTAAAAATCAAAGCCTAAATTAGATAGTTAAAAAATTCAACTATATCAACTAATTGTGCTAGTTCTTGTTGGTATATAATGATGAATCTAATTGATACTTAATATTCGAAATCATTGAAAAATATTTGATACGGGGATTAAGGTTTTTTTTTATTTGATGTTTTGTTATTTGCTTTGTACATCTCTCAACTTTTGCGACAGATATAATTCGTCACAAAATATCTATCTAAAATCATTTCATGAACGAAATTAGTGACAGGTATTATAGAGGATTTTTTTATAATCAATTTCGTCACTGCTTTACAAACATACAACTTTGTCGTAAAAATGTCAATATTAGCGATGGATTTTATTTTTGTGTCTAAGACTTATCTCTAATTTTAAATACTTGTTAAATTTTATTTATATTGCTGATGAGATTAAATAGACAGATTTAAATTAATGATAATATCTGTGACAAAAAACATCCCCCTACAAAATTTGACAATAATTTCATCTCTACTTTCTTTGCCACACATTTTATGATGGATTTTGATATTCCATTGCAAAAGTTAAAAGGTGTTGAGTGGAGTGTATAATTTAGAGAAGAATGACGTTAGTGTCGTATTAGCAAAGTTAAAGGTAGTGGAGTTTAATTTGCTCTTTAAATTATTTTAAGATTTTATGAGGAGTCGTGTTTGTCCCGCCTTCTTTATGGTTTGGTGTTTGATATCCGGATATTTTGTTGACGGGGGGATGGACCTTAACGTGCATATAGCCTAGATTAACCCTTAACACATTTTATAGATGATTGTTTACTTTCTTGATATTATTTTAACATGTTCGTACATTTGATATTGAATTATGTTATTTAACACGTTATCATATTTGAAATCCTTTTTGACATCATATTTGAATTTGACCTTTGCGTGCTTTATTGTATGTTGCATGGGCGCTTACTGCCACAAATGAATGTAGTCAACGTTGAGATGGAGTGCTAAGTCGTTGGGGAAGCCTTGTTCGAGATGGACCTTTCATTGGGAGCGCCATTAGAGACGATTGAGGTGCGTTCGAGGGACGAGCATATGCGCTCCTTGTTCGGATGGTTGTTATATGTATGGCTTCTTAAATGTCTTAGATCTTTAGTTGGTCATTTGGAGTTGAGTATGTAACTCTAAACCAACTTTATTTCCTTATTGTTCTAGGGTCATTATCGTCCTTGAAGTTTCTTCCAGTGTGTTGACTCGGGAGGGATGACCCAGTTTCATTATTTTTCTTGAGGTTTTGGATTATTTCACTTTTTCTATCTTTTAATGAAATTTTTTTCTGATTCAAATTTCTGCTACCGTTAATTATCTTTATAATTTGTTCAATATTACGATTTTAACCATCGAGAAATCAGAGGGTTACAAGGGAAACAACGATAGAGGTGGTGGTAATGACGATGAAGGTGGGTGTTATCTGGTGACAATGATGGTGGTGGTAGCGACAACGACGACGATGGGGCGAGGTGAAGATGGTGGTGGATGTGGAGGTGACAATGGCAGGGGTGGAGGGTGGTGGTGGTGGAAGTGGCAGTGGCTTGGTGGAGGGTAGTGCAATGGTGACGTTACACGTTATTGGTGGCGTACGACTCGAAACTTTGCACCTTCTCCTTATCGCAAACCCCAACTCTTCAGCTTATCCTTCTCACCAACGCAAGCTCTACAATTTCTCCTTCTCTATCTCGAGTTTGAGATTAGGGTTCAAAGGTCTCGTATTGGGGTTAATTTGACTTAACATGGAGCAAACTTGATTTTAGAAAGTGAATGATGACTATGTTAAATGAAAATACATATTAAAAAAAAACGAAAAAACATGTGGATTGATAAATGTAGACATGGAAATGGTTATTTAGGGACACCATTTCAAATCAAACAAAAACTCTCATGAAAAAAAAGAGCTAGAGCCTTATTTTTTCAGAAATCATTTTTTATTTTTGATTCAGATGTATAATTCATATATATGCTAATCGTTTATTCTTAATTTTTTTTTATATCGGAAAGATAAATTGCATTCGCCAGGAATCGATTTCTTGACCTCCCCTACCCAATCCATATGTCTCCCAGCTCTTACCACTTAGTGTGTGTTTGGTTGCGCGTCACACACCTCCAAAATCACGTTTGGATGAGCAAACGTGGATCTTCAACAAAAATTGATGTTTGGATGCTCTATTTTGGAATCGATTTTAGCAACCAGATGCGGATCTCATTGATGATGCTCTGGGTTGCTTCTCCGTCATAGAGACGCGATTCTCTCCAGATCTGGGTTCCATCTGATTTTTTATTCCGTTTATACCCCTTTCTTCTTGCACCTTGGACTCTTGACATGTGGGGATGATTTTAGAAGAGAAAGGACTTGGAGAAAAGAAAAGCTACATAACTTCCTCTTCTGCTTTCGATCTTCACTGTTTGTCATCTCACCTATGTTTTTTTTTCCTTCTATCCTCCGTCCTTATTCTCTGCGTGCGGCGGCTGCATATATCCTCTCATTGACTGTGTGTGCATTATTAACTTAGGGTTATTGTTTTTTTTTGGGACAAACTTAGGGTTAGTGTTAAATTAGATTGTGGTGTTGGGCTGAGTGGCCCAAGTGCCCAACCGTACAAGGCTAATTTTTTATTTTTTTCTTATTAAATATGATTCAAATCATTATATTAATACAAAATTTTAAAAACAATGGTGGTTGAATGAAATTAAATTTTAATATTCATTTATTTAGTGAAATAAAATTAATAATTTTTCTAATAGTGTATTATATATCATTATTAATTTAGTGAAAGTAAATTAATAAATTAATTCATATTCATTATAATATTCATACCCATTTTGGTCATCATACAATCAAAATCAATTCTAATCAAAGTTATCCAAACGGAATTCTCTTAGAAGAATCACGTTTCTGATAATGTATCCAAACATAAATCACGTCACTCAAACTCACGTTTACCAGATCCAATTCTGGTCAGATCCAATTCTGCTAACACTGATCCAAACACACACTTAAGCTATCATGCGGTGACCGTTTATTCTTAATTGAATGAACTACTTACAAAGTATTTTTGTATAATTCATATGAAAAAATAATTAATTTAACCCAAAATATAAAAACAATAACTAAAATTGAAAGTTACTAGCTGAGGCTTATCATATCATAGCACATAACCTAATCACAAACGGGGGGCATGGAATAGAACCGCATTGAAAATGTTTTCTGGAGATAACACTCTGTCTTTCTGAATCCCTGTCTGTTCCTGCTACCAATGGCAAGAGTAGCTTGCTATCACCTTCACATGGTTCCCAGTTTCGTTCATCCATTGAAGTCAACACTCTTCAGAAACCACACTCTTTTCACCATACACTCTCCTCACCGTTATGGGGTTCAGCCAAGGTTCTCTTTCTCTTCTTCTTCATCGTCCAAGATAAGCATGAGCCTCAGGGCTGGTATCGTTGGTCTCCCCAACGTTGGCAAGTCCACACTCTTCAATGCTGTGGTAAGCCACTCTCTCTGACTTTGCTTGTGTGTGTAAATTATGTGGGTGTTATTGGTCCCAAATGAGAATGATGTTGTTTTTTTGGCATCTGGGTATTGCTTGAAATGATGGGTCTTTGTTCTATCTGTTCTTCAGCTTTGGAATTGAATGGTTGTTTTTAATTTGCAAAATTAAACTTTAGTTTTGGTATGCTCTGTGATGCAATGCTTTGATTGTTTCCTTTATGGTTTGAGCTATCCTTGTTTTATATTGATTTTGAGGGAGTGGTTGTTGTTGCTTCATTGTTTTTGAAACTCTTTGAATGTGCCATGGTTAAAATTTACTTTCAATTTTGCCCTTAGTTGCTCCTTGGGAATATTTTGAGGGAGTGGTTGTTGTTGCTTCCTTGGTTAAAATTTACTTTCAATTTTGCACTTTCATTGTTTACTCAATTTTTTTTTGAGTTGAAAAAATTGCCATCATACATCACACTCCTAATTATCCTCTCCTTGATACTCTATTGTTTGATTGTAGTCAGGCTATACATAAGAGATCAGGTGTACAACCCATACACCATTTCTCTTAATCACTCTCTCTTGCAATATGCATTATTGCTTTCATAAGGCTTTTAGCCTTCAACAAAACTCCAGTTCTTGCTGCTAAGTTATACACATTGTCATAAACCAATTATCCAAAAGCTGTTGGGTAAAGGACTCATGAATGGTTCTATTATATTTCTAACACGCCCCCTAACACGCCCCCTTACCCCTCACGCAAGAGCCCACTTGGGCTTGATTTGAAGCGTGGACAACGTACAGGCCCACAACTCACCTACTATGTGCTGAAACTCAACTTTTTATCGGAATAATGGGGGCAACAGGTATCAAACTCTAGTCTAGACCACTTGGTTATAGAAGCTCTGATATCATGTCATGAACCAATTATCCCAAAAGCTTAAGCTGTTGGGTAAATGAGACATGAATGATCTATATTGTATTTCTATCACGCCCCCTCGTGCAAGAGCCCACTTGGGCTTGAAGCATGGACAATGCATAGGCTCACCTACCGTGTGCTGAAATTCAAATTTTTACTAGAATTATGGGGTAATAAGGATCAAATTCTAGGCCCACTTGGTTACAGAAGCCTGATACCATGTCATGAACCAATTATCCCCAAAGCTTAAGCTGTTGGGTAAAGGATACATGAATGGTTATATTATATTTCTAACATACTTAACTCCCATGCATGCTGCCTCTTGAATATTATAGATTTTTAGATTTTTGTCCTTTTTGAGCACATTAAATAGTCCTGTAAACTGACACAAGTCTTGGTGCTTCACGCAATGCTGTTATTTCGTTTACATATTTATTCAGGTGCTATGGTAGATCACTAAAACTTATGGGCTCGAGTTTAGGTTGCCACATTCATTTATGATAAAATAAAGACAGATTCTTACAGGTGGGCTGAAGTTGAATCTAAACGCATAATGTCTTCCTTATACACCAAGAGGCTTTCTTACTTGTGATGGGGTGACTTGTATTTCGAAACTTACTGAAACATACTAAAAAGCAGAGTAAATGTTATGAGATTTGAAATTTCTGGTTTTTGTAATGACAATTTATTTGGGTTTGTTGTTTTACGTAATGGATAATCTACCAGAGGCGCAGGATCCATACTTATATTTCCTCTAAGCAATAGTTGTGGAGAAATATGAACCTTGCATGACTACTTTTTTTAAAAAAGTCATTGTTAAATTGGCATTATGCTTGGAATACATTTATATGCCTTAATATAATCAATTGACTAGCAAAATTTTGTGAGGATTTTTTTTATTGTTTAGTTTCTTTAATTTCTGCTAAACTTTTTGGCTGATTGTTGTATTGATGTTTTTTGTGCATATTGCCCTAGTTCCCAATGCTATAATAATATATTGAAATTTAATTGATATTGGTCTTTTATTTCTAGGTTGAAAATGGAAAGGCTCAAGCTGCTAATTTTCCATTTTGTACAATAGAGCCAAATGTGGGGATTGTTGCTGTTCCAGATTCTCGTCTCCATGTGCTCTCTGATCTCAGTAAATCTCAGCGAGTGGTTCCAGCGTCCATAGAGTTTGTAGATATAGCTGGGCTTGTCAAGGGTGCAAGTCAAGGCGAGGTTTTCATAATTTCTTTTCACCTTCTTTAGTTTGGTTGTCAACACGCACTTTTTTTTATCAATTTATTTATTGTTGTAGAAAATTGCAAATACATTCTTTGATTCCCTATTCTAACTTCAACTGTTACAGGGTCTGGGTAATAAGTTTTTGTCACATATTCGTGAGGTGGACTCTATACTTCAGGTGTTTCCTTGTCATCATTTTTCTTTCATCATTACTTCTGTTATTTTTGTTCCATGTCTTCCCTTATTATGCACCAAATCAGTAGCTATCTACATATTGTTAATCAGAACTTGGAGTTCTGAAATTATTGTGCTTAAACGTACAGGGTTGTTTTTACTCCATTATCTGATTTAGTATTGAAATGGATCTATTGATTATACATTAGGTTGTACGATGTTTTGATGACAATGACATTATTCATGTGAATGGGAAAGTTGACCCCAAGTCTGATATTGATGTTATCAACTTGGAGCTTGTTTTCTGTGACTTGGACCAGGTCAGGTTACTAACTTCCATGCTACACAAGTTTACTGCCTTTGTTTCCTTTGAATATGTTATTATTGTTCCAAATGGAATTGGCGACACATTAATGAGTTCAATCATATTTATTGTGCTAATTTGGATGGAGTAATTGTATTTTTTCCTTTCTTTTTACTGTGACCAATGCCTTCAAGTTTTTTGCAGTCTATCTGTTTATGCGCAAAACTTGCTATGTATTTCTATGACAAAATCGCTCGATAGAACTAAGATTTTCCTCTTTCCTAGAAATGCAGATTGAGAAAAGACTGGATAAACTAAAGAAGGGCAAGCCGAAGGATTCACAAAGAGTCAAGGTTATATTCTTTAAATATTTCCACCTTTCATTGGTCTTTGTTTTTATTAGTTAGAATACATCATTCCGCTTGATTTTGAAATTCTTGATTTTAGGAAGAGGCAGAAAAGTCTGCACTGGAGAAGATTCGCGTGGCACTCTTGGATGGAAAACCTGCACGATCTGTGACCTTAACTGATTCTGAAAGGGATGCTGTGAAGCACCTCTGCTTGCTCACAATGAAACCCATTATATATGTGGCAAATGTTGCAGAATCTGATCTAGCTGATCCTGCAAAAAATAATTATGTCAATGATGTCACCAATGTTGCATCTGAGCTGCAGTCAGGAATCGTAACAGTTTCAGCACAGGTATATATATATACACACTTTGTTTGGATATGAAAAAAGAATGGTGAAAGAAAGTAGGTAGAAATAAATTGGAAAGAAGAGAAATTGGGGCGGGTTTTTTCTCTGGGATGGAGAGAAAGAAAGGCTAAGAACCTATTTAGTTTTCATTTCCATTTTTTATCTTCATTTCCTGTTTTCAGTTTTAATTACAAAAATGCTACATTATTTTGAGGTAGTTTTTTGTTATCAAAATCTTGTACAGCAAACAATGAAAAGAACATTTTACGATTTTCATTGTTTCCTATGCAAAACTTTAAAATAGGATACAAACAAAAAACAAGCTGACATTTTTGTAGTTAAAACTGAAAATTGGGATTGGAAATTGAAACCTTTTTCTTAAACCAAACAGGACCTAAAGTAAGATTATAATCTCTCTATACTGAAAGAACAATTATTGACATTCTTGTTATTGTGTCCATGGAGAGTCATGTAAGATGGGTTAACGTGTCCTTGCAGGTTGAGGCAGAGCTAACTGAACTAGCTACGGAAGAAAGAAAAGAATATCTGAACTCTCTTGGTGTTAGTGAAAGTGGTCTTGGTAACCTAATCAGGGCAACCTATAGCCTTTTGGGGCTGCGAACTTATTTTACGTCTGGTGAGAAGGTAAGAGGAAAAGCTTGAAAAGTTTTAGCGAGCGTTGCAGTTTGGCATATCCTGTAAAGCATATATGCACCGGTAAATTAGTAGCTTGCAGCACTTGATTCATTATTCAGAACTGATTTGTTTTCGTAATATGAACTCAGGAAACAAAAGCATGGACGATACTTGCAGGTTAGCTTACTCTCTGGATGAGACTTACTCATTGCACAATACTTTGACTGGATTTCATCCTTTTCTGAGAACCATGTTCATTTAATTTGACAAATCCTAGCTATTAATTTGACAAATAATAGCTATTAAAATGTTGCCAGTCTTATCTTTGGACATGCAATGTAGAGATATATTTTTCCTATTGTTGACAAATGCCTGTGTTTAGATTATCTTATGCTCCTTTATTTTGTTATGGAGTAAGTAACCTGAGTGATTGACCAAACTGAATTATGAATAATATAAAGATTAAAGTTAGATTGGATTACTCTTCTAAATTTTAAATCTTCTGTTGTCTAGGAATGACGGCACCTCAAGCTGCTGGAGTGATTCACTCTGACTTCGAGAAGGGTTTCATTCGAGCAGAGACAGTAAGCATCAAGGATATAATTTTGAACTCCTGTTTATATATATGACAGCATATCAGTGTTGTCAAATAGCGGCGCTATAGCGTAGCGTTCTGAGGGCTTTGTGCTATTCCGCTATGAAGGCTTGAAATAGCGGATTTTTGGCTTTCCGCAATTTTCCGTGATCCGCGATTAACAACACTGCAGCACATGCTTAGAAAGTATTGTTAGCATTGTAAACAAAACAGAAAAAGGTTAAGAGGTGATTTTGATATTCCATATTCTAGATGTGGGGGGGGGGGGTAGACTATATACATGGTAAACTTCAATAGTAAAATTATGAGTATTTGCAGAACTCCTGGCTTTTAGTACTACTTTCGGTAAATTCTGTTGAACCTAAGCATCATATTTGTAGATGTAAGTAGATTCTAGTTTCTAGTATTGTACCAGTTATCTCTTAAGTTACTCTTATTATCTAGTCTTCTGTTTAATGACATGTTCCACATTTGTATGTGGCTGGCCATGAAAGTTAAGTAAAGATAAAATAAAGTGAATAAAAGAGAGGACTCCATGAAAACCTATCCAGAAGTCTATTTTACATGACAAAAGGGATGAAAGATGTCTTGATTGAAGCCCATCTTCTCTCAGCTTGTTAATTTCTTGCATTTTGATTCTCATACAGATTGTGATTTGACTGCTTTCCAATTTTCTTGCATGGAAACTCATATTTTCTTACTGTTGATAGCAAGTTTTGATATGTTAGAGTTTTGTATTAAATTTTCTAGAATTGGTTTTCTGCATTCTTTATTCTGATTTATAGATACACACTAAGATAGACAAAGAGCTGATTCTTGCTGTATTTGGGCAACTGAATCAAGTACACCCTGACAATTTATTTATTTTTATTTGTAATTTTGCATGCTGTTGTGTTTATTTTAAGCATGTCAAAGTTTGCATGCTGCATTCATTAACCTTCATTAAAAATGTTGTTTTTAATTAGGTGTCTTATGATGATTTTGTTGCTGCTGGTTCATTAGCTGCAGCACGAGAGAAAGGAGTTGTAAGTTGCTTATTTCATGTTCCTCCCAGTAAAGTAGGTTTTCTTTTATATTCATGTATATCATGTTAGCCTTAGTAAAATGCATACCCTTTTATTGACTTCTATTTGTTTCCTATATTGGTTTCTATAAGCACCGGATTATAAAATGTGATTTAGATGAATGCTCATCTATTTTTTAATTTTTTGTCAATATGACCTAAATTCATTGGTTTTATCAAGAACTTATCCTTATGTTTTCTCCCGTTTTTGTGTCTTATAACAATAAACTGGTACATTGCTGGCATATCAGTTAGGCTATTCAATACTCTGCCACAGTTATACCTATGAGGTTGGAACTGTTTGAATATATATTTATATATAAATCAAGTATTTGGATAAATCAATTCAAAAACTGACAACTTAAATTGATGTATTTTAATTAATTGTCATTTTCGAACAATTTTGTTTGGATAAATATTTTAAAAGTTGGATGAAGAGTATTTAATAGGTTGAGGGGGGAGAGAGGAGAGTTGAGAGGAGGTATTTTTAGAATTTGTTCTAAAAGGGTGAAAATCCTTTATCTTGAGTTAGGAAATTATCCTATAAAATTACCTGGTATTTTTAAAATTCTCTTATTTGATATGCAAACAAATTCTTTTTGGTTTCAGAAATTTGAAATTCTCAACAAATACATTCCCTCAATTAAATCCCCTATCCAAACAAGGGATTACATGGCTACTGCTTCATGATTATTTGTACATAAGGGGTTGATAGTAGTGGGTAGGAACTAGGAAGAGCTTGGTTCCTTAAATAATCCATGTATGCTGTAATTATGTTGTGAATGAATATTCATTTCCCTTCCCCTGCTGGACCTCTACAAATTCATAAACAGGAAATCATTTCCTTTTCTCGTGTGCCATCATTCTAATTTTACTGAAATATGTTGTTTGCAGTTGAGATCTGAAGGTAAAGATTACATTGTACAAGAAGGTGATGTCATGTTGTTTCGATTCAATGTTTAGCAGAACTTACAGCTCCCAGCTGAGAGTCAGTGGAGAAATTGAGATGTAATTTATGACTAAGGTCAGGAAAATTTTCAGCCAATTGCTGGTTATAGTTTGCATAAGCATTGTTTTGTTATAGGGACAAATGCTCCCTGTTAGGAGCCAGTGAAGAGTTGAAACAATATATGACTACAGGTCCCCAAATTTTCTCAGCCAATTGCTGATTATGATCTGGAAGAGGCATTGTATTTTTTAGTGAAAAAAGGTTAATTTTTTAGTGCAATGCATAAAATTTGCTTGAATATTTATATATGAAAAGTCTCTCCCCCCCCCCCCCCCCTCCCCCCATTGGACTAAATTTTAAAATATAACAAATATATGCAAGATATACATGCCGTGTCATTACACTCCAATCTAAACACGAGCAGCTTCTTTACATGCACCTTGTTTTTTTCATTTGGCATCATCAGATAATGTTTAATTTAGTGCTTGTTTGGATAACTTTATCAGAATTGATTGTGATTTGTGATTGTAGTTGATTTTGTTAAACTTGATTATGATAATAGTGAGTTGAAACTTGAAAGCGAACTGATTCGTGTTTGGACACATTTATATGAAGTGATTTATATACGGTAGTGCTGTGAAATCCATTGTAAAATCCACAATTGATTATGATCCTGTTTGCCGTTTGGATACGGATTAATGACAATTATTGGGCTTATCTACTAGAAAAAGCACTAGATAAGCTCCAATGAGTGCTCTTTGTTCCGCATCCAAATAGGCTCTAAGTCTGTTGCATAAGCTAGGATTTATAGCTTCATCCTAGAAATGATTTTGGAGCTTTAGCCTTTAATCAATTATGGAAGGCCTAGCATCAAATTATCCAGATTTCACTGGTTTATGAAAATTGCTGCAATATTTGAAACATGTGAAGGAGTTTTGGTAAATTTTACTGATGAGGTTCCTGCATGATATTCTTCTTTAGAGTCTCCCACATTATAAAATCAATTTTTCAACTTGATAACTAACTTCCCTCTTGAATTACCTTTCTACTTATCCACTCCTTAATTTATTAAATTAGAGCCCTGATTCTTTATTCCCATGAAGTCACATTATACTATTTCTTCTCATAAAGTGATGTTATTTGATGATATAACATGTATGTATTCCCATGAGTTTATATATTAAATCAAACGAAACCATTAGTGACTTTTTTTTTCTTAAATCCAACAGTTGATTTTTAATCAACATTAAATATAATAAGATATTTGTAAATCATCATGGAAATGATTGTTATAAACAGTTTTCTACAATTAAAATTATTTCTCATGATATTATCAATTTGATTACATTTTAATAAACTAACATGTGTTGCATGAGATATTTTGGTAGTTGGTTACTAAATTAAAGTATGAATCTTGATTAACAACATTCTTCTTGGAGAAGTAAGGAAACTATATCATATATTTAGCAGGATCCTCGTCACAAGTGACTATTGTTGATGATGACGAGCAGATAAAAGGACCCATCCGCCAGCTAATCCCGTTTAAGCATGTAATAAATAATTAAAGTTCATTTCAGCTTAGCTTCAACGTCATAAAATATTTGTAGTTCAGCAAAGAAGGAAAAAAATAATTATAAGGATGAGATCTTGGAAGCTTTAAGATTTTCATTGTCTTTGAACCAAAATCGCTGTCTATGACAAACCAGTGGCCATCTTGCAAATGACAATCAAAATTGCCACTGAGCTTTGACACCATAAAAGGGTTGTCTAAATCACAAATGTAGGTAACTTTATATGCATCATAGGTGAAATGTGATGCATGGGTACGGCTGTTTTGGCCGCGTACCCGTTCAAAAAAAAAATGGTTCCTGGCTCAAAACGATGACGTTTTGCCTTTTTCTTTATTTTTTTTTCCTGGCTCAAAACGACATCGTTTTGGCCTTTATATTTTTTTTTCCTGGCTCAAAACGACGACGTTTTGTTTTTTTTTTGCATAATTTATTTATATTTAAATATTATGTATATTTTATTATATATTATATTTAAAAAATATACATATATCTAACGTATCCGTACCCTTGTTTTTTCAAAAATCGCGTACCGCGTACCCAATACCGTACCCGTACCGGGTACCGTACCCGTACCCGTGCAACACAGTAGGTGAACCAATGATATTTATTAATCAATTTGTGAAGATTTTCTCAGAGAAAAAAAGAGTTTTAAGTAGAATGATAATGATAAAAGGACTTGATTTACATTAATAAAATAGTTGAGAGATTTAATCTGCATAGAATATAATTGGAGAACTGAAATCACTCATAGTTACAATTAGAGTACCAAAACTGCAATTAAGAAAGAAAATGTCCATTATAACCCTAATAAATTTCGGAGTGTGAGGCTTTCTGCATTTTTTCTTCCTAGTGGACCTTCCCCCTCCCCCTTCCTGATCACATGTTAGAATATATATGCCAGGCAGTACCATCAATATTGATTCCCTTTGAAAATAAATATTGATTTCAATTCAAATCAATTGTGAATTGTTACACTTTTTTGAAGGACCAGAAAGGGAGTGATGTTGGATGATTCTAACAAGCGATACCTATTTGGTTGTCATTCAAATACTACAAAGGATGCTGATGTGATGTTTATGAAAGTGCACCATTGTTTGTTGATAGAGAAATAAAATGTAGATATTAATGAATCAAAAGCCCTAAGTCTTGGTTCAAAGTTGGAGTAACTAAGGCTGAGCTTTACATGTTATTAGATTTCTACATTGTATATATTCATTATATTGTCTCAAATAATGTCGTAGAGAAATATTTTTAACTAACTATATAAGTTTGCATAATGGTTTAATACTTTATCTCTTAAACAAGTGGTTATAGATTCGATTTTTAATTCTTATGAATGGAAAAACTCTTTAATCAGCTCAAATCGCTAGTGTGCTGACTGTGGGACTATGAATTAGTCTCACGGCTATTAGTTGTAGATACTTTTACTATCGAGTACAAATAAATACATTTGTGAATGAGTTTTGTCGCACATGGTGATTCTATCAAACTCGGACAAAATTGTCTATTGATACATATAGTTTAAATAAAAAAAATCTTAAATTAAATTGCGAAAAATGGTAGAGACAAACAACCATTCTTAGGTTTCAAAAGCAGACAAAATTCAGTGTTAAGTGTTCCCTTTGGTGAGTTGTAAATGCAACTTGAGCAATTGCACTTGGTGCATCAACTTGTGCAAGATGCACCCAATTGCTCACGTCTGAAAGGAACAAAGGGAGATGTTTGGGGAGAAATAGTTACGTGCATAACTTTAAGGATCATCCATATAAGACGAAGCACCTAATCAAGGTTCCATTCCTGTGGGTCATTAACTCCATGGCACATCTAGGTGTAATTGAGGGGCCCCGTTTTTCTCTTTTTGATGAAACCATCTAGATATTTAGAGCAAGGAAATAACATATCTTTCTGAAAATATAAATTTTCAGATAGTTGTCAGAATAATGACTCATCTTATCTCAAATGTTATCTTGAATTATTTGTCCTGTCATGTAAAGTTCTTAATAGTTTGTGCATAGCTGAAATGAAGTCAAACATGTATGTTGTTAAGAGCTTGATATATGACTATGTTCCTTGTACCCCAAAAGCAAAAGACTAGGTGCCGAGAATAGTGTAACCAGCCTTGATTTGTAAATGTCTGCATAAACTTAATCATGTTCCAAGGAAATGAAAAGGACAAAACCAAAATGAAAAATCACAAGAGGAAAAAATAAGAGAGAAAGAAAAAAATATGAGTAGAGAGAAAGATGTGAGAAAAAATGTATATTTTATAGGTTGTTTTGGGTTCCGTTGTTTTGATATGATAGTAAGTGAATTCTCTATTCTCTTATTTGGTTGAATAGAAAATGAAAAAATAAAATATTATTTTTGTGTAAAATAACATTTTATCATAAAAATATAAATATTTATGAATAAGTAAGATAACAGTGGATAAAATTTGTGCAAATTTCTCAGTGTTGGTGGAAATTCCCAATTTTTAGTCGAAATTCTTGAATTTTAAAGGTATTGTCCCTTGAAATGAGTGACAGAATTCAAAAAAATTAATTTTTCATAGTTTCATTATATGATGAAGGAGAGCTTTAACCAAACTTTCTCATGCCAAAATTTGTTCAAATTTTTGAGTGTTGGTTAAAATTTTCAATTTTTTGTCGAAATTCTTGAATTTTAAATGTATTAGCCCTTAGAATGAGTGACAGAATTCCAAAAAAATTAAATTTTCTGAGTTTCGTTGTATGATTAAGGGGAGCCTTAACCAAACTTTCTCAACGTAAAATATGGGCAATTTTTTTAGTGTAAGTGCAAATTTTCAATTTTTGTCGAAATTCATGAGTTTTAAAGGGCCCATTGATTTAGTTGCGAAATCTAAAAAAATTAAATTTTTTGAGTTCCAAGGTATAAAGAAGGGAGACTTTAACTAGGTTTTACTCAGGATTAATATTATGAAATTATTTAGTATCGGTGTAGTTTTTTTTTGTTTTTAGCTGTAATTCTTCTCATTTAAAAGTGTTAGCCCATGGAAT